>NC_142872.1:42359444-42666388 GCF_051225735.1 Oryctolagus cuniculus | reverse complement strand
GCTCAAAGCTCGTCACTTCTCCAGGCCTCAGCTGCCGTGGGTGCAAAGGAGAAGCACCGCAGGGCTGGGGGC
Source organism: Oryctolagus cuniculus (assembly GCF_051225735.1). NCBI lineage: Eukaryota > Metazoa > Chordata > Mammalia > Lagomorpha > Leporidae > Oryctolagus > Oryctolagus cuniculus. The sequence continues at coordinate 42,666,316 of NC_142872.1, read as the reverse complement.
GAGAAACTGCACGGGAAGTGCTCAGCAGCATTGGCACCTACCAGGGTGCGTCACAAAATCTGTGGGAAGATGGAACTCAGGATAAGCATATTTGGGGGCAGTTTTTGAAATCCATGCAGTTTCTTCACCATATGCACTCCTGTGAACTTTTTAAAGTGCCCTCATTATCCTGATTGTTAGATATAACAATATTAATACAGATACTACAATTCACACACTCAGCTAGTATTTATGGCAAACCTGCTATGTGCCAGACACTGTGCTGGGGACACATGGTGGTGAAAAGTCATTCCTGGCCCCTGCTCTCGTGGAAGGGGCATGCAGTGACCAGCTTTTCACACAGCCCCTGATGAACCTACATTCCAGTCAGTACCTGTGCCCCTGTGCTGGTGGCCCAGAGGAGTCACAAGAGGGCTAGCCTCGTAACCAACAGGACATTGCAGAAATGTTGATCATAAAAGACACTGTGGCTTCCGGCCTTCCCTCCGGGATCACTTGGTCTGGGGACACAGCTGCCACGTTTGAGGACACTTGGGCAGCGCTATGGCAAGGTCCAGCTGGGGTGCGTGGAAGCACGGTCAACAGCTGTGACAACAGTCATGCCAGGAGTCACCTTAGACGTGATGCCCTGTCGCTGTCCAGCATGCAGATGACTACGGCCCTCGCTTGTATCCTGACTGTAACTGCAGGACCTAGCACACCAGGCCACTCCCGAGTCCCTGACCCGCAGAGGCAGCAGGAGATAACAGGTGTTGGCTGGGCTGAGACGCACGTTGCAAGGTCACTGCTCCATGGCAGCAGGTACGGAACACAGTTTCAGATGAGGGTGTGTGCTGCAAGACAGGCAAGCAGAGCCCCTGGAGGGACGCACGGTGCTGACGTGCGGGAGGCGACTTTCCCCTCACTGGCCAGGCAATGCCTCACTTAGGAGGGCGTATTTGAGGTGGGAATTAAATCATGAGAAGGTAAAAGTAGCAGTGATCTGAGAGAGAAAGAACAGGTGGAGAGAGGGCCTGTGTAAAGGGCCTGGGGCAGGGCCACGCTTAGCAAAATCATACACAAAGAAGGCCAGAGGCCTGGAGCAGAGGGAGCCAAGCCAAGAGCAATGGGAAGGCAGGGCCTGGAGGCAGGTGAGGGCTCTCCTAAGGGTCTTACAGGCCTGAAGAAGGAGGTTTAAGGATGTTTCAGACAAGGCCTTCAGTGAGGGAGCGGACCTCATATGGTTTCTATTTGACAAAGGCGACTCTGCCTGTGGAGTGGAGGAGGAGACCGGCCTGCCAGGTGCAGGCTGTGGGGAGAGGCCTAGGAAGCTCTTGCAGCATCAGACACCCCAGCCAGAGTGGCATGGGACAAGCTGGGGGCTGTAGCAATGTGGGACACATGTGGATTTGGGGTTAGTCTTGCTACCCCATCCTCTCATCTGTGGAAAGAGGGGTGGGGATGGGGACTCCTCTAGCCCTAGGAACCCTGCTCTGTCTGTATGACTTCAGGGTACACTGGGGATCATACTTCACATCCTGATGAACTCAGGGGCTCCAGCAGGCTACCCTTCCACTCACATCTAAGGGTCCTTGTGCCCTGTGACCTCCTGCTGTCCCCATCTCTAGCCCCCGTGTACTCTGTCCCGGGCTTCACAAGAGGGGCTATGCTTCGGGCAGCAATTAGAGGAAGTGCTGCCTGGAGAAATGCAATTATGCTCTGATCTTGGGGGAGAAAAAAAAAATCGAGCAAGTCAATAGAACAGAACATTGGTCTCGAGATAATGGGCTCCTGATGGTAGATTAATGTCAAGGCCAAGCCAAGAAGTTTATTTTCAAAGCAGGAGATATTGATCAGGCGCCAACATCCCATAACAATAACTCTTCCTTTATACAGAGTGATTGATGTGGAAGTGATGCTTTTGTCTGGCCGATGTTGCCCAGGTTGCTGCTGGGCTGCCCTCCACCTCTCTGGTGGCAGAGTGGGGCTGAGCAGGTGGGGGATGCCTTGCCCTGTTCTATTTTTGGGCATATCTGGGTGGTTGACCAGGCCAGCATCCAGCTCCCTTGACTCCGTATTAAACTCGCATTAGCTAACAAGGCTGTGTCTCCAGCTTTGCCTGGCAGGGGAAGCTTCCTTTTTCAAATGCATCATCAATTTCCAAATCCTTCTCTTTGCTGAAATCTCTGGTTTCTTTGGCCCTGTCCATGCTGGCCACTAGCTGAAGGATCCAGAAGGGACCAAGGTGACCTTGATCTGTCAAGAGCTTTGAGGCAGCCACAGTGCCCTAAGATTCCCGGGATGCTTGGAGCCCAGGCTTGGGAGGCTGGGTTTATGCCACAGCTTCCTTGCCCAGGATGGGCTGTGCTGGCAGCTGACTCAGGGTCTGAACTTCCTCCAGAGGCAGACAGCTGCTTAGATAAAGCAGCTGCCGATCCGATCCTGAGTCCCCCGGGAGTTTACCAGCTTCTCACAGTGGCTCCTGGCCACCCAGAGTGCATGTGACCACGGTGGCATCCCAACGGGGTGCACTCCCTCCTCTATCCCACTGCCCTCTTGCTCTCCATGTCCCCCTACCCCGGCACCCCTTCAGCCCTTCCCAGAGGCTCCTTCCCCTGCTGGAGTGCTCTCTGCTCCACCAGCCAACCCTCTACCTGGCTACTGCCTCCTCAGGAGCTTCTGTCACCTGTAACCCTGGGCTCATCACCCTTTTACCTGTCCCCTCCCCTCCATGTGCTTTTCCTGCTTTGTTTTTAATCAGAAGTGCAATTTTTATTATCTATGTGGCTACATCCCAGGTCTGATCTCCCAGTTCTGGGCATCTGCTGTTTCAGCCTGCCCAGGGCACCTTTTGGGGGCAGCCTTTCCAACCGCTGCACCTGGGGCCCCGTGACCCAGGCTTCCGAGCTGCAGCGCCCCAGCCTCCTGGGCCCTGCAGCTGGAGTTCACAACGGGGTATTGCTGAAGTCATTATGCCAGCTGGTGGTGCTTGACTTGAGAGATGGTCACATGCTTTGCTTGGGGACAAGGAGAAAAGGACACCGTGCTGCACCAGCCAGGGGCCACCTCTGACACTGCATGGTAAGGGTGGGCCTGCTGGGGTGCTTCCAGCACTCAGGAGAGCAGTGCCCAAGTCAGGAGACAGACACTGCTTTGAGTACCTGGATTCAGTCGTGCTGAACAGAGGCCATCCCCTTAAACTTAGCCACAGCCCGTTTAAGATTGTTTTCTGTCCCTTTTAGTGTAACAGTCCTTATTAACCCTTTTGCACCCATTTGATTCAGGTCCAAAGGTGCCAGGAGTCTCATCTAGGGCAAGCATGACACTTTGCCCATAACTCACAGGTCACTTGGCCTTGTGGGGTTCACACAGGAGCCAATGACTCAACACTGACGCAAGGTCTTGGGAATGGGGACTTCGCTACAGACAGGGATGAAGCTCGCTTTGCCAGCAACTCTTCAGTCTCCAGAGCAAAAGCACTGTGTCTTTCTTGCTTCTAGTAATCTTAGCAAGAATATGAGTCACAGGCAGGGAGTAGGAGATTTCATTATTTCCTGGGAAGAAGGTACCATTTCCATCTCTTTAAGTTTGATTCAGGCTGGATTGGTCTGCAGTGAAACGGGACAGACATAGGAGGGCAGAGAAAATGTCCCCATCATGGTCACTGCTTGGTGACAAACAACTCTCAGCTCTTCCACTGGAGGAGGGGGACTCTCTTTCTGGGGACAGACAAAAAAGGAGGCACAAATTTTGCTGAGACTCACCCTGGGGCAGAGAGCTGGCCAGAGCCACTCAGATCCCAGGTTCTGGGCTTCTGCTGATGGCCAAGGTCACTTGTCCATTGTACCTCCAGACCCCTCGCTTCCTTCACAGCCAAGGCAGTGGCCGTTGAAGCCCTAGACCGCCAGGCACAGGTGTGGGGAGCACAGCTGCAGCCTGGCTTCCTACACGCCTGTCCTGATGCCATAGTGACCCTGCACAGTCACTCAGCTGGAGGCCCCCCTCTCCTTGCCTATGGCAAGGGCTGGTGATCTCACAAGGCTGTCGAGGCGGCATGAGACAGTCTGTGAAGGGCACCTAGCTGGATGCCTGGGGAACGCTGGCCGTTTCCACCAGGAGAAGGATGAGAGATGCCACCACCGTGGATGCCTCTCTGCCCAGCTCCATTGTGTTTCTCAGCCCCATTCCCATATGGATAAACTGAGGCTCAGACAGAAGTGTTTCTTAACTGATGTCATGGCAAAGCCTGCAACTGACCATGAGAGTGACAGGGCCGTGTCACCCATACCTGGCTGCCCCAGGGCACTGTCCTCTCCCCCAAACAGCAGGAGGAGGGCATCCAGTTGGTAGCAGACAGGAGAGGGTCTGCCATGCTGGCAGCCAGATGGCATTCGGCCGGGAACCCACTGTATCAGAGGTGGGAGTAAATGCAGGCCACGGAGGTGACATCTTGGCAGCCCCTCTCCCGCGGTGGGTGGTGTTCACTGCCAGCTTGCTTCCCAACACACCCCTCTCTCCTCCTTTGTGGGGCCGCAGATGCCTGCTCCAGGAGCCGTGACGCCCACTACAAGGGGTTTCTAAACATCTGCCAGCTCATGTCTTGGAGTCCCTCTCCTCCTGCTGTGGAAGAGCCTCCTCACGAGATGCCACCAGGCAAGTGCAAATCTAATTGTAAACGCCTGCTCCCCATTCGTTTTCATTGCTGCTTTGATTTATTTTATTAGCAAACTTCTTTTGTGTGATGACAGGCTTCATTACAGTGTCTATAAAAGACAATGACTTGCTCTTATCTCCGAAACGGAGAAGCAAAGAAGTGAGTGGTGATGTGCATCAGGAAAACAATGGGACCCGGAGAGCGGGAGAGCGGGAGAGCGAGCAGGTGGCAGAAGGGCCCACCCGGCCATAGGAGGGAGATGCAAGCAGGCAGGGGCTGCAGCGGGGCCTCTCCATCAGCAGATGGCTGCCTTGGGGCCACCAGGAATGGCATGGCCCCCACCTGCAGACAGGGGCAGACTGGCAGCCAGTCACGTTTTTTTTCTGTTGACAGCTCAGGAACCCTGTGCAGTGCAAGCCCTCAGCAACTGCACTGGGGGGAAATACTATGATAATAACTGCCTCCAGTTACAAAGCATTAGCACACGGGGTAGTGGTGAGGAGGTCAGATTCCAGCTCTTAAGCAGTCTCCTAAGTCTGAAAGGCTCACGGTTTCCTGTTTTATGGAATGGGGTGAATTCTGTGCCTTCTTTCGAGGGCTGAAACGAGGGAATGCGGAAGCTTGGAGGACACCACAATCTGCATGGTGTCGCCTTGCCACACAGCACCTGTCACTGCATGCAGTGCACACTGCACGTGAGCATTCCTCCCAGAAAAGAAATTCACATGGTTTTTAATGTGTTTGTTTTGAACAAGTTATTACTTCAAGAACTCTCACCAGCATGCAAAAACCTCAGTTGCCATTGCTAGTCTGGGATGTTCATGATGGTTACTGGATACTGGATGCATGGGGACTGTGCCATTTAAAAAAATTATTTATTTGAAAATCAAAAGGAGAGAGAGAGAGAGAGAGAGAGAGAGAGAGAGAGAGAGAGAAGACAGAGAGATCTTCCACTGGCTCACTCCCCAAGTGGCTACAACAGCAGGGGCTGGGCCAGGCTGAAGCCAGGAGCTAGGCGCCTCTTCCAAGTCTCCCACGTAGGTGCAGGGGTATTTGGCCGTCTTCCTCTGCCCTTCCAGGTGCATTAGCAGGGAGCTGGATTGGAAGCAGAGCAGGTGGGACTTGAATTGGCACCCATATGGGATGCTGGCACTACAGATGGTGGTTTAACCTGCTGTACCACAGCACCAGCTCTGGGTACTATGCCTTGTAGGTTTATCCCACCCCTATAGTGGTCTTCCTCAGAGATCTCTAACAGCACTTAAATCACCTGCATCACAGAGAGGTCCCCCTTGGCTTGTAGACAAGGCCCTCTGCCACCTGTTCCTATGGCCTCCTATCCGCTCTGTAACCCCTTGGATTCCCGGTGTGGATGTTGCTGAAAACTAGCTGTACTGCACTCAGTCTTTGCCCCAGGCTGGGAGAAGGGCATGCACATTTCTTTCTAGGAACTTTGTAATCAACACAAACATGAACTCATTCATTCATGCATACATGATCTGGTCATTGGTCTGCTTTGTTTGAAAACTCTGTTGAAAGAAATGGAATGGAAGCTAGCTATCAAGAGTGGACGCAACAATGCAGAGACTTGAGAGCTGGGTGACAGTGTTTTAGAACCTGCCATCCACGCTGCCTTCCACACCCAGGCCTGAGCACCCTTTCCACCCAACACCCCACCTACTCATTACAGCTGCAATATTCAACTTTGAGCGAGCACCAGAATCAGCTGAAGTGCGGCTTGCTGCTCCCAGCCCCCAGAGCGTCCCATTCAGCAGCCAGGGTGACACATGAAAATGTGCATCTCTAACAAGTTTCCAGATGGTACAAATGCTGCTTGTCCAGGAATCACACTTTGAGCACCACTGTAGTGACAGTCTATCTCAGGTGAGTGTGTCTGCCAATTCACACTGTCCTCAAACAGCCCAAGGAGCATGAGCCTCTTAGGGCTTCTTCGTAGATGAAGAAGTAAAACTTCAGCAGAAAGGGCAGGTGAGTCCAAGTTCTGAGAGTGTTTCAAAACTGTTTGGAGCCAAGGCCTTCGGCCTCTTTTGCCAGCCTCAGACAGGTATCTTCCCACGCTTGTCTTCCTGCAGCCACAGTCCAATCACAGCAACCACAACAATGCCAATGCTACCAGCTACCATTTATTGGTCATTTATTATGTTTTAGGCACTCAGCCAGGCTTTTAATATATTTTGACTAATAGCACAGTCACAACTACACTCTGGAGTAAGGATTATTCTATCCTCATTTTATTGGTGAAGTTAAATGCAGAGAGGTCAAGTCACTTTCCCAAGGTTACATGATAGCTCACACTAGAACCCAGGCAGTTTGATTCGAAAGCTCCTGTATTCAATCCCGTGCTGTTCTGCTTCCCTGCCTAACATGAGGGTGCTACCTATAACGGCACCGCTTCTTGAGTCGCTAAGACCTTTGAAAACGTCACTATTAGCATTTCTAGCAACAAAATGCCAAGGTGTGAAGAGACAGGGAGTAAGGCATGGACATGTGACCCTCAGCCTTTAGAGTAGCAATGGGAGAGGTGAGCTGTCACAGAGACACTCGGGGATGGCTTGCAGAGGCTGGAGGGCAGAATGCCTTCCCTGTCCCCAGTCGGCAGCTCCTGGAAAGGCTGGGCAGGTGGGGCTTGTTCCAGCATGCTCAGGAAGGAAGCAGCTAGCACCAGGTTCCCGGCAGCGCTGCTGCAGCAGGTGTGACACACAGGGGGCTGGCAGGGGGAGTGATGGGCGGGAAATGCTCTGCTGGGGGCTGTTTGTACGGCATTCTGACCTCCCTGTACCACTCAGGCCAGTCTTGGGAAATCACTTCTCTGTGGTGGTACAACCCTTTGGAGCTGCTGCTGCTGACCTCTGGGCCCTTGATGTAATGATAGCCTTTCTCTAGACTGGAGTCACTTTTCCTCTACCCCGCCCATGAGTTGGGAGAGATGAGCACTGGGCTTGGAGCCTGGGTACCTGGGAGTTAGCTGGCCTGGGGCAGGGCTAGCCTTTGAGCAAGCACAGCAGTACCAACCAAAGTAAACCCCACTCACCCCTGAGGCTCTGTGGCTCAATTCACATGGTTTCCCTCTGGAGCTAGGCTCAGAGAACTTCCTGACTAGGCAGTGAAGGGCGTCCTACCCTTCGTCCCCTCTTGTGGCCCCCATCACTCCCTTGCTCCTACAAGCCCACAAGGGAATCCTTGGAGCCATCTCCATCTCTCAAAGGAAGAGTGGAGTGCTGCCTCTGGTCCCTGGAGCAGACCTTGCAGAAGGGCGCTCAGCGGGGGCCCAGACTTGCGGGGAGTCATCCTGAACTGGCAGAGGGCCCAAACACTGCACTGGAAAGCGTATGGGGAGGGGGCAGGTGGGCTGAGCAAGCAACACCAGGTCCTTCTTCTCACATACCGTTCCTGATCACAGAGGTGACAGGTACTTGTTTCAACACACAGGCTGACAGAGACAGCCGTACTTATTCCTGACACCCCTGAAGGCTACTGCAGCCATGAAGCCTTCATCAGACTGTGAGTCACTTTTTGAAGTAATTTAACTTATGCCTCAGTTTCCTCATCTATAAAATGGGGAGAATGAGAGTGCTGCCCTGGGTATGTTAAGAGGATTAAATGATGCAGTGCCACGGACTGGGCCCTTCACTTACTGAGTATAAGTGCTCAGTCAGCTGTGGCTGGTATGCATGTACTCCGTGTTTTTTCTTTGCATTTGTCATATTCTTACAAACTGAATATGAAGATCATATAACACATGTATATACAATATAATATATAGATACTATTTTTATTCACCTTTTAAAATTTAAAATTCCATTCTTTAGGTACATTCTAACTTATTTATCTCCTAAGGATGTGCATCTGTATAATTTTCAGTCTCCCTTCATTGTAAGTAATATTTGAACAAACAACTTCTACCCAAATCTGTATAATTTTCAGTCTCCCTTCATTGTAAGTAATATTTGAACAAACAACTTCTACCCAAATCTTTGCTCAGTTATGCACTGTCACTCTTGGATAGGCTTCTGAACATGGAATTTTGGAACAAAGAATATGCTTATTCTGAAATGTGATGGATTTTGTCAAATTACTATTCACAAACGATGTACCTACTGATATGACTCCAAAGCCCACATCTTTCTAACTCCAGTTTGGCCATGTGGTCCTGCTTGGACACTTTCTCTCTCTTGTATCTCACAGTTGAAGATATTCTTACGGTGGCTCCTGGGACACTGTGAAGTCCTCTTTCTGCCTGCCCCGATGCCCCCAGCTCTAATCCAAACAACCTCTCACATCAGTGTGGGTCAAAGGCTTTCCCCACAGCATCTTACCTGATCCTGGCTCAGGAAGTACAAAGGAGAACTTTTAGCAGGACTCTCTGGGAGATGGAGCAGCTGGCCCAGGGTGTCCAAAAAGGATGGAGAGCAGAGATGAGAAGCCAGGGCCTTTTTACCAAGCACCCTCCCTGGCCTCACCAGCACCCAGAGATCGTGCTGCGGGTCAGGGTGAGGCAGTGCAGAGGAAGTTTTAATAACAGTGAGAACGGTTCCTGCCTTAGGATAGCTTGACTTAAACTGTTCAGCTTTATGATGGTGAAAAAGCAAGAAGCATTCCACAGAAACCATACCCCCAATTTGGGTCTTTTCTCAGGACAGCCATGTGTGGTCCCACCCTCTCTTGTGAGTGGGGTTTACAAGCCCGTGACTGTGAAGGGAACAACGTGCACTCTGTAGTGTGCTGTGTTGCTAGGCTTGGGCACTTGTTAGCTGAGGTGCATAAGATGTGTTTTCTACTTCAGATATTTTCAATTTGTGATGGGTTTATTGGGATGTAACTCTCTTGTAAATCAAAGAGCATATGTACTTGGAGCTGATGTTATGGCATAGCATGTAAAGCTGCCACCCGCAATGCTGGCATTCCATATGGGTGCTGGTTTCAGACCCAGCTGCTCCAATTCCTACCCAGTTCCCTGCTAGTGCATCTGGGAAAGCAGCAGAAGATGGCCCAAGTAAAAAGGCCCTGGCTTCTCATCTCTGGGCCTCAGCTTGGCCCAGCCCTGGCTATTGTGGCCATTTGGGGAGTGAACCAACAGATGAAGAGCGAGCTCTCTGTCTCTCGCTCTCTGTAACTCAGCCTTTCAAATAGATAAACCTTTAAAAAACAAATAAACAACCACAAAAAAACTGAGTATATGTACTTAAAACACCTACAGAAGCCAGAGACTGTGACACAGAGGTGGATGAGGCCCCCATCCTGCCTCCAGGAAGCTCACAGTCCAGCAGGGACAAGAGGCGGCTCTTAGGGTCATGCTGACGCAGGGCATTCACAGCTAAGCAGGCAGCAGGGGGACGAGAGGTGTACAGTGTTGGGGTGTTCTAGGAAGCACAGTGGGCTCAGTAAGGTTGAGAAGTGGCTGTCTGTACAAAGGGACTTCAAAAAGTTCGTGGAAAAATAGAATGAAAAGATACATTTATTTTGGAACAAAAAAGTTTAAAATCCATACATAGTTTTTTCGTAGTATTCATTCTGAATGAACCTTCTGCAGGCCCTTGCATGACCTGAGACTGGATGAGTGTTGTTGGCCAGAACAATGAAAGGCCGTTCAAGGAAAGTGAAGGCCTGGCACATGAGCCTGTGGCTCTGACAAGTCCTGCACAAGTGGGTGAGGTGGGCGTCTGTGGTTTGCCCTGGCCCACACACACCCCCCCTTCTGGGCCAGCACCTGAACTTGCCTTTGGAGAATGAGCCCATCTCAACCCTCCTGGCTCCATGTGGTTGCAGCTAACCAATGAGAACATTGTTCAGGGACGGGCAAGTGACCAGCTCGCCAATGAACCTCAACTTGGATGACAGCAGAGAGAAATTCCTTTCCTCTGGGCTGCTGGACTGTCACCAAGGGAAGCCAACCCAGATGAAAGCAGAGCATGAGAGACATGGCGCACAGATCATCAGTCCTGGGGTCAGGATCTGTGCTGGAATTTCATTCAGTTGTGTGGGCCTGTCAGTTCTGGCTTATGTCTAAAATCTGAACGATCAGGGTTTTGGTCACCCACGATCAAGACTCCAGACTAATTCAACAGGGTGAGAGGGAAGTGGGAAGTTGGAGAGGTCAGCAAGCACCAGCTCAGGAAGCTAGTGGTAGGCCTGGGTATGGCACTGAAGATTTATGCAACTATAGGACTAGGGGGATTCTAACTTTCAGGCAGGGGAACTGTGATAACGTGACTGTGGCTTTTGGAAACAAGAGCTCTGCTGAGAGAGAGAGAGAGGGAGGGGGGGGGGAGAGAGAGAGGGTCACAGACTCTTTTAGAAAATTCAGAGCTGTTAAAACATCCTTTCTGGGGTTTTCCCATCAGGCTAGATGGCTGGGATTGGAGCCAGAGCAGAATTATTAATTCGTCAGCTCTGATGGCACATACCAATTTATCCTAATTTCTGAAAATACACTCACGCCTTTCAGATGAGTCTCTTTTCTCTGTCACTAAGAACAGGGATCTGAGTGGAGATTTATCAGAAGGAATCTGGCCCTTCGTAAATGGCTGCTCTGGTCGAAACAGAATACCTGTGTCCCAGTGAGGAGCAGCCAGCAGATGAATGGGCTCGCCTGTTCCCCCAGCTCTGCGCACAGACATTCCACAGGGGCTGGGACTCAATGCACTGGCAGACGGGCTGCCACTGGCTTGGAGGACTTGGGTTCTCAATGCCAGGAGAGAGTGAGCCAAGGGGGAAGCATCTCCCTTCCAGACCCTGGGAGCCTTCTCATTACATCGCCTCATTTCCCCTGGACAGTGACGGATGTAACTGGAGCGAATGGAAACCCGGGCCAGCCTCCCGCCCCTCCCGGTTGAGAGACTTCCAGTGTGGCTTCATTACCAAGTCTTTTGTAAATAAACTGTGTGGAGGAAAATGCCATTTGTTCTGCCATAATTGCCTGATGAGCATCATTAGATGGGTCTTTGAAACACAGAGAATGAAATCATTTCGGGTTTAGAAAGTCCTTTGTGCAAATCTTTCTCCATTCACTGTTCTCCATGGAGGGAGTTTCTCAAGGGGGACTTAGATCAAAGAGCAAGTTAGGAGTCCAGAGGCTGGGTGTGGCCAGGGACACACCCTCTCTTGGTATTCAATCAACAAACATTCACTAAGTGCAGGTAATCCTCTAGACACTTGAGACATAGCAATAAGACACAGAAAGATAACTATTGTACTGAAGTTGACATTCTAAGAACTCACAGCCTGGACATGCCCATTTCTGAGAACAAACTTGGAAGAATACATTATAAGTCAAGCTTGTTTAACTGGCACATTGGGGAACTACAAAGTTAAAATTCTTCTGACTCCTTGTGTGTGAGTTCACTGTACCCATAAGGATGTGACATTTGGAAAACTACACTGTTTGGGCTACGGATACTAAATAAATGAACTATGTGCCATCACTCACTAAACCAGCACCCATAGCAGACATCATTAATGAGCCACTGCTCTGTGATAAGCTTGATGCAACCTCAGGACATGTGTCCATACAGAACTGAGACAGCCCCTACCTCCCAAGCAATTAGTGTTGGTTGGGAGAGGAAACCTAAATGCTTTTTCTTTTTCTTTTCTTTTTTTTTTTTTAGATTTTATTTTACTTATTTGAAAGGCAGAGTTACAGAGAGAGGTAGAGACAGAGAGAGAGAGGTCTTCCATCCGCTGGTTCACTCCCCAGATGGTCGCAACAGCCGGAGCTGCGCTGATCCGAAGCTAGGAGCCAGGAGCTTCTTCCGGGTCTCCCACGTGTGTGCAGCGGCCCAAGGACTTGGCCCATCCTCTACTGCTTTCCCAGGCCACAGCAGAGAGCTGGATCAGAAGAGGAGCAGCCGGGACTAGAACCAGCGCCCGTATGGGATGCCAGCACTTCAGGCCAGGGTCTTAACTCGCTGTGCCACAGTGCCGGCCCCCAGATGCTTTTTCTGACTTAGAATGTTATTAACTGAAAGAGGTTGCAGAATATCTAAGTAAATTAGGAATAACCCCAGGAAGAGGCAAACACTGAGAAGAAAAGAGAGGGATTGCAGCCAACTTCTTAGGCTAGTTTTCCTCTGATGTCCCACAGGGGCCATAGAACACAGTGGGTCTGAGCATGGGCTCTGGAGTCAGGCTGAACGGGGTTCATGCGCTGGTTCATTCTGTAATTTACAGCCCTGGTCCCAAGTCCAACTCGTATCTGCCCTGTGAAATGGATCTAATGATGACACCACCTCCCAGGGTTGCTGTGAGGATTAAATAAACCAACACTCGTGAAGCGATGGGCAGGGACTCTGTTCATGCTGATTGGGGTGGAAATTCAGTGGTTATGCACCAGGGTGGATGAACAATTCCTGACAGCTGGCATCCACTCTGACTGGCTGGCATTTGTGCTATCACAGTTGTCAAATAGCTTGAATATTACCCCCTGATATTATTTTATTTTTATTTTTTTTATTTTTTTATTTTATTATTTTTTTTTTTGACAGGCAGAGTGGACAGTGAGAGAGAGAGACAGAGAGAAAGGTCTTCCTTTTGCCGTTGGTTCACCCTCCAATGGCTGCCGCGGCCGGCGCACTGCGCTGATCCGATGGCAGGAGCCAGGAGCCAGGTGCTTTTCCTGGTGTCCCATGGGGTGCAGGGCCCAAACACCTGGGCCATCCTCCACTGCACTCCCTGGCCACAGCAGAGAGCTGGCCTGGAAGAGGGGCAACCGGGACAGAATCCGGCACCCTGACCAGGACTAGAACCCGGTGTGCCGGCGCCACAAGGCGGAGGATTAGCCTAGTGAGCCGCGGCGCTGGCTCCCCCCTGATATTAGTAATTAGTTTTATTTGGGGGATAACTTCAGAAGTCTGGAGGTGTGTGCAGGGGCCCAAGGAGGGGTCCTCCTTGGGAGGTGTGTGCTTCCCCCTTGGATCACTCTCTCCTGGCATTGAGAACCCAAGTCCTCCGAGCCAGTGGCAGCCTGTCTGCCAGTGCATTGAGTCCCAGCCCCTGTGGAATGTCTGTGCGCAGAGCTGAGGGGAACAGGCGAGCCCATTCATCTGCTGGCTGCTCCTCACTGGGACACAGGTATTCTGTTTCGCCCAGATACACACTGGTTTTCAAACCAAAGTAATGTTTTAGTAGAATTCTAGGTTGTACATTTTTTGCTCATCAAGAGTTTGTGTCCCCCAGTTCTGAACTGCTCAACCAGATAACGTATTAGAAATGACAGTAATCTTTAGAGTATTTATTAAGAAGGGTTATAAAGCACCTTGGTAGAATGTGTCATTAAACCCATTTTGCAGAAGCAGAACCTGAGGCTCAGTTCAGCAAGGTAAGGTTTCATTGTCCAAAATCACCTAGTGCAGGGTGGGGAACCTTTTTTCTGCCAAGGTATATGGATTTTTACAGCATCATTCACAGGCCATATAAAATTATCAACTTAAAAATTAAACTACTATAGATTTATTGAGTTTTGAGTCCTGCCCATGGTTGCCTTGGCAGGGCCAGACCAGATGATTTCATGGGCCTTATACAGCCCATGGTCTGGAGGATCTGCACCCCTAACATACAGGAAGTGACAGAGCTGGGATCTGACCTTGGCAGTCTGACCGCAGCAACAAAGTCTCAATCACTGCATTTCACAATGATTCTTTGCCTTGAAAGCTGATGCTCTATTCAGGGGGCATCAGGGTTGTACATCCACCAAGGTCAGCTCAGGGATGTGCTGGGTATCCCTCATGAACTGGGGATATGCCTTAGCCAGGGGTCCCTGGGGGCTCTGGCAGACCTCAAGGGCAGAGGACAAGTCACCCCTCCCCTCAGACAGCCCAAGCCTTCTTCACCTGAGATCAAGACAGAAGCCCACAGAGAGGAAGATGTAGCCTTAGAAGTTTGGGTGCTTAACTAGTTATTAGTTAACAACTCCTTTACCACCACTGCCAGAGAGCTTCTGTAGCCTTTGGGCTGGGCAAATGGGTTATATAGTAAATATTTATGTACTGCATCTCTAACAATTTCTACCTATTTATTTGCTGCTAGTCATGTTCCCAGGCTGTGTGTTAAGCACTTTTTAGACATTATTTGATCTCATCTTCCCAGGAGATCTGTGAGGTAGGTAGTACTACTATTCCTTTATCTCAGACGAGGAAACAAAGCTCAGAGGGGCTGGCACTGTGGCATAGCTGGTAAAGCTGCTGCCTGTGGCACCAGCATCCCACATGGTTCATGTCCCGGCTGCTGCACTTCTGTTCCAGCTCCCTGCTAATGCCCTGGGAAAAGCAGCATTAGATGGTCCAAGTGCTTGAGCCCCTACTACCCATGTGAGAGACCTGCAAGAAGCTCTTGGCTCCTGGCTGTGGCCTGGCCCAGCCCGAGCTGTGGTGGCCATCTAAGTAATGAACCAGTAGGTGGAAGATCTCTTTTTCTCTGTCTCTCACTCTCTGTCTGTAACACTGACTTTCAAATAAATAAACCAATCTTCAAAAAAAAAAAAAAAAAAAAGAAAGAAAGAAAGAAAGAAAGGAAAAAAAAAAGGAAGCTCAGAGACTTGTCCCAAGTCAGAGCGACACTGTGTAGTAGAGCTGCGGCTGGAATCCAGGCCCACCTGACCCCACACTGCAGCTTTCATGTCAGGGTCTGCAATGCTGGACTCTTGCAGTGATAGATTCAAGGGAGAGCCTGACGGGGCAGCCAGGAGCCACCGTGGCCAACTCACATCCTGTGAGGCCAGGTGGCTGTCATTAGGGCCCAGCATCCTTCTGGCCTGTGTGTACTGCAGGGCCTGCCTGGCTCCTGTCCCCTGATGCAGGTCTGCTGGCCATCTAGATCACAGGCACGCTATGCATGCTATATGCACTGGATGTGAGCCCTTTCTTATCCCAACATCATGAGAAGGGATGACAGGCAAATGTGAGTCACAGTGTGGCTAAGGCCAGGCTTTGACAGCCTGAGGGAAGCCCCCACCCCTCCCCAGGAGTGGCCTACCGGCCCTGGACTTCTTCACCTAGGGGCAGGATGGCTACAGACCCCGAGGCCCCCAGAGCCTTTCTAGACAGTGGCTAGACAGGCAGCATGCCGGGCCCAGGGCCACGAAGAAGGGGCTTCTGGAGAGCCAGCTCACCTTGAAGGAGATCTCATACTGCTCCCCTCCCCAGATCTCCAAGCCTGGGTCATATCCACCCAGCTCCCAGAACCACTTCCGGTCCACGGCGAACAGTCCACCGGCCATCACGGGAGACCTGTCAGAGAAGAAGGGGGTGGCGTGAGGGCGCAGACATGCTGGCATGTGCTCCTCTCTGATGACACAAAGCTGTGTCTACCAGGGACGCCAAGGCCCCTTCCAAGGCAGGGGCCTGGGCTTTTATCTTCCCTTTGTAAATGCTATGTTTTAAACAAACAGATGCAAGACTCCCCTACATGATTAACAGCTAAGAATGCCTGTGAAGTGAAATCACAGCACCTCCTTCCCATGGGCCTCAAAGTTGCATCACATCTGTATCTCTCCAGTCCTCCCTCCAGGTAAGTCACAGGGAACAGCTCTTCCCCTGCCTGTCTACAATGGAGAGTCTCAGAGAAAGGAGAAACATACAGCTTATTGTGCCCCACCCCAGGTCGATGGAAACGATCTCTGGGGCCAGGGTCTAGGAGTCTGTTATACACGTGCCTTTGTCAGTACACCTCACATGGGCATACTGCATGGTGGTGTTGCACCAAGAAGCTGCAGTCCCTGTTCTTTCAGCTAAACTGGGAGATTAGACGAGCTCCACTCATTCATTGTCCCGGTAGTCTATTCACTGAGTGCAGGCTGCAAAGCAGGTGCCAGAAGTATACTGAGGTAGGACAGAGTTCTTCAGGGAGGCCAGTGCAGTGGGGTGGCCACATCAGGAGAGAAGCATGAAGAAAGTCAGGTAGAGGTGTGATAAGGGCCTCTAGGAGGTACAGAGAGAATATTATTGCATGCAGAAGGAGTGTCTGCCTCCAGCTTGTGGGAGTGAGGAGGGAGGCTGGAGCAAGAGGTAAGGGTCAAGGAAGGATGCTCAGGGGAAGTGCATTCCAGGGGGTTTGCAGTGGGAGGAACTGGGGGAGGAGAAAACAATGCCTGGAAGAGCACCCAGGGAACAGGAAGTCTGCCTGGCATTGAGCTAAGCCCCAGGGGATGCCTTGCTGCCTGCCAGAATCCCCCGGGCCGGCACAGGGCTGGTACCTGCCCGGGGCCAAGAGTTTGCTGTGTGAGAAACTACCAGAAAATGGTGGTGTCTTGATCTCCTGGACAACTCCAAACTCTCACTGCAAAACATTCCAGCAGCGCCCTCCTCTTCCCCTCCCACCTGGAACTGCAAGCTCATGGGGAGTGGGTTGACAAGACTTTGCTACTGGCCTGCCAATAGCAAAAGAGCCTGCACAGTGAGATGTCAATGTGCCAGTGCTATATGGAGCTCATTAATAACACAGACTTACTCCTGGGCTCAATCCCAGAGACAGACCTTGTTACGCATATAAAAGTGTTGTAGAACTGGGTAACTTGCTCAGGGCGCCAGAGTCACCAAGAGGCACTGCTGAAATCTGAGGATTTGAGCGCCATCTGCACCCCTTGCCACCACATCACTGCCTCGGTCATGAACCACAGAGAAGCAGGTAATGAGAGGAGAGGGGACCAGAACCTGGGGCACCTTTACTCTAGGGTCTGATCTCCTCAAAGGATTTAACATTGACCCTGTGCTGCCCACAACGGTAGCCAACGGCCACAGGTGACAAGTGGGCTCTGGGGATGTGGCTGGCCTGAGCTGAGATGTGCTATGGCTAGGGCACACACTGGGTGTGAGGACTCACTCTGAAGAAACAATCATAGAGGACATCATTAGTAATAGCAAAGTGTTGGTTACAGGCTAAAATAATGGTATCTTAGGTATACTGATTTAAATAAGATATATTAGGGCCGGCACCGCGGCTCACTAGGCTAATCCTCTGCCTGCGGCGCCGGCACACAGGGTTCTAGTCCCGATCGGGGCACCGGATTCTGTCCCGGTTGCCCTTCTTCCAGGCCAGCTCTCTGCTGTGGCCAGGAGTGCAGTGGAGGATGGCCCAAGTGCTTGGGCTCTGCACCCCATGGGACACCAGGATAAGTACCTGGCTCCTGCCATCGGATCAGCGCGGTGCACTGACCGCAGCGCGCCAGCCACAGCGGCCATTGGAGGGTGAATCAACGGCAAAGAAAGACCTTTATCTCTGTCTCTCTCTCTCACTGTCCACTCTGCCTGTCAAAAATAAATAAATAAATAAATAAGATAGATTAAAGTGAATTTTAATTATTTTTTTCTTACGCAGTCACTAGATAATTCAATATTAAATGTGGCTCACATAATATTGGACTGTGCTGATTTAATCTCTTTGAGTCTGATTCCCCATCTACACAATGGAGGTAAGCTATACTTCCTAACTCATGTTGCTAGTGTATTTCTTTTTTCTTTATTTGAGAGGTGAATAGAGGACAGGGGGTGCTCCCATTTCCCCCCTCATTGCTGGTTCACTCCCCAAATGCCTGCAATAGCTGGGAATGGGCCAGAACCAGGAGCCAATAACCCAATCCGGGTCTTCCACACCAGTGGCAGGAACTCAACCATCTGTGTCATCACCCTTGCCTCCTGGGGTGTGTACTAGCAGGAAGCTGGAGTCAGAGCTGGAGCTGGGAATTTAACCCAAGTACTGTGATAGCGGTGTCTCAACCACTCGGCTAATGTCTGCTCCACGTTGCTAGTGTATTTCTAAAAAGATCCAGGATTTTAAGAAAATAAGGTACCATTAGCATCAGTACCCCTTCATCCTCTGAAGACTGTGGGGTTTTGGATTTTCTGGCTGAAGCCATACATGTACTGTGTGGAGAGAAAGGGCAGGGCATGTTTCTACTTGGTGCTTCATGGGGAATCAAATCCAAGCCTCCGCACAGGAAACTGGCCTGGGTTGAATCTGGTGGCAGGGCTAAGGGGCTGCCATGGAAC
The DNA here is from genome assembly GCF_051225735.1 of Oryctolagus cuniculus. Lineage (NCBI taxonomy): Eukaryota > Metazoa > Chordata > Mammalia > Lagomorpha > Leporidae > Oryctolagus > Oryctolagus cuniculus. Next base: position 42,647,686 of record NC_142872.1, on the reverse strand, counting down.
GGGCAGGGCGTGAGAACTGCGGTACTTCGGATGTGCGAGGATTTGCCTCCTGAGGGAGGCCTTTCTTCCCAGCCTGCTCCGCTTGCTGCTGTGTTCAGCAACAATAATAACCACAATTCTGAGTTTGTTCTGTCTGCTGTTCGCTTTGCTGCCATTATCTCCGGCTCTCACAAAGCTCTATTACTGCCCCATTTTCGGATGGAAAAATTTGAAAATCAGAAATGCTATAAAATCTGTTCAAGGACATGCAGATAAGCTGTGATTTAAATCAGGGTCTGCCACCAAAATGTGTGTCTTTCAAACATCATTACACCATGCTGTGCCTGCAGATTGCCCATTTGCTGGGCGCCACGGGGAAGTGGGCAGGAAATGACCAGGGTTTCTCTGGTGGCCACTCCCTGGGTGCAAGTTCAATGCAGACGGGAGGTTTCTGGAGTGAATCAGTATACAAAGGAGGGAGAGTCCTGGGCCTGCGCCGGCCGCGGCAGCTATTGGAGGGTGAACCAACGGCAAAAGGAAGACCTTTCTCTCCGTCTCTCTCTCTCACTGTCCACTCTGCCTGTCAAAAAACAAAAACAAAACAAAGGAGGGAGAGTCCCTCAGAGGCACCTAGGCCCAGAGCCAAGGGTTGAGAGCCATCACTCTCTGGTGAGGCCAGCCCCTTCAACATCCAGATGATGGGACTGAGGCCCCAGGGACACTGCCTGGACGTCTGACACTGGTCAGCTACAGGGCCAGGACTTAGCCTTTCCTCTCGTGCAGGGAGGAGGATGAATGGGCCTAGATCAGGCCTTCCGAAGCTCTAAGTGAGTCTGCTTCTGGCAAAGGTCCCAACAACAAAGGAGGCTCTGATTATGTCTTTTTTTTTTTTTATAATTTTTATTTATTTATTTATTTATTTATTTATTTATTTTTGACAGGCAGAGTGGACAGTGAGAGAGAGACAGAGAGAAAGGTCTTCCTTTGCCGTTGGTTCACCCTCCAATGGCCGCCGCAGCTGGTGCGCTGTGGCTGGCGCACCGCGCTGATCCGAAGGCAGGAGCCAGGATCCAGGTGCTTTTCCTGGTCTCCCATGGGGTGCAGGGCCCAAGCACCTGGGCCATCCTCCACTGCACTCCCTGGCCATAGCAGAGAGCTGGCCTGGAAGAGGGGCAACCGGGACAGAATCCGGCGCTCCGACCGGGACTAGAACCCGGTGTGCCGGCGCCGCAAGGTGGAGGATTAGCCTATTGAGCCATGGCGCCGGCTCTATTTTTTTATTTATTTTTGACAGGCAGAGTGGACAGTGAGAGAGAGAGACAGAGAGAAAGGTCTTCCTTTGCCGTTGGTTCACCCTCCAGTGGCTGCCGCGGCTGGTGCACCGCGCTGATCCGATGGCAGGAGCCAGGTACTTATCCTGGTCTCCCATGGGGTGCAGGGCCCAAGCACTTGGGCCATCCTCCACTGCACTCCCTGGCCACAGCAGAGAGCTGGCCTGGAAGAGGGGCACCGGGACAGAATCCGGCGCCCCGACCGGGACTAGAACCCGGTGTGCCGGCGCCCCAAGGCGGAGGATTAGCCTAGTGAGCCGCGGCACTGGTGGTGATTATGTCTTGGTTACCTGGGCTCCTCTGTTTCTAGAGCAGCCCCTTCTGATCTCAGTTGCTGCTACTGCACCATGTTGAACTACTGGGTCTGTGCTGGTCAAATGGGGATGTCCTACCTATCCCTGAGGACATGTGGGTCAAAACTGCTTTGGCAGCTCAGGCAAGTATTAGCTACTGCTAGCAAATGTTCTCCAGGAATTCAGGTCAAGCAGGAATTGACTCCAGGGTACTGGAGGGTGGGGAAGATTGCATGGTATGGTCTTGGCCTTGGTTTTGATCAGAGTGTGAGTGACCATGTTTAAGATTAGGGAGGAAGGCGGCTCCTCCTGTAAGCAGCTTTAGGTGATCTGTGAAAATGGTTCACTACTTACTTGACCCAGAAAACCTCACAAAATTATGCAAATCAAGAGGCTCAAATCTTTGTGTTCACTTTAAGAACACCTGAGAAACTTCCCAGGCCAACAAGGGTATGCATATCCAAAAAGCCACCAAATACCTGAAAGATGTCACATTAAAGAAGCAATGTGTGCTGTGTTATTCGTCCAGTGGTGGAGTTGGTAGGTGTGCCCAGGTCAAGCAGTGGTCAGTGGTCCAAAAAGAGTGCAAAGTTTCTGTTATACATGCTTAAAAACGCAGACAGAAATGCTGAGCTGAAGGGATTGGATGCAGATTCTCTGGCCATTGGACACATCCAGGGGAACAGAGCCCCAGGATGCGCTGCCGTCCCTACAGAGCCCACGGCCACATTAATCCATGCATGAGCTCCCTGTGCCACATGGAGATGATCCTCACTGAAAAGGAACAAACTGCTCCTAAACCAGAAGAGGAGGTGGCACAGAAGAAAAAGATATCCCAGAAAAAACTAAAGAAGAAAAAACTTACGGCTCAAGAGTAAATTCAGTATAAAACAAATGCAAATTAAAATAAAGAAGCTACAGGAGGGCTGACCTGCTACAGAAGCACAGGGACTCTTTCCTGGCTTGCCCCACTCCTCTGCCTGGCCACCTTTCATTGCCCCAGAGAAGCCTAGCTCTTGCTACTGCTGAGCCTTCCCTGGGACAGTGTTACAGGCTCCCCTTGGGAACCATGGTTCTGCACTGTATCCATGAAGATGGCTGAGCTACCAAAGGCTTTCTTCTTCAGAGCGGGAGGGTCAGGCACAGAGAAGGTGGGATTCATTAGGAGCCCAATGATAGGAGGCAGATGTGGCCTTGCCAAGATGCCATCGTCTGAATCCTTGGCACCTGTGGCTATGCTGCCTTCCCCGGCAAGAGGGACTTTGCAGATGGGACTGTGACTATCCTGATGCATCTATGTTGTTGCTTGTAGTCCCTGTAATCCCAGGGGGCTTATCTGTGAGACACGGAGGTGAAAGAGGCAAAGGAAACGTGATGGTGGCAGCAGAGGCATGAGAGAAACACAGAAAGCTCAAGATGCTATGCTGCTGGCTTTGAAGATGTAGGAGGTGGGCGTGAGTTAGGGAACGTGGGCATCTGCTAGGGGCTGGGCAAGGCAAGGCAAGAGACTCTTTCACAGGACCTCCAGAGGGAACACATCCTGTGGACACGTGCTCCCAGCCTACTAAGACTGACTCTAGACTTTTGACCATAAAATTGTGTTGTTTGAAACCACTAAGTTGTGGTCGTTGGCCACAGAGCAGTCGCTGGAGAGACGGGGCCTTGGCTTTGTAGTCTCAGGTTTTGACGCCTCTGGCAGGAGAGCTAGAATAAGCTCATGTGACAGCTGCAGGGACACGAGCTTCTCTGAGGAAAAGACCCTTCCCAGGGCTTGCAGCTCCAGACAAGGGCTGCGTGCTATTTCCAACTTAGTGACTAACTCACCGGAATCCAGTCTTCCCTCTCCCGGGGCCTCCGTCTCCTGTGCAAGGGGTCGAGCCCTTCCTCCATCAGTTCCCTCCAGCCGCAACATTCTAGGATGCCATCAGTCCATTCCTGACTCCCTAAAACTTCTGTTGTGGGCCAAGCCACACTTTCCTTAACACTTCCAAGGCAGTGGAACAGAACGATGAGAAAGCTGGTGCCACAGGCAGACAGGCAGCCTTTGTCACTTAACTGCTAGGCCCTCATTTGGAAAATGTGGATAAAAACTGTCAATGCATGTGGTGGCTTGGGGGTTAAGTTCATCAGTGTTCAGCACTGGGCCAGACTTGGAGATAGCATGAGTGACTCTCCTCATGGCTGTTGGCCATTTGGGCAAACGGTGTAGAGGTGAAAGGTGGGGGTGACCAGCTCGGTGGTCTGTGAGCTGAAGCTCTGTGACAGATAGGGAGGGGTGGTGCTACTGGCTAGGGACATCTGACACTTGGCAGTGGGCAGGGCCAGGAAGCTGGACCCTTTGCACAGGATTTTGGTGGGAGTGGTGATCCCGATCTATGTGTGGGTTGCAGTGGGGTCACTGATCAACCTCTGGGATGAGCCTGGGCCATTCATACTTACTCAAATGGGTCGCTGGGGTCAGCCTTTTGCAGTTCTGGAGGGATCGGGATGCGCTTGTAGTACATCTCCCAGTCAAAGGCGCCCCGCATGGCGTCCCCAGCCTGTGTCTCATATCGAAAGTCATCATGGTCAATCACGTCGATCATCGGGCACACAATGGTCTTGCGGTTCCGAGCGATGCGGTCTGAAGCAGCCAAGAGATGCCTGTGAGTTGAGGCAGGACTGGGGAGCAGCTCAGTGTACGATTCTAATCTGAAGCTCACTGGCCTAGCCAACCCGTTCTTCGGTGACGGCTCCAAACACGTGAGTTTTGAGAATTCACAGGGAGGAAGGGAAAGCACAGCTTTACTCCCATCCCAGTCCTGCCACCCGTGACAGGGTCCTGAGGCAGCTATACAACAGCATGTCCAAACCCCGGTGCTCTCCAGTGTAAGTGGGGTGGGAAAAGGCTTTGCCTCACAGGTATGATGTTTGAAAGTGCGTAGCAGGGCTGCAGCACACCATGGAGACAGACTGATTTCCTTCTAGGAGGACTCCTGTTCTGGCTCTGCCAGGCTCCCAGCAGCTGCACCCCAGCACTTGCTCTTTATGGCAGACTGTTGGCCCCTGATAGTTCACAGCATCCCTGGCTGCAGTCAGTGAGCAAATGGCTGGCTCATGAGAGAGTTCAGCTCAATTTTTCCAACTGACTGTGGAAAAGGGAATGGGCTGTGCCTGCAAGCTGCGAGTTCCCTACAATCACAGGTATGCAAGCAGAGCCTGGTGGACACCAGGCTGAATGATGCAAGACAGCAAATGAGGGCCTTGACCTAGATGGTGCTATGATCCCCGATCCATTCCAGGCCAGAGAGAAGTGGATTCCATACAAGTCATTCCTTGCCCAATCTGTGAACAGAATCCCTGCTTTGGTTTGTTCATGTTTCTCTCCTAAGAAGTCCTGACTGCAGTCAGAGGGTATCAGTCAGCTGTTGCAAAAATGAGGGGCAAGTGGACTGTACCAGGGTCCTGGCTGCTTTGTGCCAGGAGTCAAGGTCAGCACTTGGAATGGGAGTCTTGTCGGGCCAGGGTAGGTCAGCTGCTGCCTAGGGCTCAAGTTTCATCAAAGCTACAGTACATTTTTCTTCATGAGAAAAAGCAGCAGTTTTGTATATTCTGCATGCAAGACACAATCTATAGGTGGACGGGGAAACAGTCATGTCTATTTGTGTTTGAAACAAAACAAAAGGGAACTCTGACAATCAGACTGCATTACAGGTGATAAGGGCGACTGGGACAGGAGATCCTATTCCAGGAAATGTGTTTCAGTGACACTGCAATGCATGTGTGCCTTTGTGCACTAAATTGAGATGGTAAAAAAAAAAAAAAAAGTTTAATAAGTGCAGTTTCCAGTAATGTATCACCAAGTGTGGCTTGGGGGCCAGCAGTGCCAGACACTGCCAAGGTAGATTTAAAAACCGCCAAACCTGGCCGGTGCCGCGGCTCACTTGGCTAATCCTCCGCCTGTGGAGCTGGCACCCCGGGTTCTAGTCCTGGTTGGGGTGCTGGATTCTGTCCTGGTGGCTCCTCTTCCAGTCCAGCTCTCTGCTGTGGCCCGGGAGGGCAGTGGAGGATGGCCCAAGTGCTTGGGTCCTGCACCCGCATGGGAGACCGAGAGGAAGCACCTGGCTCCTGGCTTTGGGTCGACGCCGAGCACCGGCCGTAGTGGCCATCTGGGGGGTGAACCAATGGAAAAAGGAAGACCTTTCTCTCTATCTCTCTCTCTCTCACTGTCTAACTCTGCCTGTCAAAACAAAAACAAAAAACAACAACAAAAAAACACCAAACCTGCCCTACCCCAAGAAGACAGGTCCTCTGGGGATTCTTTCTCTTATATTTATTTATTTGAAAACCAGAGTGAGTGCTCTCATTTTCTGGTTTACTCAACAAATGTTCGCACTGGCTGGAGATGAACCAGGTCAAAGCTGGAAGCAGGACACTCAATCCAGGTCTCACACATGGGTGGCAAGAATCCAGTTACTTGAGCCATTATTCGCTGCTTCTCTGGTAGCACATTAATTAGCAGACAGCTGGGCTCTGGAGAAGAACTGGGACTCAAACCCAAGCACTCTGATATGAGATGTAGGTATCATATCTGCTAGGCCAAATGTATGCCTCACCCATGGGGATTCTTGATGAGTTTAAGAGTCTTCTTGGAGCCAGCATTGTGTCATAGCAGGTAATGCTACCACCTGTGATGCCAGCATCCCACATGGGTGCTGGTTCGTGTCCTGGCTGCTCCACTTCCAATCCAGCTCCATGCTAATGGCCTGGGAAAGGCAGTGGAAGATGGCCCAAGTGGTTGGGCCCCTACACCCATGTAGGAGACAGGATAAAGCTCCTGCTTCAGCCTGGTCCAGTACTGGCCATTGCAGCCATTTGGGGAGCAAACCAGTGGATGGAAGACCTCTCTCTCTGTCTCTCCCACGCTGTCTAGCTCTGAAGGGCCTTCCTTCCCATTGTTCATGAACATTTGGCTGATTTTACATCCAAGGAGTGCTGGGGCTGAGGGCACAGTGCTTTGCTGGCTGCTGTTGGAGACTGGTGGCATGGAGTCAAGTAGAACCAGAGGGTACCGTGCTATGATGCCAACTTCACTTGAGGACAGAATGCACAGGTTCAAATCCTGGTTTGTCACTTATCAGCAGTATAACCTTATACTCTGAGCTTTGGTTTCCTCATGAAGAAAATCAAGCAAGAGGGGCAGGCACCACTTGGGAAGCCTGCATCTGATATTGGAGTCCCTGGGTTTAAGTCCCTGCTCAGCTTCCTACTGCTGCACACCCTTGGAGGTAGTAGGTGATGGTTCAAGTATTTGGGTCTCTGCCACCCACATGGGGGGCCCAGAATGAGTTGTAGGCTCCTGACTTTGGCCTGGCCCAGCCCCAATTGATTTGGGCATTTGGGGAATGAACCAATGGACAGAAGATCTCTCTGCCTTTTATAGATAAATAAGCAAAATAAATTTTTAAAAAATGAAAAGAAAATGGAGGCAGAGAGCACCTATGTCATGGGGTCTCTTTGAGGATTGCACAGGATAAAGGAGCTAAGATGCCTAGCACAGCCTCTGGCACGGGACCAGCCTGGACCAGGATTCTGCAAAGAGGCTCAGAAGCAGGATCTGAAAGGGTGAGCAGCAGCTCCTTAATTTTCTTTGCTTCTCATTTTTGTCATTTGCAAAATGTGGCTATCAGGGCTGGCCTGCCTGCTTTTTAACAGTCAAATTCCAATGTGGACCTGGCTTAAGATGTTAAGGGACCAGCAAAGCCATGTTGATGGTGATGATGATGATGATGATAGAATGATGGCCAATACTGGGTGTTCTTTGGGGGGAAGTGTGAATCCTTCTCAGGCTCAGAAATGTCTCATCTCTAAAGGCAGAGGGAGCTGCAGATGGCGATGTTAATGGTTTCACAGACAAAAGCCACGATGTGCTCCATCAACTGCTGATATTAGCAGGGACAGACTTTGAAATCTATACCACTGTCACATTTCTGTTGGAAAAAGTAAAATAAGGGGGGGAGCATGTTTCTTACATGCACGTCTGCATATTATGACAACTGCCCTCATGTATTTCCATAGAAACAGAGTTAAGGGCTATTTAAACTATAAGCTCAGCTTTGTGTCCTGCCACTTCATTCCTTTTATGAGTCACTGAATGACCCTACAAATGGGCTGTTCCTTCAGGACTATAAACTAGGCAATTTATGGTGGGACTTCTTCCTTTTTGTTTTTCTCTTTCAGTAATGAGAGACAGATGCAGAAGAACTCTTAGTTTAAATAAACAGTTTACCAGACAGTCTAATCCTTGCCTAACCCAGTGAGATCCTGGAATCTGGGGGTCAGAAACACATCATCTCATAACAACGTCTCATGTGGATCCAGGAGAAGAAGTAAGGGTGCTGGTGCTCCCCACAATAGAGGTCCACTCTAGACCTCCTGGATCAGAAACTCCAGGTGGGGCTCAGCACACTGCAAGATTTTCAGAGGTCTCTCATTATCTGTCCAAGTTTGCCCTAAACTGCAGTCCTCTTTGCTCCCTAAGCTCTCTGTGGGGTTCATGGTTGCTCTCTAGATTGGTAATTCTTCCCCCATCTGCCTCCAGCCTTGGCCCTGGCCCTGACCTGACTTCTAGTCTCAATGGAACATTTCCTGTCTGATGTCTGCCTGACAGCACCAGCTAACTGCCTTCATCAAAATGGCACTCCTCAGGATTCATGCCTGGTCTCTCACCAGCTGTGAGGCACCCAGGCCCAGCACCCAGCATTCCTGTTTCCCTCCATCCCCAAGGCTAGGGTGGGTGACTCCTGGGTCAGGCTGCCCTCTATTTACAGCCCTTCCCTGGCACCTGACAGCCACTCTTGTCTAAGAGGAAATGAATTTGGGAGGCATGTGGAATTGTGACAGACAGTAGACTTTTTGGGCCACACAGATGGTGACTTTGAAGCTTAAGGCCCAAGGGGACAAGTGAGTCACTCAATATCTGACTCCAGTTTCTTTTACTATGAAAAGGGGATCCTTTCAATCTTGCATGCCTTGGTGAGGCCTGGTGTGGTTCAGAGGAGCAGTGCAATCAGCAGTCACTACTCCAGGTCGACACGATGACGCCCTCTGCATTGTCTCCTGGCAGCAGATGGCTCTGGTTTGCTCTCCAGCAAGACTTTAAGTCATCAGAGGGAGGCAGTCATGAAACTAGACATTATGGTGCTGTGGCGACCGTGCCCAAGTCTCTTCCCCTCTCTGTGTTTCCTTGTTTGGGAAGTGAAGAGGCAGGACTGACTCCACGTCTAAGGTCTCTGTGAACATTTCGGAACCTCTGGATCCCACCCGTGCCCCATGGCATCTGCTGCTCTGTGGCGTGCTCTCAAGCACACAGGGGGAAGGCTTGTAGACTCCCCAACAAAGCCCAGGGCCAATGGCACAGTTGGCTGATTCCAAGCCACCTCCCTCAGAACAGGAGGAGCTCCCTTACCAAGCAAGGGGGGCAGCCAGTTGACGTTAGCCTCACAGTGTGAGTCCAAGAATGTGATGACATCTCCAATTGCCACTGAGGCCCCCAACATCCGGGTCCTTATCAGCCCCTCCCGTTTCTTGGTTCGGAGAATCCTCACGCTAGGGAAAAGGGCCATGTAGTCTTCAAGTGGCTTCTTCAGGTGCTCTGTGAGGGAGACAGAAGAGGGGAGATGGGTAAGAATAGCTACTTAGTACTCACGCTTGTAGTCCCTCCTTCCTGTGCGCACCACACTCGACAGTGTGGGCAGCTTTCTAACCCACTGCTTCACTGGACCTTTCAGATAGGGTCAAGAAGGGCAGAGCTCATCACCTCGTGCTACAGACGGGGAAACTGAGGCTGGAGGAGGTGCAGCAGTAATGCCAGACCTGGAGCAGATAGGTCTCCTGTAGCAGGGTGTGGGCACCTGGGATTTATGCCTGGCTGGACTCATTTCTTCATTTTCTGGTTACAACACTTTGCTTTTGACTTGGGAAACTGCCCCTCCCCTTCTAAGCCCATCAGACTAGGGTAGGGGCTGACACTATAGCCTGGTTCCAAGGAGGCATGGCTTATGGCTCAGGCCAGACCAATCAGGGCATTCTATTCCCTTGGCCAGTGACTGGCTCTGGGATGGCCAAGTGACCCAAGGCATTCCAAACAGAATTCAGAGAATGTGTTCCAGAATAATTGAAAAGTGAAGCTCCTTCTTTTTGCTAGGTGGCTAAGTTGGTTATGGCCTTAAGCCTGCTGCTGTTTACATCTTTGGCAAAAAGTAGTGAGAGGTGGTGGGGGAATGTGCGGAGACTGAAATCAACAGGTGAAAACGGGAGTCATGAAATGGACAGACTGTCCTGGTGACACTGCATTTTCCGAGACCCTCCTGGCCTGCAGTACACCGGCCCCTAGATGCTTTTTCCGACCACGGTTTCCTCTTTGTTTGTTCTAATGTGGCTGGGTTTCTGCCACAGGCCTGGACATGTTGAGAAGAAATATCAAAGGTCATCTCTTTCTACTGAAAGTCCCAGGCTTAACCTTGGTGCTTCTTGATTTTAGTCAGTTAGGGTCCTGTATGAAAACTCTAGGATGGCTACAAGCAGACTTATAGTTTAGGGTGGGCTTTGTGGCTCAGAAGGTTAAGGTGATGCTGATCTGAGTTCCAGCTACTCTGTTTCTGATCCAGCTTCCTGCTAATGCACCTGGGAAGGTAGTAGATGATGGTCTAAGTACTTGGGACATTGCCACCCACATGGGCGACTGGATGAAATTTCGGGTTCCTGGCTTCAGCCGGTCCTAGCTCAGCCTATTGAGGGCATTTGGGAGCGTATCAGTGCACAAACAATCTCTCTGTCATTCTGCTTTTCAAATAAATAAGTGCATCTTTTTAAATACACACACACAAACACACACACATATAGCCTATATCATACTTAATGATGGCTGAATACTTTCCTCCTATGATCAGGAAGAAGACTGTGGGTACTAATAACTCTCATTTACCATCATACTAGAATTCCTAGCTGGTGCAACTGAGTAACAAAAAAAAATCAGAAATAAAAAGCATAAGTATTTGATAGCAAAAGGTGACCATGTCTGAACTGTAGATGACATTATCGTTTACATAGAAAACCCTAAAAAAAGCTAGAAAATCTATAAAGAAACTAGAACAAACAGACAAACTTAGCAAGGTTTCAGGATTAAGATCAATACTGAAAAAATAAATTGTATTTCTATGTACCAGAAAATAAGGAACTAGAAAACAACTGACAATTAAAAAAATTTACAATTTCAAGAAAGTAAAATGTGTACTCAGAAGATACACAATATTGTCAAAAAGGGAGTGCAGTGGAGGATGGCCCAAGTGCTTGGGCCCTGCACCCCAAGGGAGACCAGGAGAAGCACCTGGCTCCTGCCATCGGATCAGCGTGATGCGCCAGCCACAGTGCGCTGGCCGCGGCAGCCATTGGAGGGTGAACCAACGGCAAAGGAAGACCTTTCTCTCTGTCTCTCTCTCTCACTGTCCACTCTGCCTGTCAAAAAAAAAAAAAGAAACTAAAGACCAACATAAATGGAAAGATCTTGCTTGTTCATGGATCAGATATTAAGGTGGCAATTCACACCCTCCCACCAAATTGATATACAGATTGAATTCTATAAAAAACATGGTTGACTTCCTTGCAGAGATGGGCAACTGACAAGCTGATCCTAAAAACATATAACAAAATGCAAAGGATTAAGAAAAGCCAAAACAATCTTACAGAAAAACAAAAGTTAACAGACTCAAATATCTTGATTTAAACTTACAACAAAGATAAAGTAATTAACACAGTGTGATCTCGGCATAAGAACAGGCATACAGATCAATGGGATAAAATGAGAGTCCAGAAATAAACACTCATATTTACTAACAATTGATTTTCAACAAGGGCCTAAGACCATTCAGTGGGAAGAATTATGTTTTCAATAAATGATGCTAGTACAGTTATATTTCTACATGGAAAAGCATAAAGTTGGATCCTTTCTTTATCTCATACACAATTAACTCAGGATAGATGTATACACAAGAGTCAAAACTATAAAACTCTTAGAAAAAACATAGGTATAAATTTTTGTGGTCTTGGAATAGGAAATAGTTTATTAAAACATATGCAAAAAAGAAAAGATAAACATGGATACTGCAAATATTCAAAACTTATCCATCAAACGACATGATTAAGAAAGTAAACAATCCACAGAATGGAAGAAAATATTTGCAAACTATGTATACTGTAAGGGACACTTGTATTTAGAATATATAAAGAATTACTACAAGTCAATAATAAAAAGAAACAGATTTTTAAAAGTGGGCAAAATACTTTGAAATACAGCTTGGTGGTTCCTCAGAAAGTTAAACACAAATTCAGCATATGACTCAACAATTCCGTTCCTAAATATATATCCCAAAGAACTGAAAACAGCTATTCAGAGAACTAGTTACACACGAATGCTCACAGGAATACTATTCACAATTGCTGAAATGCAGAAATAACCCAAATTCCCATCACCTGATGGACGGATAAACAAAGACAGCTTATTTCTCAATCACAAAAAAGAACAAAGTACTGACATGTGCTACAACATGGATGAGCCTCAGAAATATTATGCTCAGTATAAGAAGAAACACAAAAAAGGTCTCATGTTGAGTGATTTCATTTTTATGAAATTCCAAATAGGTAAATCCTCAGAAAGGCAAATGAATTCATGGTTACCAGGGGCTGAGGTTGGGAGAATGGGGAGTGACTGCTTAGGGTATATGGTGTTTCCTTATGGAGTGATGAAAATATTTTGGAACCAGACAGAGTACTTGCATACTTTAAGGCAGCTGATTTAATACTGTGAATATTTTCCCTCAATTTAAAATGAGCACACAGGATGTGAATAGATACACAAATAGCCAATAACCACATGAAAGGTTGCCTGACAACATGAGTCATTAGAAACATGCAAATGAAAACCAAAATGAAATACTACTGCACACCCATGACGGTGCCTACAGTAAAAAGTCAGATAATAAAAAGCGTTGATTAAGGATGTAGAGAAATCAGAACCCTATGTACTGCTGAAGGAAATACAAAGTGACATACACACTCTGGAAAAAATCCAGCAATTCCTCATACTATAAAACAGAGTCACTGTATGATCTAGCAATTCTACTCTACATATATGTAAGAGAAATGAAAACATACACCCACACACAATTTTGTACACTAATGTTAGTAGTAGCAATAGTTACAAAAGCCCCAAACAGGGAATATCCAAATGTCCACTCACTGATGAACGAATAAACAAAATGTGGTATATCCATACACTATGCAGCAATAAAAAAGAGTGAGCTACTGGAACACTACAGATGAAAATCAAAAATACTATGCCAGGTTAAAAATGCCAGACATACAAGATTAGACGTTACATGATTCTATTTATATGACATTTCCAGAAAGCAAATTAAACAGACAGAAAGGAAATCAATGGCTACATGGACCTGGACAGGGAGAGGAGCCTGACTGCAAAGGGGCACTAGGGAGCTTTGTGGACAGATGGCCAGGTTCTGAAGCTGGATTATGATACAGTTTCACAACCGTTTATATTTACATTAAAACACACTGAGCTTCAGACTAAAAATGGATGATTTTTATGTAAATTGCACCTTAATAAAGCCATTAAGTTCTAAAAACAACTCAGTGTATTTCATAGTAAAAAAGAAATTGTAAATCCAAATAAAAAATACCACACAGAATAGCCTCATTTATATACAAATACAAATAAATGGAGTTAGAGACTAGAAGCCTCCGTATTGTTAACAACCAATTCTTGTTCAAATTATTCTGCAGATTCAATACAGTCCCAACAAAATCACAGCAGACTGAAGCTGACAACTTGCTATTAAAATTTACATGGAAATGCAAATTCCCTGAACAGTTAAAAGAATTCCATAAAAGAGGAACAAAGTTGAAGGACTTACATTTATTTCAAAACATATTAAGGCACTAAAACAGTCAAAACAGTGTGGTACTGCCCACATCCTCACAGAGGTCAATAGAACAGAACAGAGGTCAGAGAACCACAAAGATGAGGGACTTCAGAAAGTCTGTGGAAATGGAATTATAAGTAAGTTTATTTAAAGTTTTGTTTATTTATTTATTTGAAAGGCAGAGAGAGACAGTAAGAGAGAGGGCGAGAGAGAGTGAGCTCACATTGAATGGTTTGCTTCCCAAATGCTCACACAGCTGGGACTGGGCCAGGCCAAAGTCAGAAGCCAGGAACTCAACTCAGGTCTCCCATGTGGTTGACAGGAACCCAGTTAACTGAGCCATTACCTGCTGCCTCGTAGGGTGTACATTAGCAGGAAGCTGGAATCAGAATCAAAGCTGGGACTCAAATCCAGACACTCTGGTATGGGATATGGGTGTCCCAGTGGTGGCTATACCACTGCTATACCAAATGCCTGCCCCAAGTCAAGTTTATTTTAGTGTCCCCCCCCAAATTAAAATCCATGCATTAAAATATACATTTTTTTTAGAGAGAGAGAGAGAGGTTTTTTGTTTTTTTTTTTTTTTTTGGACAGGCAGAGTTAGTGAGAGAGAGACACAGAGAGAGTTATAGACAGTGAGAGAGAGACAGAGAAAAAGGTCTTCCTTCCATTGGTTCACTCCCCTAATGGCTGCTATGGCCAGCACTGTGCCGGTGCTTCCTCCAGGTCTCCCATGCAGGTGCAGGGACCCAAGCACTTGGGCCATCCTCCACTGCCCTCCCGGGCCACAGCAGAGAGCTGGACTAGAAGAGGAGCAACCGGGACTAGTACCTGGCGCCCCAACCGAGACTAGAACCTGGGGTGCCGGCCCGCAGGCGGAGGATTAGCCAAGTGAGCCATGGTGCCGGCCATTTTAATGAACTTTTTGAATACCCCTATATGCATGGACTTCTGAAGATTTTTGCACTGGGGCAGGCATTGTGGTATAGCAGGTTAAGCTTATGCTTGGGACTCCTGCATCCCATACCAGACTAACAGTTTGAGACCTGGCTACTCTGCTGCCCATTCAGCTTCCTGCTAATGTTCCTGGGAAGGCAGTAAATGATGACCAAAGTACTTGGGTCCCTGGGTTTCTGATACTCACATGGGAGACCTGAATGGAATTCCAGGCTCCTGGCTTCAGCCTGGCCCAGCCCTTGCCATTGCTGGCACTTGGGAGTGGGCCAGTGAATGGAAGCTCTCCCTCTTATACCCCACTCATCTCTCCTTTTTTCTCTCTGTCACTGTCTTTCCAATAAATAAATAAATCTTAAAGTTTTTTTGTACCAAATAAAGTTATCTTTTTAATTCCATTGTTTGAACTTTTTGAAGTACCCTTGTATATTGTCAAATAGTTTTTAAACAAGGTACCAAGGCAATGCAATGAGGATATTAAAAAGTTTTCAACAACTTGGGCTGGAACAATTGGATAAACACATGAAAATGGTGAGCCTCAACCCCTGCTTCATTGTCATACACAAAAAGTAATTTTGGGGCCAGTACTGTGGTACAGTAGGTTAATCCTCCACCTGCAGTGCCGGCATCCCATATGGGAACCAGTTTGAGTCCCAGCTGCTCCACTTCCGATCCAGCTCCCCGCTAAAGCAGAAGAAGATGGCCCAAGTGCTTGGGCCCCTGCACCCGCTTGGGAGACCAGGAAAAAGCTCCTGGCTCCTGGCTTCAGATTGGCTCAACTCTGGCCATTGCAGCCATTTGGGGAATGAACCAGTGGATGAAAGACCTTTCTTTCTCTCTCTGCCTCTCACTGTCTATAACTCTGCCTCTCAGATAAATAAATAAAATCTTTAAAAAAACTTTTAAGTGGAACACTGACTGAAGCATCAAAATTTATGGTTCCTGAGGAAAACCTAGAATATCTTTGTGAACTTGGGGTAGGAAGAGATTTCCTAGGCTATAAAAAACACTAACCTATAAAGGAAAAAAAAAAATGGTTGAACTGATTTAAATTAAGAACTTCATTCTCCAACACTTGCCCATTAAAAGACACTAGCAAACAAATATCAAAGCAGGCCAGTCTGGGAGAAAACATTTGCAATACACATGTCTGACAAAGAAATTGCATTGAGAATATATAAAAAATTCCAAAAGTCCTAATAAAAAGAGAACTATAAAAAATGGGCCAAAAACTGAAAAAGATGTTTCCCAAAAGGATAACCAAAGGGCCGACATGCATATGAAAAGATACTCAAATCATATGTTGTTAAGAAAATGCAAAGTAAAAGCCTGTGATGCCACTCACTGCATATTTGCCTTAATGGCTAAAATTAAACATGGAAACAATATCAAGTAATGGAGGAGAGGTGGACTGCTTGAGTATAAAGTGACATAACCCCTTTGGAAAGCTATTTGAGTGTTCCTTATAAAGCTAAGTGTATTTATATAATTAACTTGTGCCTAGCAACTCCATACCCAGATATTCACTCCAGAGACATAAAAACCTATACCCACAAAAAGAATGAGTAGTGTTATTCCTAACAGCCCCAAACCAGAAACCATCTAGATATCCATCAACAAATGAGTGACTAAAATAGTAGCAGTATGGCACACCACAGATCACTGCTCAGTGAAACCAATAAACTACTGATATATCCAATCACATGCATGAGATTTTTTTTTTTCAAGTTTTGAGGTGATTTATTAGTAACATTATCAAGGAAACAGCTGGCAAATACATCTACTGTGAAGTCATCAAAATCATTTTTAAATATTTTCCTTACAATTTATGACAAAGTCCATATGATAAATTGGAATTATAATTATACAATTGTGAGATAACTTCTGAAAACAATTGAGACCTGAAAAAAGTGTAGAGAATTGCTTTTTTTTAAACACTTTTATTTAATCAATACACAGTTATTCTTAAGTGTTGAAATTTAACTGAAATGTGATCCTTGTTAAACATAAGAGTGGGGATAAGAGAGGGAAGAGATGTATAATTTGGGACATGCTCAAGCTGACTTGCCCCAAATGGTAGAGTTAGAAACATACCAGGGGACTCCAATTTAATCCCATCAAGGTGGCATGTACCAATGCCATCTCACTAGTCCAAGTGATCAATTTCAGTTCACAATTGATCATAATGAAAGGACTAAGAGTCAAAGGGAGCACATAAACAAGTCTAGTACCTGCTAATACTAACCGATAGGATAAATAAAGGGGAGAGTGATCCAACATGGGAAGCGAGATACTCAGCAGACTCATAGAATGGCGGATGTCCTAAACAGCACTCTAGCCTCAGAATCAGCCCTAAAGGCATTCCGATCTGGCTGAAAAGCCCATGAGAGTATTTAGGCATGGAAAGCCAAGACACTCTGGCAAAAAAAAAAAAACCAAAAAACCAAAAAAACAAAAAAAAAACACCTAAATGAAAATCTCTGTGAGTGAGATCCCAGTGGAAAGAACAGGTCTTCAAAGAAGGAGGTACCTTTCTCTGAAGGGAGGAGAGAACCTCCACTTTGACTACCACCTTGTCTAAACAAGATAAGAGTCGGAGAACTCAAGGGGCTTCCATAGCCTTGGAAACTCATGACTGGTGCATAGGGAGATTACTGATGCCATAAACAGGAGTGTCAATTTGTAAAGTCAACAACAGGAGTCACTGTGCACTTACTCCTCATGTAGGATCTCTGTCCTTAATGTGCTGTACATTGAGGCTTAATGCTATAACGAGTACTCAAACAGTATATTTCACTTTGTGTTTCTATGGGGGTGCAAGCTGTTGAAATCTTTACTTAATGTATACTAAACTGATCTTCTGTTAAAAAAAAAAGAAGAAATTAGCAATTCCCAACTTGACTCTCGCTGGGATTAAACATGATAATAGGTCTGATCTGATTTCATCATCATTTAAAAAATCATCTATTATTTTTCACTTTATGTTTCTGTGTGGGAGCAAACTGTTGAAATCTTTACTTAATGTATGCTAAACTGATCTTCTGTATATAAAGAGAATCGAAAATGAATCTTGATGTGAATGGAAGGGGAGAGGGAATGGGAAAGGGGAGGGTTGCGGGTGGGAGGGACGTTATGGGGGGGAAGCCATTGTAATCCATAAGCCGTACTTTGGAAATCTATATTGATTAAATAAAAGTTTTTTTTTAACTTTTATTTAATGAATATAAATTTCCAAAGTACGGTTTATGGATTACATTGGCTCCCCCCACCATGACTTCCCTCCCACCCCCAACCCTCCCCTTTCCCGCTCTTTCTCCCCTTCCATTCTTATCAAGATTTTCAATTTTCTTTATATACAGAAGATCAGTTTAGTATACATTAAGTAAAGATTTCAACAGTTTGCACCCCCATAGAAACACAAAGTGAAATATACTGTTTGAGTACTCGTTATAGCATTAAATCTCAATGTACAGCACATTAAGGACAGAGATCCTACATGAGGAGTAAGTGCACAGTGACTCCTGTTGTTGACTTTACAAATTGACACTCCTGTTTATGGCATCAGTAATCTCCCTATGCTCCAGTCATGAGTTTCCAAGGCTATGGAAGCCTTTTGAGTTCAACATGCATGAGATTAAAAATGATGTAGAAGCAAAGAAGCCAGACACAAAAAATAACACTGTATATAATTACACTCATTTGAGTTTTGTCAACAGCCAAACTAATCTATGAAGACAGAATCAACAAGGCAATCTGTAGCTGGGCTTGACTTGGGACTGGCTTCCTAGGTATAGACATTTGTTAGACCCCATGGCATCATATGCCTAAGATCTCTGTGCATATTGTTACTGTTTGTAACTTTTACCTCAATTCTGAAAAGCTGCTCAAAACACACCTTCATTTTCTGCAGGTGAAGCTGGAGGGCTGTGGAAATGTCACCAACTGGGAATCAGGAGAACTGGGCTGTGCGCCCGTCTCCAGCACAGTAAGTCCTTCCCTGACCTCCTCTGGGTCTCAGTGTTGTCTCTGAGTCAGAGTTTTGGACCAGATGGTCTCCAAGGGCTCTGGGCCCAGGTAGCACAGGACCAGAGCTACTGGGCTCACTGCCCTGCCAATCTCCTGGTGTGATCACCTCCCCTCCCCCCAAATCCTACACTGAATTCTCTCCATCAGGGGTTAGAGCTGGAAGGGTCCCCCACGCTGCCCCCAACACACACTTCTAGAAGTGCCTCCAAGTTACCTGGCTGCATCCCAGGCAGTTGTGATGTGCTGATCTAGGGTAGCATCTGACTCCTCCTCTTCCTCCTCCTCCTTCTTCTTAAAGATTTACTTCATTTATTTGAAAGGTAGAATCACAGAGAGGGAGAGGCAAAGAGAGAGCCTTCCGTCTGCTGGTTCACTCTCCAAATGTCTGCAATTGCCAGACCGACGCTTCCTTTGGGTCTCCTATGCAGGTGCAGAGGCCCAGGCACTTGGGCCATCTTCCCACTGCCATCCCAGGCACACTAGCAGGGAGCTGGATTGGAAGCAGAGCAGCCAAGACCATGAACTGGTGCCCATACGGGATGCCAGCGCCACAGGCGGCAGCTTAACCCACTACTCCACAGCACTGGCCCCAGCATCTGACTTCTTGACTTGACCCATGGGGAATTCTGGTGCCCAGCCAGGCCTGGAAATCACTACAATAGTTCAGCCTTGTTATTCTACAGACAGAAAGCTGAGGCCCAGAGAGGGCAAGGTCCCATCTCCGGCAAATACATAATAGCAGGGCTGCTTCAACCTTCGATTTTCCTAGCCCTGTATAAAAATGATTCACTTTCACTGGCAAGGCTCAATATGGTCTGCAAAGCAGCCTCACGGATTTCATCTACTCTGCATTTCACATCACCGTTTCACAGCTGAGAAAACTGGGGTTCCGAGGACCTAAGAAACCTGCCCGAGGCCACACAGCCAGCAAGTCGCTGGCTTCTCGGTAGAAAGCTGATGTTTTGCCCTTCCTCACTGTGGTTCCCTACTCTAGCATTCCTATACTGCTGTCACGATTTTTCCCACATCTGCCTAATTCATCATAATTTACTTACAGGTTTTTTAAAGTCAATTCATTTTTTAAATTAATTTTTATTAGCTTTATTTTAAAAGGAAACTATAAACACCATCATGGAAAAATTAGTACCATTTATAATAAAAGGCTAATAAAAATTCTAACAAATAAAACACTGTTCTGATAGTTTCACCAGATGACTCCTGCCTTGTCACAGTGAATGCTCTCTCTCTCTCTCTCTCTCTCTCTCTCTGAAACCAATGAAGACTCTCCCTTTGAGATCATCAGGAAAAATGAAAGAGAACTGGGAAGAAAAATCTTTCTCTCTCCCCATGATGCAATGGGGCTTAATGCAAAGCAGCTGAGCCACGTGAAATCATCTTAGGTACCACCTCCAGTCACTTCCAGATTGGGGAGGGGGCACTGAGGAGAACAGTGTGCTGGCTGCTTTGATTTGTGTCTGGATGATTTGTGTCCTCTGTGAGACGCAGTGTTTCCTGTTGTACAAGGCTGTACCTTGTGGGTGGGAGCGATGAAAACACGCAGACAAGCTCTGCATACATATAGTGGGGGGCCAGGAGGCCTCGAGATGCTCCAGGCTCCTTGTTGTACACAAAGATTAATATGACTTCCCTCGCCCTCTCTCACTTCTTTTTGGAACAGTGACTCTGTAGAGGCAGAAATCAATTTGCCCTAATTGAGGGACTAAATCTTCCCCAAAGAGACTTTCTTGGACAATGAGACAAAGTAGCAAGGGGCTCCAACATGCTACTGTTGGGGTAGGAGCTCAGTCTTTAGGAAAAGAAAAAAAAAATCCATAGTCATTGTCTGGCCACGGCTTCTTCTCGGCTGGGTTCAACCGGGATGTCATTAAAACAAGACAGAACTAATCTCCTACACCACACACCACTACTCCCATCAGAGGAGGAGCACGGCCCCTCCTGCTTTAATCACTGAGGGCCCGCTCCGGCACGGCCCTGTCACTAAATCACTGAACGCAGATGGCCACAGTCATTACATATCGGCCAATTAAGGCCTTTTGACAGCTTGTGGTAAAGTCGGAGCAATTACTTAGGGGCAATTACGCTCCTCGTATCCTTATTAGGGAGTGCGTTTACACAAAATCAGGACTGCTGCCTTATTTCACCTCCCTGTCTTCTTGGATGACTGTTCTGTCAAGTCACAGGGTTTTAGAGCTGGAAGGGACTTTCAGTGACGATGATAATGGTTATGATGATGACAATTATGGGACAATTACTGAATCCCTGCACGTGCACAGAGCTCCGGACTTCATGGGCATCACCTCTGACACCTACAACAACGTGATGAACTGGGCTTTGTGGCCCCATTTTATGAAGGATACCAAGGCTCAAAATGGGCACGTGTCCTGCCTGAAGAATACAGTTCATAAGCAGGGAAGCCAAGGTCATCTTGCCTGACCTTGAAAGAGCAGGCTCTTCCTACTCCATCAAACCCATCTCTGCCTCACTTCATTCAGTTGCTCCCTCTACCTAGCTAGGAGCCAGGAGGACCGGAGAAGTTAAATGTCTTACCTAGACTCATACAATGAGTCTGAACAGGGCTGGAATGCAGGTTAGGGTGTTTTCCAGTCCAGGATTTCCCCCAGCTTCATAACCCCAGGGCAGGGATGGTAAACTGGTTTCATGGAAGTGCTCATGCTGATGCGTTTGTAATAGATACCTAAAGCAGCATTAAGAAAGAGTCTGACGCTCCACCCTGCCTGGCTCAGCATGAAAGTGCAGGGACGAAGCAGAGACATCTGCCCTGCTGCAGCAGAGTGGCAGCAGCCCAAATGGCACACACTCATCATCCTTACTCTAGGGGTTTCTCTGACTGGAAGACAATACAGAGCTGCTTTTGCCCGTATTTCTCCTAATTTAATGATGAGTTAGAGCAAGAGACTGGTTGTGCAGGTGGAGATCCCCCAGTGCTGCAAGGCTTTACACAGGTGTTTGATGAACACTGAGTAGAGAGGCCACAGACAGACCCTGTAGTACAGGTACCTGGAGCCCAACCACATCCCACAGCATGGGCTCTCCCTGTGTGTGCCTGCCTGCCCTGCACCTGCCAGCACCTGCTCCTCTGCCTGGGGCCTCTCTGGGCACATGTGTGGGGTCTCAGCCAGTGACTACAGGGTTGGTGGAGAACTGTGACAGCTTCCCTGCCTCTCGGGCGGGCTTACCCTGAGCACAGTCTCTACACTGGCTCCTAGCATTCTCCCCGAGATCAGGTGTAGCTACCCCTGGAGGCACCTGCTACCGGCTCTCTCATGGCTGCCTCTCCTTTCCAGCTTCACTTTCCCAGTCTCTTGCTGGTGTCTCTGAAACTTCCTTCCAAGTGGATTATTTGCATTCACATCCTCATTGCAGCATATGCTTCAGGGAACCTGAACTTAGATTCCAAGGGGGCAGATCTGACTTGAAAGACTTCCACAGCTGGGTCTGTGATTCCAGAAAGCTCTCAGGGACTACTTCAGTGCAGCCTCACACAACCCTTGGTCATCCAGCTTCTGGAAATCACAGCTGCCACTTGTTGAGTGCTCAACACTTACTGGGGGCTTCACATCTATTTGCTCACCAAATCCTCAAAGATCACACTGTTTATGGGTAAGGAAACAGAAGGTACACAGGGCATAAGGAGCTTTCCTGAGGTCCACAGACTTAGTGAGAGGCAAGTGTTGGATTAAATTCCAGGCAATCTGGCCCCAGAGTCTGTAGTTTTCTTTGTTAAACTTGAATCATTTCAAGTTTGGAAACAAAGTAGAGTAGAATGCGTCCCTGGGGACCCACCACTCAGCTTGAGAAAGAGTTGATTAGTGGTCACTCCTGTTTGGTCCCTGCCTCTCTGCCCAGTGAACAGTCCAGGCCAGGGGACTCTGTACTTGTAAGCACCAGGTTGTGGGAGGAAAACAGGCAAGGGGTTTTCCAGGGAAGATGTTACAATTCCAGTCTGCCTAGCTCTGGCAGTTTCAAAAAAGAAAAGGAAAGTGCATCTCATTGCCCTTCCAGCACCTGCTTACAACCTTCAGTGGGTGCCCATGGCTCCTGGAAGAAGCCCAGTACCTGACCAGGGGTGACAAGGATGTCACCAGCCCCAACTTGGCCCCTCCCTTCCTGACTGCTCCTCCCCTAATCTTTTAGGTATTCAAAGGTCCCACATTGTCCCTGTTGACCATGGGAGTCTCTGTTCATGCTGGCCCTGCTGCCTGGCTTATCTAATACTCCAAGTCCCTCACACATCTCTCCCGTGTTAACAGTTTTGCTCATGTATTAGATATCAGCTCAAACTTCAACTCCTCACAAAAGATGCCCTTGGCTGTAGCAGGTCCCCAGGTCGCAAAGCCCAGAAGCTCATCCCTTCACAGGCATGGATCACTATTGCCCTAATTGTGAATTTCTCACTAAGCACTGAGCTCTACGTGCACGCTCTGCTTACCTGCCTGTCCCTTGTGAATCTCTGCTCTCCCACTGTTTCCTTGGATTCTAACACTAGGTCCAAGTTCCTCAACCTCATTTCAAGATCAGAGAAGTCAAATCCACAACACATCTCTTGTCCAAGGTTACACAGCCCTCAATCTAAGTTTGTTTTGTTTGGGACGCAAATCCAGTTTGGTTTGTTTGGAACTCTTCACCGCTCTGTGTAATCAAATTAATTCCCAGGTGGAATGTATTAGAGCATGATCTCTGATGCCACTGTACCTTGCAGAAACACCTGCGGAGGAGCACCAAGAACAGTGAAGTCTTTTGTGTCCCATGCTGTGGCACAGCGCAGAGGATCTGGGGGACAGCCCCATACAGAGGCCCAGGACAGAAGTGAAGGGAAAGGAGGAGGAGGCGGTTAGGGAGCAGATCACAAACCAGACAGACCAGCAACATCCCTGGAGTTGGTTCCTGCCCTCAGAGGTGTCACTAATAACATAGAGGCTGCTCTAGGCACTTGGGGGCTAGCTTTTGGAGACCTGTCAGTGCTCTGGGTCTTGTCACAACTGAGCTCTACTGGGATCCTGGTTATTAAAGTGTCATAGCTCATCCGTTATATGCAATGATTTATTCACTTGTAAGCCTAAGACAGTATATTCTAAAACCCTGGTAATTTAAGTGAGAAGGACTCTTCTTTCGGAGATGTGCATGGCAGTCAAAACAGGACATCACCCTCTGTCCTGTTCTGAAACTCACGTGTTTCTGGCCAAAGTGAAAAATCTGAGATAAGATTCTCACCTTTGTATTACGATGATCACTGTCTTTGTCATGACTTTGCAAACGCTTACTGTATGCATAGGCCACGTGTCATGCGCTGTGACATACGCTGTCACATTTCATTCATTCATTGGCAGTATTAACACTCCATCTTAGACAAAGGGAAACTGAGGCTCAGAAAAGTTCTATGGTATCTATGTTCAGAGAGCTGGTATCGTATCTGGTGTCTGCAACTCCAAAGCTGGAGTTATTAACCAATCACCTAGACCAGTACTAGATGTCCCTGGTCCTTCCATTCTGCCTGGCAGGTACAACTTTCCAACCCCACAACCCTCTGGGATGTCCAGGAATTTCATTTGCTTGAAAAATTTACAGACATGTAAATCTAAATAGCAGGGAAATTAAGAAGAGAAGTTGAGAAAGAAAGCTATATGACTACACCAGGACAGGTTTTGGCAGGTGAAATGCATGGGTATTAAGGCATTGGTTAACTGTCTACAAAAGGCAAACAGATCAGTCCTTCAGGAAAGACACCTTTTCTCTGCCTTCAAGCCCCAAGAGGATTTGCAGAGAATGGAAGAAACAAAAGGACCTCAGAGTTCAGCCAGAAGACCTGCTTCCTTCTCCTTCGACCTGAATCTGTTCGTGATTCAATCTAAGGCATAATGAAAACTTTGGCCGTGTGGCTGTGGAAAACCAGTTGTTTTCTTTTGTCCTCTTCCCTTCCTCCTCTATTTATTGATAGCACTTTCATTTAGATACAATTCTCATAAGTCAGCCATCTAAAGGGTACAGTTCAATGTCAACCAGCCACTTCCTGCGCTGCTGAAAGTAGTGAGCCAACTGTCCCTCAGCGAAGCCATGTCTGCCAGAATTCTATTCAATCTAATCAAGAAAGCATTTACTGAGCTCCTGCTGTGTGTCAGGAACTATGCTGGGTACATTCCTTTCTGCTGATCTAACACAGCAGCTTGCAAAGCAGCAACAGCATCCGGGAACTCACTACAAACGCCAGTCCTTGGGTTTCCACCTGGACTTCCTCAATCAGATGGTAGGTCCATGGCCCTAGAGTCTAATAAGTCCTCCAAGCAATTCTTATGCTTGCAAAAGAGAACCACTGATGCAACATAATATAGGTGAGCTCAGAGAAACAGACCCAAAGTCATCTGGATCACATGAGGACCTCTAAATGATGAAAAAGAGAATCCTATAGTCCCTTCTGGAATAATGGAAAATGCAAGTTCTTTGAAGAAGGCAAGACAACTTGATTATTTGCTGACTCTCTACCCCAGAAAATATGTGAGGGGGTCGGGTATCTTCCCACCTTCCTGTCTTTCAGCAACCCCCCCCCCCCAATTCTCTGTGGTACCCTTCTGGCCTGGCTGTCCCCTCCTTTCCCCTCTCTCTATTCTTCCTCTCACCTACAAGTGAGGAAAGATCTGAGAAATGAATGTACCACTTGACAGGGCTAACAGCAAGGGTTCTTCAACCTCAGTCCTAAAAATCTCTTGGGGAACTAATTTTCATGCAGATGCCCAGCAAGTCTCACATTCTACATGTCTGGGAACCATGGCTTTTAAGCCTTTTGAGTATGATCCATGCAAAGAAATATATTTCATTTCATCACCTGGGACACTCATTCATAAGCATACACACTCACATATAGCACAAGGTGCAACACACTGGGATATAGAAATATTTTTCTATTCTCTGCTCTTGTATTTCATTCTTATTAAAAACCTGGGCATGATGACCTCATAGGCAGATTTCATTACCTTCCAGGGGGTCTACTCCTACAATCCAAAAAGTCTGGAACCTACAGCATTAAAAGATGCTCCACTTGATCCTGAGATGCTTGGTCCTCTGTCAGGCCCCAGACCCGAGGCCAGTGCTATTATTACTGGGCTTCTGAGAATGCTTAGAATTGTGCACAGAGTCCAGTTCTATCAACAAGATCATCACAGCATTGCTTATCTCAATAGGATATTCTGAGACTCATTGTGTTGATTTCTGTTCTCTGGAATACCAATGAGGAAAGACAGTCACTACTACAAAGTGGCCCATTTCCTCATGCCAGAGACTCCAGGGAGCATATTTTTAGGTGTATTTTCTATCACGTAAGAGCTGCCAGGAAAATGTGCATTTCAGAGTTCTTGGTGTCTATGGGCCTGTTGTCTCAGCAACTCTTTGTCAAAGGTCAACATAATGCCAACACCTAGCTGACTCACTAGATTTTATTTTCACTGTATTTGACAGGGAGAGAGACAGAGCACATGCTTCCATCCACTGGTTCACTCCTCAAATGCCTGCAACAGACCAGATTAGGGCAGGTTTTCAATCCAAGTCTCCTACATGGGTGGCAGGAACCCAAGTAACTGAGCCACCATGTGCTGCCTCCAAGGATGTGCATTATTGGGAAGCTGGGATCTGGACCTGGGCTGGGACTTGAATCCAGGCACTCTGATACAAGATGCAGGTGTCCCAAGTGGTTTCTTAACCGCTCTGCTAAATGCCTGCCCCTAAATCAAACTCAGATTTTTCTACCCTCTGCAACTCAATGTATCTTTATGTAACAGCTGTTCTGTATGGCATCCTTTAATATTTTAATACCAAATTCACAAATAATGGGGCCAGCACTGTGGCGTAGCAAGTAAAGCCACTGCCTGCAGTGCCAGAATCCCACATGCATGCTGGTTCAGGCCCCGGATGTTCCATTTCTCTGATGTTCCATTTTCTCTGGGAAAGTAGTAGAAGATGGCCCAAGTCCTTGGGGCCCCTGTACCCATGTAGAAGACATGGAAGAAGCTCCAGGCTCCTGGCTTTGGAATGGTCTGGCTCTGGCTTTTGTGGTCATTTAGGGAGTGAACCAGCAGACAGAAGACCTCTCTCTCTCTCTCTCTGACTCTGCCTCTCTGTAACTGCCTTTCAAATAAATAAATCTTTAAAAAAAATTCACAAATAAGAAAACCTGCTTTACACCCATTTTCTTTCTTTCTTTCTTTTTTTTTTTTTTTTTGACAGGCAGAGTGGACAGTGAGAGAGAGAGACAGAGAGAAAGGTCTTCCTTTGCCGTTGGTTCACCCTCCAATGGCCGCCACAGCCGGCGCGCTGCGGCCGGCGCACCGCGCTGATCTGATGGCAGGAGCCAGGAGCCAGGTGCTTTTCCTGGTCTCCCATGGGGTACAGGGCCCAAGCACCTGGGCCATCCTCCACTGTACTCCCTGGCCACAGCAGAGGGCTGGCCTGGAAGAGGGGCAACCGGGACAGAATCCGGCGCCCCGACCGGGACTAGAACCCGGGGTGCCGGCGCCGCTAGGCGGAGGATTAGCCTAGTGAGCCGCGGCGCCGGCCTACACCCATTTTCAAAACAATTTTATATAATGCCTGGGCTGTGATTATAAGGGAAGAAATAATAAAATAACATGTGTTTCAACATCTAGGCGTTTCAGATAACTGTAAGAAGACATAGAAGTAGCCAA
The DNA here is from genome assembly GCF_051225735.1 of Oryctolagus cuniculus. NCBI lineage: Eukaryota > Metazoa > Chordata > Mammalia > Lagomorpha > Leporidae > Oryctolagus > Oryctolagus cuniculus. The sequence continues at coordinate 42,620,417 of NC_142872.1, read as the reverse complement.
ATGCTTAACTTGTGCCATACAGGAACATATCTTATTTTACCTAGCAGATTGGTATGGGTGTGGGGGTTGGCAACTCCAACACCACAAGCAGCACTGCTGTCAGTGATGTAACTCTGGTAAGCTGTGAACAACTTCTGGTAAAGTTTTAACCTGTTCAGTTTCAACCTGCTCTTGATATACAAGTACTCCTGGACAAGGCAGGGCAGGCACACACGTAGGGGAGGGAAGAGCAAATAGGTGAAGCCAACTCCTCTTCCTGCAATGCACCTGTCCACGTGTGCAACCTCTTCTGGGTGGTGGCTGGCCATTGCGGAGGAGAAGGGGGTGGAGCCCTCTGGGGGAAATGCTACTGGGCACATTCTAGGAACAAAATAGGTTTCTAGGGGGTGGGATTTAGAGATGAGAAGGGACTAAGTTAGGCTGGCGTTGTGTGGAGGGAAGGGTCACTCTAGAGTCTGTGACATCCGACCCTCCACCTCGCCTGCCCCAACAAGCATTCAGTCAGAAGTCAATGCTGACACTGTGTGTGTCTCTGTGTGTAATCTTTCAGGAGACTCTAAGCTGCCAGCCTCTCCATTCAGGGTGAGAACAGAGTCCCTGGAGCAGAAGCTAGCAGACAAGGAGGCAGCTGACTCTGACTGACACCTACCAGGCGCCAGCCACTGTCCCCGCCCAGTAGCCTCTGCCACCCCTCTATGTGAGGCTTCCCCCTACGGAAGTGCAGCAACTGGGTCTGTTGGAAAGCAAGGGGACGCAACCTGGGCAGGTGACTCTGTAATTCAAGCCCAGCATCCCTCACAATCAGGTCCCTCCTGGTCTGAAGGCTGGGATAACCCATTCCATTCATCTCCCTGGCATTTCTCTGAGGATTAATGCTTGAAGCGACCCCCAACACAAAGACAAACTGTACACTTTCTCCAAACACTTGCTCTGCAACCACAAGCCCCTCTTTCTTTGCCAGCACATTACAAATGACTTGCATCCCCAGGGCACAGGTGTTTAGCCTGCATGCAACTTTGGTGATTTTAAGAATGACTTACGCTCCCCTTCAAGCAATGTTATGCACCAGCCAGCTCCCAGCAACAGAGGGCACTTCATCATACAAATTAACTCCTCTCCCCCACTTCGCAGATGAGTTATCTATTGAAAAAGAGATGCTGTTATCTAAACAGGCAGCCTTGTCTGCACTTTTAATTTTAACTGAATGCCTCTGTCCCTTGTCGGCGGGTAGGCAGAGCCATAAATCTGTGCAATAATCAGTCCAAGAATTAAAAACACTCCAGAAACCACCACTATCAAGTGAGTGACAGCCACTCCTGCTTCCTGAAAGCGATTCCCCACCAATCAGCTCCAGCTGCCAGGAGAAGGCGGGTCCCGTGGGCTTGGCCCACTCTGCTGTTTCACCCCATTGGAGCCCATCCAGGGGAGAAGAGTCATGGGTGATTCCAGCTGTGAGCTCCTGGAAGCTGCTCTTTAATTATGTCAGCTTGTCAGGTGTCAGAGAGCAACACGTGTTTCATTTAGGACACTGGCTTCCAAGCCTGTCTGCTTCCATACCTTTCGTTTAAGGAGTTGTTAAAAAAGGGGAGAAAGAATTCTTGTAGGGCAGCTACAGAGTCGGCCTGTCAGTTTCATATTTGTTAAAGGGCAGAAGTGTCTCTGGGGAGATTTTCCTGCCCAGTTCACAGGAGGAGAAAGTGGCACCTGTGTCAGAGCTCCCGCCTCCCCTTTACTACACCACTGCTCCTTCCCCACCAAAAGTTTCCAACGAATCCAATGCGGAATACTTAGAAACTTCCCACTCGGGGCCTTTTTGCTTCTGCGTTGCTTAGTGCCAGAGCAGCTTACAGAAATGTCCATCCCAGGGATTCATCTGTGTTAAAGGCTTTGGGCCTTCAACCCCTCATCTCACATTTGATCCAAGGAAGTGCACCACCCAGGGTCTACCTGTGTCACGTGGTGACAAGTCATGCCTCTCAGTAATGGCCACAGCTCTCCTTTCCTGACCATGTCCCATCTCAACCCCACACCTGACCCACCCTCTGTGGACAGCGCTCAACTAACTTCCCTGCCTCTGCTCCCTTACTCTGGCAAATCCCTCAGCTGAGATCATCGCCCCCTGTCACACTGAATCCCATCCCTCCCCTAAGCCCAGCTCTAGCGCTCCAGAAGCATCGCCCATGGCAACAACGCCCTCCCCTGGCAACCAGTAAGCAGCACAAGCCATGGCTCTGCATTCCCACACACACTCCGGTTCGGGACTTGCGGGTTTCCCTAGTGTTAGCCTCTTGAGGGCAGGGCCCACAGGAGGTTCTAACGGATGCTTGCTGAATGATCCGATGATATATTTTGTTTCTCATCTGCTTGTTTTATTTGTAAAATTCTGTACACACAATGTGCTTCCAGAGGACTCAACACGTCACCCGGGGGGATGTCAAGTGTGTCCGAGAAGCCATCACCCAGGTACTCACTTGTCAGTCTCCAAATGTGGGAGGCAGCGTCTGGGAGCAAGTCATCTCCCTAGCATGATGCTGACCAAGGAACAAACCACTCCCCACTTAACAAAAGGGTGCATTTTTGCCCATCACACCCAAGTCTGTTTGTGAGACAGCCTGTGCCCCAGATGTGACCATCCAGCAACGGGACACACATGGGCTGCTGGGTACTACAGAGGGAACAGCAAATGCAAATGCCCTGAGGTAGATGGGTCAAAGCGGTCTACAGCAATCACTGGTTTTGTTGTTGTCAGATATTTAAGGCCATTTGTGTGTGTGTGTATATCTAAAACATAAAGTTTAATCATCCTGCTGTGATTCTTTTTTTTTCCCCAGAAATCTTTTATTTAAGGTATACAAACTTCATGCATTCCATAAATATAACTTTAGGAACAGAGGGATTCTTCCCACTGTACCTGCCCTCCCACCTGCACTCCCACCCTTCTCCCTCCTTCCTCTCCTATTCCCATTCTTATTTTTTTTTTACCAAGATCTATTTTCTTTCTTTCTTTTTTTTTTTTTGTACAGAATTGCCTCCATCATTCTTTTTTATTATTTTATTTTTTTTATTTTTGACAGGCAGAGTGGACAGTGAGAGAGAGACAGAGAGAAAGGTCTTCCTTTGCCGTTGGTTCACCCTCCAATGGCCACCGCGGCCGGCGCGCTGCAGCCGGCGCATCACACTGATCCGAAGCCAGGAGGCAGATGCTTCTCCTCGTCTCCCATGCGGGTGCAGGGCCCAAGGACTTGGGCCATCCTCCACTGCACTCCTGGGCCACAGCAGAGAGCTGGACTGGAAGAGAGGCAACCGGGACAGAATCCGGCACCCAAGATCTATTTTCAATTAACTTTATACACATAAGAGTAACTCTATACTAAGCACAAATTTCAACAAATAGCATGAAAAGAAAAACTGGTCCTCAACAGTTGAGACAAGGGCTGCTCAAAGTCATAGCATCTCAAAGTGTCAATTTTACTTCTACAGATTACCTTTTAGGTGCTCTATTGGTTACCACAGATCAGGGAGAACATACGGTATTTGTCGTTTTGGGACTGGTGTATTTCACTAAGTATGATATTTTCCAGTCTCATCCATTTTGTTAAAAATGACAGTATTTCATTTTTTACTGCTATATAGATTCCATGGAGTACATATCACATAATTTCTTTATCCGGTCTTCAGTTGATGGGCATTTGGGTTGATTCCATATCTTAGCTGCTGTGAATTGAGCTGCAATAATCATAGGGGAATAGATAAATCTTTCATATGCTGATTTATTTTCCCTTGGGTAAATTCCCAGGAATGGGAGGGCTGGGTCATACAGGAGGTCTATATTTAGATTTTTGAGGTATCTCCACATTGTCTTCCACAGTGCTGTGCCAGTTTACATTTCCACCAACAGTAGATTGGGGCACCTTTTCCCCCACATCCTCACCAGCATTTGTTGTTTGTTAATTTCTGTATGAAAGCCATTTTAATAGGGATGAGGTGAAACATCATTGTGGTTTAGATTTACATTCTAACAGAGGTGAGGTGAAACCTCATTGTGGTTTTGATTTGCATTTCCCTGATGGCTAGTGATCCTGAGCATTTTTTCATGTGTCTGTTGGCCATTTGGATTTCCTTTCCTGAAAAATGTCTGTTGAAGTCCTTTGCCCATATGTTAACTGGGTTGTTTGTTTTGTTGTTGTTGAGATTTTTTTTTTATAGAAAGCTTTTATTTCATAAATATAAATTTCATAAGTACAACTTTTGGATTATAGTGGTTCTTCCCCACATACCCGCCTTCCTACCCCTAAACCATCCCACCTCTGACAACCACTCCCATCTCATTCTTCATTAAGATTCATTTTTAATTATCTTTATATACAGAAGATAAACTCTATACTAAGTAAAGATTTTAACAGTTTGCATGCACACACACAAAGTATAAAGTACTGTCTGAAGATGAGTTTTACCGTTAATTCTCATAGTACACCTCATTAAGGACAGAGGTCCTACATGGGCAGCAAGTGCACAGTGACTACTGTTGTTGATTTATCAACTGACACTTGTATTTATGACGTCAGTGATCACCCGAGGCTCTTTTGTTATAAGCTGCCAAGGCTATGGAAGCCTCTTGAGTCTACAAACTCCGACATTATGTAGACAGGGCCATAATCAAAGTGGAAGTTCTCTTCTCCCTTCAGAGAAAGATACCTCCTTTCTGATGGCCCCTTCTTTCCACCAGGATATCACTCACAGATATCTTTTATTTGGGTCATTTTTTTGCCACAGTGCCTTGGCTTTCCATGCCTGAAATGCTCTCATGGGGTTTTTTAGCCAGATCTGAATGCCTTAAGGGCTGATTCTGAGGCCAGAGTGCTATTTAGGGCATTTGTTATTCTATGAGCATGCTGTGTGGCCTGCTTCCCATGTTGGATCGTCCTCTTTTTAAATTCTATCTATTATTATTAGCAGACACTTGGTCTTATTTATGTGATCCCTTTGACACGTAATTCTATCTTTATGATCAGTTATAAACTTAAACTGATCACTTTAATTGGCCTGGAAGAGGGGCAACCGGGAAAGAATCCGGCGCCCCGACCAGGACTAGAACCCGGTGTGCCGGCGCCGCTAGGTGGAGGATTAGCCTATTGAGCTGTGGTGCTGGCCGGTACATGCCACCTTAATGGGATTTGGAATCCCATGGCAAGTTTTTAGCTTTACCCTTCGGGGTAAGTCCAAGGGAACATGTGCTGAACTGTACATGTCCTCTCTCTCTTATTCTCACTCTTATTTTTAACAGGGATCAATTTTCAATTGGATTTAAACACCCAAGAATAATTCTGTGTTAAGAGTTCATCAATGATATTAATTAGAAAAGGAAAATACTAAAAAGAATAAAATAGTAAGCTGTTCCTCAGCAGTCAGGGCAAGGGCTGATCAAGTTATTGCTTCTCATAGTGTCAGTTTCACTTCTACAGGTTTCCTTTTAAGTGCTCAGCTAGTTGTCACCGATCAGGGAGAACATATGATATCTGTCCCTTTGGGACTGGCTTATTTCACTCAGCATGATGTTTTCCAGATTCCTCCATTTTGTTGCAAATGACTGGATTTCATTTTTTTTTACCGCTGTGTAGTATTTCATAGAGTACATATCCCATAATTTCTTTATCCAGTTTTCTGTTGATGGGCATTTAGGTTGATTCTATGTCTTAGCTATTGTGAATTGAGCTGCAATAAACATTGAGGTGCAGATAGCTCTTTTATTTGCCAATTTAATTTCCTTTGGGTAAATTCTGAGAATGGAATGGCTGGGTCGTATGGTAGGGCTATATTCAGATTTCTGAGGCATCTCCAAACTCTGTCTTCCATAGTGGCTTTACCAGTTTGTATTCCCACCAATAGTGGATTAGTGTGCCTTTTCCCCCACACCCTCACCAGCATCTGTTGTTTGTTGATTTCTGTATGAATGCCATTCTAACCAGGGTGAGGTGAAACCTCATTTTGGTTTTGATTTGCATTTCCCTAAGGGCTAGTCATCCTGAACATTTTTTCATATGTCTGTTGGCCATTTGGATTTCCTCTTTTGAAAAATGTCTTTTTAAGTCCTTGGCCCATCTCTTAAGTGGGTTGTTTGTTTTGTTGTGTAATTTCTTGATCTCTTTGTAGATTCTAGTTATTAATCCTTTATCAGTTGCATAATTTGCAAATATTTTCTCCCATTCTGTCAGCTGCCTCTTTACTTTCCTATTTCCTTTGTAGTACAGAAGCTTCTCATTTTGATGTAATCCCATTTGTCATTTTTCACTTTGTGCTGTTGGGGGCTTTTCCAGGAACTCTTTGCCTTTGCCAATGTCATCCAGGGTTTCCCCAATGTTCTCTAATAATTTGATGGTATCAGGTCACAGATTTAGGTTTTTGATCCCTCTGGAGTGGATTTTTGTGTAAAGTGTAAGGTAGGGGCTTGTTGCATACAGAAGTATGCAGAAGCATGTGGAGATCCAGTTTTCCCAGCATCATTTGTTGAAGAGACTGCCCTTGCTCCAGAGATTGAATTTTAGCTCCTCTGTCAAAGCTAAGTTGTTTGTAGATGTGTGGGTTGATTTCTGGAGTTCATATTCTATTCCATTGGTCGGTCTATCTGTTTTTGTACCAGTACCAGGCTGTTTTGATTATAAATGCTCTGTGGTATCTCTTGAAATCTGGTATTGTGATGTCTCTGGCTTTGTTTTTGTTGTATTAGATTTCTTTAGCTATTTGGGGTCTCCTGCGTTTTGGGAGTCTGGCTAATCCCATATGAATTTCAGCATTTTTTCTATATCTGAAAAGAATGTCTTTGCTATCTTGATTGGTATCACATTGAATTTGTAAATTGCTTTCAGTTGTATGGACATTTTGATGATATTGATTCCTCCAATTCATGAACACGGAAGATTTTTCCATTTTTTTGGTATCTTATTCTATTTCTTTCTTTAATGTTTTGTAATTCTCATTGTAGAGATCTTTTACATCCTTGGTTAAATTTATTTCAAGCTATTTTATTTTATTTTTTTGTAGCTATTATGAATGAGATTGATCTCCCTGAGTTCTTTCTCAGTTGTGGCATTGTCTGTGTATACAAGAGCTACTGATTTTTTTTTTAATTTATTTATTTGAAAGAGTTACAGAGAGAGAGAGAGAGAGAGAGAGAGAGAGAGAGGTCTTCCATCTGCTTGTTCCCTCCCTAAATGACCACAATGGGCAGAGCTGAGCTGACCCAAAGCCAGGAGCCAGGAGCTTCTTCCAGGTCTCCCACGCAGGTGAAGGGCCCAAAGGATATGGGTCTTCTTTAGCTTTCCCAGGCGACAGCAGAGAGCTGGATCAGAAGCAGAGCAGTCGGCACTTGAACCGGTGTCCGTATGGGGTTCTGGCACTGGAGGCTGAGGATTTAACCTGCTGCACTGCAGCATCAGCCCCAGGGCTATTGATATTTTCATTTTATTTGAAAGGCAGAGTGACAGAGACAGATGGAAAAAGATTTTTCATACACTGGTTCACACTCCAATTGCCCACAACAGCCACAGTCAGACTGAGCTGAAACCAAGAGCACAGAACTCAAACTGGGTCTCCCACATGGGTGGGAGGGACCCATGTACTAGAGCTGTCACCTGCTGTCTCCCAGGGTGTGCATTAAAGTCCAGGAAGCTGGACTTTAAGTGGAGTTGGAACTTAAACCTAGGCACTCTGACAGGGGATGTAGTTGTCCCACATGGTGTTTTAACAACTGCACCAGCTCCCCACACTGAGAAGGCAACTCTTAACAGTTCACTGTATTCCCTGTCCAATTTCCCAACGTTTCTATGTTTATTTATGAAACCTGTTTTTTTTTTTTTTCCATATAACCGACGACACATCACTGTCATCTTTCTGTGTCAGTACATGTTGACCTGGCATGTCCTCCTCCCACCCTCCCTCATCTCACTGAATCTTCAAGTTGACCCATGTGGTGGAGGTGGCTGCATTTTGTCTGATAGGGAGACTACAGTTGGCAGAGGTGGAGTGCTGTGCCCAGAATCGACAGCTGGTCCACACAAGGCTGGATTCCCTGGCTCCGTGGCTCACGCCCTCCCCCTGACACCATGCTGCCTGCCTCCAGAAGACAGAACCAGAGACAAAACTGCAGAGAACTATAGTCCAGCTCAATGTAAAGAAAGGACTTTCTAATAATAAGAACCATCTGGTAAAGGAAGGGGGTATCTCATGAGACAGTGGAAGAACTCCGCAATGGAACTTACAATGCACAGCCTAGAAATGCCTCATATGTGCAGTGATGGCTTCAAAGACCCCTTCAGGGCTGGGACTGTGTGTACCTACAGTTGTGCAATGCTACGCCAGTCTGTATAACCAGCTGTGAGAATAGTGAAAATCCAGCTACAGGCTTACGCCTTTACCAGAGAGTGCCTTCTGAGACACATTTAGTAACTAGCACAGAGAGAATGTGGGTTTCTTTTCACAAGCTCTAGCCTATTTTTATCTACCCCTATAATTTTCTCCCCACCGTGGTTGTGAGCAACTTTCACTTTCCAGTGCTATGTTTGTTTCATTTGTCAAAGGCCAGGAAACACGTGGAATGTTGCCTCGAAGTGGTGCCATGGTGTGTTGTGTGAGGCAACGCAGGCTGGGAATTCTGTGCATCCTGACCCTTGGTTAGTGATGGACAGGAGAGTGTCCCAGCCTTCTTGTCATGTGTGAGCTGCACACAGTTTCTATAGTGTCCACTGCCAAAGGAGAGGGTGCTTTCTGTTCCTGCTGGGGTGCCCTGTGAGAATGAAAGGCACAGCTGGTAGCTGGGGTATCACATGATCAAATCCAAATAAGAAAACGCTGTGCCAAGACTCACAGCCCTGGAGAAGCACCTTGTTCCCAAGGAGGGACCCCTGAAGGCCGCCTGAGCTGTGGAACCACAGTGACCCCACTGCTATGGGATGTCACTGCCGCCCAGAGAAAGGACATTAAAAATCATTCTACAAGTACTTATGCTCAATTTGGAAGTTGTTAAAAATCAGATATGCACAATGCTGTGAAATATCTTGGGTGAGCCCACTCCCTAGGTGGCCTTTTCATGCTTTACAGTCTGTTGCGTTTACATCCCTGGTGCAGATGGTCAGCCTTCCTTGTTCCTTATTCCTTATGGCCTAGATCAATTCAAAATGACATTTCATCGGGACTCTTGTACTGGTCAGGGATGATGTGGGCTGAGGAGAAATCAAGGTAACGAAACTGATGCCCCAGGTGAATTTGTCTAGAAGAACAACATGAACAAACAGCGCTCTCTCTCACACGTACACATAGTGCACTCAGTCTTAGACACACCAAGGACCGTTCAAGCATTATCACATTTAACGTCCATGATGATCCCACAAGGTGGGACTGTCATCCCCAGTTTCGAGATGAGAAAACTGAGGCTTGGAGAGTTGGAGGACTTTTCAAACTGCCAGTCAGTGGCAGGGCAGGAGCTTGAATCCTGGTTGGTTTGACTCCAGAGCCTGTGTTCCTTCTTAACACTGCTGGAAGCAAAGGTTAGCAGTGGCACCTGAGGATCTGATTAACTTTGGGGAGGGGCACCAAGGGCAGGAGAGGTCTCCCAAACAGAGTTTCAATGGAATGTACCAGGGTGGACCTTCTAGGCAGAAAGAACAACCCAGGCATAGGCACAGAATCTTAAAACATCTGAGCACAGGGAATTAGAATCCGATGTCTTTTCACTAATGATAAATCTTGTTAATAATCAGAGAAGAATTCATAATTTCTTTCAATTGAAACAGGATGTATTTCTTAAGTTGTACGAGTATTAAATATAGACTTTGCTAAGGAACAAAAAAATTAGCCTATAAAACATTAAGATACATGTTAAATCTCTAAAGTCTTGCAGGAAATAAATTATTGAGGCAATCACCTTCTTTTCTTCAAGAAAGTATAATTTTTAAGTTAGATGTAAAATATGTGTTCTTACAAAAATACATTACAAATACAAGGGAGGGTAGAGTTTACTTTGGCCACGATCCTTGGTCCTGTTCACTCTCCTGTCTCCTAAGTAACTGTTGTTAGCAGCATTGTGTTAGTGGTGTGGAGCATATCCTTCTTTGACTTTTTCTGTAACGTGACACACACACACATACACATACACATGAAAAGTGCTGGTACTGTGTGTGTGCTGTGTTTACATGAATGGCTCTGCAGCTTCTTTTTTCCATTTCATAATACATCTCAGAGCTCTGTCTATGTCATTTAGGCCTGGTGCATTGTTTTTATGTCAGTTAGATCTCACAGTAGAGACTTCACATCATGTTGTAGCTTACGCCCCTTCTCCTACTGATGAATAGGCATTTGGGGAATTGAACTAGTGGATGGAAGATCACTGTGTCTGCGTCTCTTGGAGTCTCTCTGCCTTTCAAACACATAAATTAAAAAATAAAAAAAATGAAAAGAGCTCAGTTGGGTGCAGGTCACTAAGGGCCAGGCAGAAAAAGACTTGCATACTTCATTCTTTCATGGGCCTCTGGAGCCAACTGTCTTTTTAGGAGGCACAGCTGCTTACCATCAAAACTAGAGAGGCTGAGCACAAATTCCCATGGGCCAGAGGTAGACCCATGCCACTGACCTCCTGATTCTCTCCCTGAGCCAAACTCCCCCGCCCGGCTGGTCTATGTGAAGGTGGCTGATATAACTCAGGTGGCCCAGAGCTGCAGGGGCGAAGTGTGGTTACAGTAGCAAAAGTTCCTCTGTGGACAGCACCAGGCAGGAAGGCACGTGCAGCACGGCGTCCACAGCCCAGAAGGAGGAGACGACCCGCAGGGGATAGCCCCGCTCTGCTCCAGGGTGTGCACCAATTAAGATGATTACTGGTTTCCTTACAACACAGATACTAATGGCCTGTCACGCCCCAGCATATTTTTCTTGGTAACCTTCAGCTCCAAATGATTAATAAGGCTCCTGTGGCAAGGTTCATAGACACACAGCCAGAAAACGGGGAAAACCCAGGGCACAGCTGGGACGGATGCAGTGCCAGCAGGTCCAGGTCTGTAGGATGCTTTCTCAAGGGCTGTGGCTGCTGGGGAGAGCCTGGCCACTCTCATGGGAGGAAATGTTGAGAACACCCTGCGGGATGAGGATGAGGACTAGCTGTGGGGTCCCACAAAAGCCCCTTTTTCTCTCTGGGCCTCCTCATCTTGTCTGCTAGATGACAGCAGGCTTCCCTTCTTCTGCGGGCCAGGCAGGATGTCTGTACCGAAGGTGGTTACAGATGGAGACAGTGGGCACGTGGTCGCTATTAGCAGTTGTAGAAGCAGAAGGGCTGTGTGCGGCAGGGGAGGGAGGCTGGCACGGAGGCTAAGAGTGAGGCTCCAAAATCAAGATGACGTAGAACGCCTGTCTTTTCACAGACCAGCTCTGTCAAGTTACTTACATTTCTCTAAGCCTCGGTGTCCTCATCTGAAAAGTGGGGATGCTTGCAGAACGCCCTTTCTTGGGGTGCTGGGGTGGTACATGACGAGTGCAGGGTGTTCTGCAAGCCCTGGCTGGGACACAGTGAACATCAACACACAGTGTTGTGGTGCTTGCTCCTCCAGGCCAGGAAACGTGGCATCGGCATTGGAGGCCTTCAAGGCGCCCCTGCCTCCCCCACTTACATTTCCTAGAAATGCTCCCCACCATGCAGAACACTGCAAATCCCACTTCTGTTTAATCAGGGTCTGATGGACAGTCCCATGGCAGAGCTCCAGGAGCTTTGTTTAGGGAGAAGAATGGTCACGGCTGTTTTCCATTTGGCCTGTTCAGAAGTGGGAATTGCTGGGTAGAGGTGCCAACACCTTGCCCGTGCTTCCTGTATGATACCTAGTAACTAATGGGGATCAAGTCAGAGGGCCCCAGCTGACCACTCTGGTTCTCCCTCCATTAATCTTCTGTCCAATGCGGTGCAATCAGGGTCTTGAAGCTTTCTCCTCCTACCCAGCTGTGGCCATTAACCCTTTCCATAAAGACATTCTGGAGCATGCTGGGTCTTCTGTGATTCAAATCCCCACCTCAGCCCACAGGGGCAGCAGCTCCTATGGGACGCTACAGGGCCCAGGCAGGAAGGCCAGCAGGCTGGGGGCAGGCAGTGAAGGGAAATGGGAACACACAAATCAACTGCGGTTCCATGGGAATGTGGGTCCAGAGACAGTATCAGGAGAATCGGAGAACCAGAGTATTATGGGAACTCTCCCACCTTCTAGCTATTGGAAATTCAATCAGATTTTTAAAACTTATTTTGAAGGCCAAATAAGCAGGCCTGGGGGTATGTATCCAGCATTTTGGAAGGAATATAAATTCTTCAAAGGCAGAAGTTTATGACCTAGAGCAAAGGAGGAGTAATTTACCAAATGGAGTTCTCTAAGAGCAAAGGAGTTTAATGGATCAGAAAAAAAGAAGACAATAAAAAGCACCTGTAATTCTACCACTTAGACTGCTATTAACATTGATATATGTACTTCTGAGCATCAAAAATACATCTATAGTTACAGCTATGGTTACCAGTATTTCACTCGGTTTTTATATTTCACAGGACAAGGTCTAGATGTGCACAGCCACCAGCAGCCTTCCTTCGCCTGCTCTTCTCCCTACATTGCAAGCATTTTTGCACACTGTCCTTTCCAGGCAGCTTTCTTACTCCAAACCCTTCTCCCCATCAAAATCTGCTCACTTGCATGTTTTTATGGAATGGGCTGAGCCAATGTTTCCCAAATTTAAGTAATGAACAATTCTTTTTTTTTTCTTTTTAAAGATTAATTAACTTATTTGAAAAGCAGAGTTACAGAGAGGCAGAGAGAGAGAGAGAGAGAGAGGTCTTTAATCCGCTGGTTTACTCCCCAGATGGCCACAATGGCCAGAGCTGCACTGCTCTGAAGCCAGGAGCCAGGAGCTTCTTCCAGGTCTCCTCCATGGGTGCAGAGGTCCAAGCACTTGAGCCACCTTCTACTGCTTTCCTAGGCCATAGCAGAGGGCCGGATGGGAAATAGAGCAGCCGGGACTTGAACTGGTGCTCACATGGGGCACCGGCACTGCAGGTGGCGGCCTCACTTGCCATGCCACAGCACCAGCCCCAGCAATTCTTTTTAAAAGATAAAAACCAGGACTGGTGTTGTGGTCCAGTGGGTTGAGCCACCACCTGCGATGCCAGCATCCCATATTGGAGTGCCAGTTCAAGTTCTGGCTGTTCTGCTTCTGATTCAGCCTCCTGCTAATGCACCTGGGAAGGTAGGAGAGGATGTTTCAAGTACTTAGGCACCTGACACCCATTAAGGAGACCCAGATGGAGTTCCTGGCTCCTGGCTTCAGCCTGGCCCAGACCCGACTGTTACAGCCATCTGGGGAATGAAATACAATGCCACATTATTCATTACTTAAGGAGGGATCTCTGGGAATCAGTTATACTAAACAGACCTTCATGTTCTTTAATATAATAAGGGTAAATATTTATTTACAGGTATTTTAGGTATATAAATGCAGACTTTTGGGTAAGAAACAAGAAAAAATAAGAATATGGCCCCCCTGTAGCCTAACTCAGGGCAAATCAAGAGAAGGGATTTGTGGCCGGCGCCGCGGCTCACTAGGCTAATCCTCCGCCTTGTGGCGCCGGCACACCGGGTTCTAGTCCCGGTCGGGGCGCCGGATTCTGTCCCGGTTGCCCCTCTTCCAGGCCAGCCCTCTGCTGTGGCCAGGGAGTGCAGTGGAGGATGGCCCAGGTGCTTGGGCCCTGCACCCCATGGGAGACCAGGAAAAGCACCTGGCTCCTGGCTCCTGCCATCGGATCAGCGCGGTGCGCCGGCCGCAGCGCGCTGGCCGCGGCGGCCATTGGAGGGTGAACCAACGGCAAAGGAAGACCTTTCTCTCTGTCTCTCTCTCTCACTGTCCACTCTGCCTGTCAAAAAAAAAAAAAATAAAAAAAAAATAAAAAAAAAAAAAGAGAAGGGATTTGCAAGCTGAGCTGCCTAAGGGTTTTGATTTTTTTTGAGACTTTTGCGAATACTTCTCATTAATAAAAATCATAACTGCATGTGAATAAATAAATAAAAGATAAAAATTATTGTGGCCTGTTTCACAAACACATTCAGGGATTTACCTAAGAAAGGCTAACCAAAGAAACTAAAGCTTCTGGCTTTGTGAATTTTTACCACAAAGAGAAATATCTTCATAGTTGTTAAAATACTTTTTTTTTTGACAAGCAGAGTTAGACAGTGAGAGAGAGAGAGAGAGAGAGAAAGGTCTTCCTTTTTCCGTTAGTTCACCCCCTAAATGGCTGCTACGGTCGGTGCGCTGCACAGATCCAAAGCCAGGAGCCAGGTGCTTCCTCCTGGTCTCCCATGCGGGTGCAGGGCCCAAGCACTTGGGCCATCCTCCACTGCCTTCCTGGGCCACAGCAGAGAGCTCGACTGGAAGAGGAGCAAGCGGGATAGAACCGGCACCCCAACCGGGACTAGAACCAGGAGTACCGGCACCACAGGTGGAGGATTAGCCTAGTGAGCCACGGCACCGGCCAGTAAAATATTTTTTTAAGACATTAAGCCAAAATGAAAAGGTCATATGTAAAATTCCTGCCTGCTTCCAGGATCCATTTAACCCTCATTTGAGAAACACTGGTCTAAGGTTGTTAGCAGGTACCTGGTAATTCAAGGTCCTTGTTGGGTCAGCCTCCGTGGCTCTTCCATAGGTCCCCTTCCTTCCAACAGGACCTTAGAACCTGCAGGGGTCACTGGTTTGTCCTTTGTGTGCCCTGGAGACCTGGAGGGCTGCCCAGGATCTCCCAAAATTGCCCTCTCCCATCTCCAGGGACAGACGTGACAAGAAATCATTTTTTTTCATCTTGGGTAAAATTTGTTTTGAAAAAAGTTTACATTATTTAAAAAAAAAAAAAAGAGTTGGGAAAGCACAGACATAGGCTGTTCTTCCCTATCACAGAGTAGGCGGAGGTTTACTGGGAAGCCAGTAGGTCTGGGACAGGGGTGTGGGTGGGTCTGAGGACTCAGGGCTCCTTCTCTTCCTTGGTCCCATGCATAGGACCCCTCTCTTTGCTCAACCCCAAACCCCAGTCTTCACAGTGTTTCTGCCCATGCTGTCTTCTGCTCTCCCCAAAATAAGTGCTTCCACTGTACTTCCTCTTACATGCAGATGGGAAGATGCAAACACATGGCAGGTGGGTGTTTCCACACTAAATCCTAGCCTTAGCCTACAGGTGTGCACCTAGAAGGGTCTCTAGCAGTTGGTGTA
This sequence comes from Oryctolagus cuniculus, assembly GCF_051225735.1. Lineage (NCBI taxonomy): Eukaryota > Metazoa > Chordata > Mammalia > Lagomorpha > Leporidae > Oryctolagus > Oryctolagus cuniculus. The sequence continues at coordinate 42,605,153 of NC_142872.1, read as the reverse complement.
GTAGGCAGGTGTACAAATGCAGACATCTTTAGATTCAACTTGTGAATCCATTCCCGTGCTAAATAGCACAGCAGGGGCTTCCAGGAAATGAAGGCTCCCCATGTACTGGAGTCAAATCCTCTGGTGGCAGTGGGTCTGTGGCCTGGAGGAGGGAGTGCTGGGAGGGAGGGGTGGTTCTTGGTGTGCACTGGGCTCCTAGGCCTTAGGGAGTCTTGTCTTGACCTTGTCATGTGATCCAAGGCCACTCATTTAACCTTCCTCAGCTTCAATTTTCTCATCTCTAAGATGTGGCTACTGCCAGGGAGCTGTCTCCACTTGACCACAGTGAAAATGGAAATAGGAATGGTGCCTGCAATTAGTCTGATGTTTTTGTCACCTGCCCTTGGCTTTTCAGTTAGCTCATCTGCAAAATGGGAGTAAATCAAGTTAGTAACACCGGGAAAAGAAGTGAAGTATCAGATGTCATCTCTAAAAAAGGAAGTTGGGATACCCCCCAAAAAAATCACTTCTGCAACTACAAGTGTGGGCCTCAAGTGTACCATGTTTCAGCAAGTGCTTTTAGGTGTGCCCACCCCACTGTGGTCAGTCCCTGCACCTTCTCCTGACTGCTCACTCTGCAGCTGGAGAGGCAGGTACCAGGAGACAGTAAATAATTAGGACTCAACCTTGAAGGCTCAGCAGCTGAACATCAGGACCTCCAGGAAAGAAACCAGCAGGGGCTGGAACATCAGAGAGGGAGGTGGGAGGGCCTGTTCACCCCAGGCCTTGAAGGGCAAGGACTAAGGGGGCAGAGGAACAGACACATACGTGGCCAGGAAAGGAACCTTGTGATGTGGAAAGAGAGTGGTATGGGTGGTGGGGGGTGTGGTGGCGGGACAGGACGGGGAGGCAGGGTTTTGTGCCTTGGTCTCCTTGCAATACCAGGTCTTGTTCTGTGACATCCGACCCTGTCCTACAGCAGCACCCACCCCTTATCTGTTCCACCCCAGCCCTACAGAGTGCAACACAGACAGGATGCACTGAAAACACTTCATAGAAGCATCCTCTATCTGTCATGCAGATGTTTTAATTCATCCCAATCCACTAATAGTACCACCTCAACTTGACAATCGGTTGGAGAGATGAGAATTTGAAGTGCAAAAACAATATCCAGGTTGTCAGATAGACTTGGAGTTGAGATGCTAACACACATGACTGGTGATGATCATGAAGTGACAGGGTCACCCGGTTATATCCAGGGTCATGCACAATTTCCATGCCTGGAACTCTAATAACTATAATGCCATCACTTTTCCTCCCACCCAGCAAAGCACAGGGGCACAGCAAATGTGTGACTGTCATGATTATAAGGATATACCACACACAAAGCTTTTGTGTCTTCTCTGATGTCCTTAACTGTCTCTTTTCCCTGACCTCCATCCCTAGCCTCCAGCACACATAAGGATCAGGTCGTATGGAGGCTTAGATAAAATGTCACACAAGCCTTGAAGCAGGGGATTTGGCTTTCATAGCGGCTACTGAAGGACTGAAGGGCAGAAGTTTGAACTTTGACCACTGGGAAGCAGAGACAGCAGAGGGAGCCGGGTGGGAAAACTTTCCCTCCTCTCATTACTCCCAGATGCTGCCCCTCCTGCAATCTGTGGGAGAAATCTCCCTTGCTGTGAGAGTACAGTGCTATGTGCTGGTGCATACAGCCAAGGGGAAGCCATCTCAGTCTCCACCCTCAGATCTTCTTGCCTCACTTTCCCTTTTACCCTCACCATCACTGTGCTGGGCTCACACCTCCCAGTCAGCACCTTAATCATTGCTTAGGCTCTGCTTTGTAAAGGTCATGGGCTTAAAAAGACAAAGAACAACCACACATTTGATCTAATTTGTGAGATATAAATAAGTTATTCATGAACATGGATGCTTTAAGGGTTGTCAGTAACAAGTTGATCTGGGACACACCTCATCAAACATCCATGGGCAGGCAGAATATGTACCATTGTGAGTTATGATTTGAGGTTGCAAAGGCCTTCTTGCATCTGTTGAACTCAACACACAGATTTCATGATATTGTAATGTGCTGGACACTGTGACGAATGCTGGGACACAGAGGGAACTGACACACCCTCAGGGAATTACTGGTGGAATGGGGAGGGGGGTTCATGTGTAAATGCAAAGGCAGGTGCTACATGAGAATTGGGTAATTAAGGGAGGGAGAGAAGGAAAGGATCCATGATGTCTGAGGACAAGAGACTGGGGAAAGCTTCACAGAGTAGAGGACTTCTGAGTTTAATCCAGGAGGATGGGCACAAGCTTGCTGGGGGGCGGGTACAGTGAAGAGTGGCAACAAATCTCTTACTTCTGAACTCCTGCTACTGGTTGCTAATTCTTCTCTCACAGCATAGACTTCACTTTGTTCCAGTATCTCAAACCCTTAGGGCAAGGCCTATCTCTTGTTTAGCAAGTCAAAGCCTGGCGCTCAGGAGCTCCCGTAGAAATTTCCGGAAGCAGGAAACAGGACAATGCAGCTCAGTGATCCAACTCTCCCTTCTACCCCGGTCTTTTCCATGGACACTGTGACTCCCTGGAGCCAGGTTATCTTTGAAGGGAGTACTGAGGAGTGAGAAAAGCAGTCTCTGTAACTCTGTCCCATTCCCCTGTGTGGTGTGGGGGTGGAAAGTGCTTCTCTTGTGAGAGTCTTGACCATGGATTTGGTTACTGACTAGACTGTGTATGGTGGGGTCATATTTAAAAGCATTTTTTGGGTGGTGGTGGTATCACTACAATCTGTTTTTGCTCATACTTGCTGCTTCACTCTTACCACCGCCACCCCAAAATCAAAACAAAAACCGTAACACCTTGGCCTCTACCACCCCTGCTGATGGAAGTCATAAACCAATGTCAGGAAACAAAGGCCAACACAAAGTCTTGGGAAAAGTCAAGGCCCAGAATAAGTAATACATTTGGAAGGACAATTGCAGCTTTCATGGCCGTCATCACTTCCTGGAGCTACACATACTCCTGGGCTCAGGGGTGCTCAGGTTTCAGAGAGGAGGGAAATAAGTCAGAGCTGGTAAGGACACCTGAAATCAAGTTTCTCCTTCACATGACTCAGAGTGTAAGGCAGAAGGGAAGTCCAGCTGAATTGAGGGCCCTGTGAGATTTCCTCTCTGCTATAACCACTTCCTGATCCAAAACTACAGACTATAGGATGCTTGAGTCTTCTTAGACAAACAAACAAAAATAAATGGCAACAATTTGGTGCAGCAGCTGCATTAAAATATTCAGGTACTTGGCAAAACTTGCATACCTGATGGTATATCTGCCACTCAATGTGAGCTCTGCCCAGTGAACACTTAACAGTTTAAAAGCCCTTGTAGCTTATGTGCCCTAAACAGGTCTCTTCAGGAACAAACATGCAATTGGCATAAATGAAAAAAAGGGCATGTGACAGTGATGGGTTCAAGGCCAATTCTTTTCTACCTCCTGATGGGCAAAGCCTCTGGGGACAAACAGCAAGATGGCAGAGTAGAGGCAGAGACCTGGGAGCTTCCTGTCCTAGGGGAGCTCCTGCTTCTACTCAGCAGCTGTGTGATCTTGGGCAAATCACTTGGGCAAATAACTACAGGGTTTTCTATGGGCAAAATGAGGAAAATCTATTCCCACCTAACAGGGGCTGTGAAGAATTCCAGACAAGACAGTGAGGCTCACGCAGCACTGTGCCTGGTACCCCGTGAGTGCTCCATCTAAGGACATGCTCTGAGATGAAACCCAAGTCAGAAGCAGTGAACTCTGTGTCCTCCTGGGGAGAGGCTGGCTGCACTCAGAGTTATCCCCACCAGTGTGGGCTGTGCTGAGGTCAGGATGCGTAAGGCTGGCCTGAGCCCAGGGTGGCAGAGCAAGATCTCTGAGCTCTACCAGGGAACAGTCCCTGGGATATAGTTATGGAGTTGGTGCACAGTCAGGCCAGGAATGGCCAATGTCAAAAATTCGGAAATCTGGTGAACAGGTCCATAGTGGCTATTTTATAAATGTCCCCCAAGTGAATCAGTGGAATTTGGAATCCTAAATGGCTATGCATCCTTGTGTGTGGCACATAGCCTCTTGGAGCCTCATTTTCACTTCTAAAAAGGTGAAAAGAACATCTTCCTTTCAAAGTTGTTTAGTTGAAATGTGGTAATATAAGTGAAATACCCAGCACAAAGTAACAGTTCAATAAATGATGCTGCTAAATTACACTGGGAAGTAGGAGGAGAAACCAGGAAAAAAAATGAGTCATAACTGGAGTGGAAACCACTCTACTTAGAAGAGTAACCTTGGGCAAATCATTCATCTTACTGAGGACTTAGCTGTCTCATCAATAAAATGGAAGCAGTCAGATGACCTAACCCATAAGAGTACTGCGGGGATCAGGCAAGTTACCCAGTGTGGAGACTGTGCAGACTCTCAAGTGCTGACCAGCTGCCAGTGGCTGGGCAAAGCCAAGCTGACATGTGTGGGTTCCAGACATGTGGAAGCTGTGCAGATCCACTGGATGCCCAGGGCAAGGGGAGCACAGTGTGAACCAAAGGTTCGATGGCCGTTCCTACTTAGGATATTTACTAAGGGGACATTTTCTCTGATTCCATTCCACCACTGGAAATTTAGAAAAAATGTAAGAGCACTGTTGGTGACCCCACCACCGAGAAACAACCATGGGCATTTGGTCACGGCTCAGTGTTGCATTGCCACAGGTAAGTGGACAAGAGAGGTTTAAGGGGAGGCCCTGAGGCTGGCAGCCAAGTTCAAACTGCAGCCTCACTTTCCATTCAAGGTGTGGGAGAAGATTCCTCACTTTCTTTGCATGCAAAATGAAGATAGTACCAACATTACTTTCTTCATAAAACAGGACTGTGGAATAAACAAGATAACACATGTTAAATACTCAGTGCAGTGTTTGTCATGCCACAGGAACTCAATAAGTGTAGCTACTGCTAATGTTCAATGTGCACACCCCCCAAAGGGATCACTGCAGCATCGATCATTACACCAAATCTCCTTCTACAGCAGTAGTTCTCCACGTGGGCACAGAGGGCCAGCAGGCCCAGAGTTTCCTGGGACTTGCTAGAAATGCAGTTCTCAGCCAGACCTTGACCTACTAAATCAGAAACTCTGAGGGTGGGGCCCAACAGAGGAGTTTTAACAAGCTCTCGGGGTGATTCTGATGCAAACTCAAGTTTTTGAACTGCTGGTTTAGGGCACATTTTAAATGGCTTCATAGCATTTTCTGCCATTACTTATTTAATCACTCTCCCGTTTTCCAGCAATTAGGCTGCCTGCTAGTGGTGTGCTATAGTGGACTTGTACAGGCAAAAGTGAGGTGAATACAAACTTCTCTGCCCAACCCTGTTCCTCTGGTAGCTTGAAATCAGCCAAGGAGGGTGCACCCCTGAAACCAGAGGCTCTCCACCTTTGCCCTGGCTGCTTGTTAACTTTAACCAATCCATGATTGGCTATTTCTATTGGTTTTGCTATTATAAACAATACTACAGTGAACACCCATTTACACCCATCTATTTACTTATCTTTCATTGTTTCCATAAGGAAATTTCTAGAGAAAGAATTGCTAGATTCAAGCACATGCTCACGTTTGAGGCCTTGTGATATCCTGTCAAATGCACCTGTCTACTTATACTCCCACCAGCAGAGTTGCAGGTAGTTTTTTTTCACACCAGTTGGAATGGGCTTTGGAGCTATGGGCCACAGGCCCAGAGTACAGCACCTGGCTCCAGCCCAGACATGTTGAAGAACAGGGCAAGTACTGACATTCCGTGCCAACTATACCCCTGTGTCCCCATTCCCAGTGCCTTCAGCTCTGTGGGACTAAATGTTAACTGCCTACCTCCCTGGAGAAGGGCTGTCTCATAGAATCTTCTGTGATGGTCTATATCTGTGCTGTCCCAGTTATGCATAGCTGTTGAGCACATGAACTGTGGCTTGTATCACGGAGTAAGTGAATATTTAACTTGACTGAATTTAATTAGTTTAGCTGTCAAAAGTCACACGTGGCTTGGGGCTACCGTGTTGGACAACACAGCTCTGGGAATTCCAGAAGGACCGTGGCTTGTGCTGCTTTTCCAGTTGATGCCAGTATTGACCAGAGATCCTGCATTATTTGTAGCAGCTCTAATTTCAAATATTTTGCTCCCATTGACCCCTAAATGTTGAGGCACTGGGATTTCTTAAATGTCTGGCAATTGTGATATTTCAGAGTTTAAATTACATTGCCCAGACTATATGTCCTACCTGGAGTCTTTTTCTTTTCTTTTCTTTTTCTTTTTTTGACAGGCAGAGTGGACAGTGAGAGAGAGAGAGACAGAGAGAAAGGTCTTCCTTTGCCGTTGGTTCACCCTCCAATGGCCGCCGTGGCCGGCACGCTGCGCTGATCCAATGGCAGGAGCCAGGTGCTTCTCCTGGTCTCCCATGGGGTGCAGAGCCCAAGCACTTGGGCCATCCTCCACTGCACTCCCTGGCCACAGCAGAGAGCTTGCCTGGAAGAGGGGCAACCAGGACAGAATCTGGTGCCCCGACCGGGACTAGAACCCGGTGTGCCGGCACCACAAGGCGGAGGATTAGCCTAGTGAGCCGCGGTGCCGGCCTGCCTGGAGTCTTTCATCTGACTCTGTCCCCTTGGGGATTGGGAAGTGATCTCCAGCTCAGTAGAGAGGATGGAGGTCAGTAAGCCAAGCGGTTCAGCTTCCTAACTGTCACTTCCAGGCAGACTGTTCTGCCTCTGTGTTCCTGCTTGTCCTACTTCCTTCACACAGGGGAGCTCCTTCATTGCACTGGGCGATGACACCTCCTCCTGGAAGCCCCCTGATAATTCACATTTTGAATGAAAGGCTTTACCACCTGTGTGGCCACCAAACACAGCTCACGAAATGTAATCACAGTGATGGCCTTCAGTCACCTACTTAAGATTTAACCCCTGTTTCAGAAATAATTTAAAAAGCTTTAGTAACTAGATTTCTTATTCCAAAGCTGATTTGAAAAAGTGAATTAGAAAGGCAGAAAGAGCTCCTAGGGACAGGCACACTGGAGACGATCAGAATTTTATCTAAGAGTCACATGGTAAGGGAGATGATTTAGGAAAAAAATACAAAAATATCAATCTTGGGCTTCTGAAAAAAGGGCCATTGGGTCACACTGTACAAGGACAAAGGAATTCTTGAGGGCAGTGTTCTTAACTAGCTGGGATTAAGACATCCATAAGGCTTCAAAATGCGAACTCCAAACTCTAGGGAAGGAATGTGGAAAGCCATTCTAGAGTCTAGGGTTTAAAGTGATCCGAGAAGTCATTCATACTTTACAGTTGCAGACACTGAAGCATAAAGAGGTGACGTCATTCGCTCAAGGTCACAGGACTATTTACTGGCAGGGCTGGAACCGAAGGTGGTCTACTCATTTCCATACAGATACCTGGCAAAGTCACTTGATGAACTTTTTCTGCCACAATGCCACTGAGTCGATGAGGCATTCATGGAGGAAAAGAAGCCAATCTGCTCCATCCCCTACACAAAGGCATTTTCTCTAATCACTGATAACAAACACTAGGAAAGGATTCTCCTCTATATAGAAACAAATGTCAAAAGGATGAATGAAACAAGTGTTGGCATTTATATCTTTATGACTAACTCGGTGTGAATAGAACAGCTTGGGGTGATATAATATGTGAGAAAGGGTGCTCTCTAATTGGGATGATTAATATCCAGGTTGGTATTACAAAGACTGTAATAAAAATGAATTTCCCTAAATACATGGCTGTCCATCAAGATGCAAATGACAGAAGAAAAACAAACAACTGATGATACACGAATGATTTCAATGCTCCGTACATCACCAGCCATTTATTTTGGGGCTTGGGCCGTGGAGGAAGAATAATAGGATTGATCTAAGGCAGTTATAAACCACCGCTGATAAACAAATATACATCTTTCTGCTCTATGCAGGAGCAGGTATTCAGAACAAGGTGGTTCAGACAGACAGGTCTTTAAATGATATCCTGCAATTACATTACAGCCTTCCAGCAGATAATAAACCTTCAGTGTCTTGAATAATTTAAAATTTTCCAGTGGCATGAAGGTTGAAGGCAAAGGAAATCACACACTGCTTTGGAGGGAAAAAAAAAAAAAAAACTCAGCAAATCAACTGTGGGGATTTGGCACAACAATATCCAGTGTTTCTGTCTTTGTCCTGAGAGGTGGATATTTTGTCTAGTTCAGTCTGGTCCCCCATTTTCACAGTCGAATTGCCAACAGCAAATGTTCTATGAAAACAGACATTCTAAGGCATTAAATCCTTAGAAGTTATCCCTGTCATCACAGAGGATTTAAGATTTAATACAGAAAAATTTCAAAAAGTTCTTGGAAAATAGAATTAAAAATAACTTTATTTTGGTGCAAAAACAATATATGCAGAGTTTTATCATAATATGCATTTTCTGTATATTATGAAAAAAGGTCTTTTGCATCAAAATAAATCCATATTTAAAGTTCCATTTTCCATGAGCTTTTTGAAGTATTCTCATAGCATATTACTCTAGATCCAAATAACCTTGAGTATGGATCCTGACTATGCCATTCACTTGCTGTCCAATTTGAACATTTCTTTTTTTTTTTTCTTTTTTTTTTTTTTTTGACAGGCAGAGTGGACAGTGAGAGAGAGAGACAGAGAGAAAGGTCTTCCTTTGCCTTGGTTCACCCTCCAATGGCCACCACAGCCGGCGCGCTATGGCTGGCGCACCGCGCTGATCTGAAGGCAGGAGCCAGGTGCTTCTCCTGGTCTCCCATGGGGTACAGAGCCCAAGGACTTGGGCCATCCTCCACTGCACTCCCTGGCCACAGCAGAGAGCTGGCCTAGAAGAGGGCAACCGGGACAGAATCCGGTGCCCCAACCAAGACTAGAACCCAGTGTGCCGGCGCCACAGGCAGAGGAATAGCCTATTGAACCACGGCGCTGGCCCAATTTGAACATTTCTAATCCTTCCTAGTCAGCATCTATAATATCACACAGGAACATCACTTTCATACAATTCAGTAAAATCATGAATCATTAACACTACTTAGTACATATGGGTCTACAAAAGTTCATAGACAAAGCACTATCTTTGAAACCCATTTCTCCATGGACCTTTTGAAGTGTTAATAACTGGTGCATTTATCATTACTGTTTTCATGGATTATTATTATTAATAATGACAGCTTAAGTTCGAGGTCTTCGAGGTGTATTTGGAAAGGCAAATGTTGGAAAAAGAAGAGACAGATGAACACAGAGAATGTCTGAACAAGGAATGTTGAACACCAAGGTTAACACTGACTGAGCCAGGCACTGTTCTAACTTCCACATGCAGTATCTCAATTAGTTTTCCTAACTCTGAGGAAGTAGCCCAATTTTGCTCACTAGGCCCAAAGAAGTTAAGCACTATTGTCTGACTGTGGGGAGCAAACCGGACTAGACTGAGTTACTGGAATTGAGACTTATTCTATGCATCTGCTCTCCCACAATATGGCGCTGGGAGAGAAGGAAACAGCTTCCGCACAGCTGCCTCCAGTTCAACCAATAAACTGTAGGACTTGCTACTGACTGGAGGAGAGCAGCGTACTCGGCGTGTGGGCAGCCGAGTTGGGATTGGCGGAGGAGGACTATAAAGGAGGAGAGAGACGGCATTCACGAGGGACATCTAAGGGGAACATCTAGCTGAAGGAACACCTGTGCAGCCCCCGAGAGAGCCGGCCGGCGGTGTGCCGCTCCCCTGCGGAAGTGGGGAATGTGGCCAGGGGGAACTGCCCTTCCACGGAGGTGGAAGGGACAGTAGCCAACCCGGGGAGGGCCGAGCAGACGAAAGAACAGCGCAGGGTCCTGTGTCGTTCCTCCACGAAGAGGGGGAGCGACATCTGACAAAAGCTTGGATTCTTAGAACCCAAGAACTCAAAGCCCAAGCAACTTTAGGTTTAAGTCTTGCATTTGGTTTTTCTTTTAAATTTACACAAGTGTGATTTTACACTGTTTTAAAAGCAGTCGTATCGATAGAGGAGTTGGAGGTCCTGAAATCTGGGTCTGGGAACTGCCAAGATGGGCTTTTGTAATTCATTTAGTTACAGACACAGCACACTGGGGTCTAGCCAAAGACGTTTTCATGAGAAGCACTGTCTTTGTAAAAATGTTTCTCAGTCCTCCTGAAAGCCTGCAGTCTGTGTGCTGGATTAGGAACTAGCTAAAATGTTAAAATGGGGCTGATGATTGAAGCACAACTCAAGAAATGTATTCAAGGATGAGTTTTGGTTCACATTTTCCATTCAGTCATTGTGGAAAACACTATGGAGATTACTGTTAAATTTTTTAACAGTTGAGATGGGGCAGGCAATTAGTGTAGTAAAGATTCCACTTGGGATGCCTACATCCTATACTGGAGTGCCAGGGTTCAAACCCCAGCTCCACCCTTGATTCCAGCTTCCTGCTAATGCATACCACAGGAAGCAGGAGATGATGGCTTGTACTTGGGCTCCTGCCACACATCCAGGAGACTTGGATGGAGTTTCAAGCTCCTGGTTGTAGGCTGGCCCAGTCCTGGCTGTTGTGGGAATTTAGGAAGTGAACCAGTGGATGGAGGAGCTCTGTCTGTCTCTGTCTCTGATTTTCAAATAAAATGAAAACAAAAGAAAAAAAAAACCTTCTTTCCCTAAAATACCAAAAAACCAGAACTACTATATGACGCAGCAATTCCACTTCTGGATATCTATCCAGAAGGACATACAATCACTATCCTGAAGAGATCTCTGCACTTTCATCTTCACTGTAGCACTACCTACAATGACCAGGATATGCAAACAACCTAAGTGCCCACTGCAGGATGAATGGATAAAGCAAATGTGGTACATATACACAATGGAAATTCCCTTAAAAACAAAATCTTTCCATTGGCAACAATATGGATAAACCAGGATGGCATTGTGCAAAGTGAAATAAGCCAGACCTAGAAAGATAGATACTGCATGATCTTACTTCTACATGGAACCTAAAAGAGTTGAACTCACAGTAACAGTAGAATGGTAGAAACTAGGGCCTGGTGGGAAAACAGGGAGATGCAGGTCAAAGGGTATAGAGCTTTAGCTTAAGATGAGTAAGTTCTGGAGACCTAAAGTGTGCTAGGGTGCCTATAGTTAATGTATTACATACTTGGAATTTGCAAAAAGAATAGATCTTAAGTATTCTTTTTTTTTTATTTATTTTTATTTGACAGATAGAGTTAGACAGTGAGAGAGAGACAGAGAGAAAGGTCTTCCTTCTGTTGGTTCACCCCCAAAATGGCTGCTACAGCCAGAGCTATGCTGATCCAAAGCCAGGAGTCAGGTGCTTCCTCTTGGTCTCCCACGTGGGTACAGGCGCCCAAGCACTTGGGCCATCCTCCACTGCCCTCCTGGACCACAGCAGAGAGCTGGACTGGAAGAGGAGCAACCAGGACTAGAATCCGGTGACCATATGGGATTCCAGCGCTGCAGGGGGAGGACTAACCAAGTGAGCCATAGCACTGGCCCCCAATCTTAAGTATTCTTAATACGCACACACACACACCTGCATCTAAGTGAGGTGATGGCTATGTTAATTAGACTGTGGTAATGGTTTCACAATTTATATGGATGTCAAATCATAACACTGTACCTCTTAAATAAAAGCAATTTTTATTTGTTGTTATACCTCAGTAAAGCTGGGAGGGAAAAAGGACTTGCACTGGAGCTTATTTGGTTCATGTATTAAGTCAGAGATGGAACACAGGAGAGTCCCTAACTGCTGCTGTCAGCCCCACCCTTCGAGCACATCTGCTGAGGGCAGCCTGGGCTTGGGGTCATATCTGTGTACTTGACTTTCAGAGGGGCCTGGTGGTTTGTGGGGACTATGTCTGGCCAGCAACACGTGCTGCCTGAATGCAGAGCAGGATTTGTCATTAACTGGCAATATAACTTCAGGCATCTTCCTAAACACACATTTTCATCTCTAAAAGGTACAAGTTGGGTGACAATCCCTAGAAGCTGTGCAGAAATTCCCTAAATTCTAGAGTTGTGCTTCCTGAGAACACTCAGCTTTCTACCATCAGTGGAAAGCCCTGATTTCTTCCAGATTTAAAAATAGGCTTTGTGTGTGGGTAACTTGCAAATGCCTGAACTCAAGGTTTCACAGGTGGAGAGTGCACTAAGAGACAGGGTCTGTGGGAGTGTGGAAGAAATATTTTAAAATAAAGGTTGAAATGTGAATAGAACTGGGGTGCCTATTCTTGAACTCTACCACCACATTTTTTCAGAAATTTATGTTGCAGTGGCAGAAATTTGGGGATGGAGATACAAACAGGGTCTTCTAAAACCTGGAAAGAGTTTTAAGAGGATCAGGCAGAAGCAGACCCCATTGATAGCCCTGCAAGGAGGCTGATTTGTCTTTTTAAAGATTTATTTATTTATTTGAAAGGCAGAGTTACAGAGAGAGAAGAGAGAGAGTGAGAGAGAGAGAGAGAGAGAGAGATCTTCTATCTACTGGTTCACGCCCCAAATGGCCATAACACCCAGGGCTGGGCCAGGCAGAAGCTAGAAGCCAGGATTTTCTTCCGGGTCTCCCACATGGATGGCAGGGGCCCAAACACATGGGCCATCCTCTGCTGCTTTCCCATGCCATTAGCAGGGAGCAGTTCCCCAGGACACAAACTGGATTCAATATGGATGCTGGTGCTGCAGGCCGTGATTCAAATCTGCTGTGCCACAACACTGGCCCCAAGCGGGCTGATTTAAATTCAGCTCCATGAAATGCTTTCCTAACAGCTGTCCAGCTGATCACGACACAACAGGACAAATGTGCACAGGGGGTACAGATGTGGCCACTGGGACTGGCCAGCTAGCCTCAAAGGACACTTTTAGCAAACCCAAGCAAGGTAAGTACCCCAGGCTGAAAGAACCAAGACCTGAGGTGCCTTGATGTGAGCTTTATGCATCTACAAGGCCATGAAGGAGGTTAGAAATGGGCCCATGTGGAAGAAGTGCTTTGGGCACACAAATATTCATAGGTGGGTCTTATAGGTCCCAAGAGAGGCCAGAGATCCACGTGCTGGAGAGCAGGGCTTTGAGCCAGGTGCCCTGACTCCAGAGGAGAGATGAACTAAAATAGATGGGACCAGGCAACAGAAAAAGCAGGCATAGCCCCAAGTGCTTTCTTCCATAAAAAAATTTTTATTGGATATTTCAGTAAGAATTTATTCCATGCTTGGTGAATTTAGAGTTATAGGCTTGGTTGGGGTCTCAAACAGGTGATTATGGTAATTTAGAGAGAAAGTACCAAGCCATTTCTGTCACAAGACCATTCCAGCTCAAGAATAATAGTGCCTCCTTGTATTTATAGAGCGCTGAATACTTTCCAAAGTGCTTTCCCATCTATTATCTCATTTGATCCTTACAGCAGGCCAGAGACGGAGGTTGTGCCTCTGCCATGGGCTTGGAACGAGAGCCTTCACCTCTCCGGATTTCAGTTTCCTTGTTGAAAAATGAAGGGACAGTTCTCTCATTTAGTATTATTTTTCCATCCACTATTCCTCAAGAGCTTCCCCTGGCCCTCCTATCTGAAGGCTGTTTCTCTGCTTGAGAAGCCAGGACTACCTGCCTCAGCTTCCCCAGAGAGCTCCTTATACAGATTCCTCAGCTCCCCCCAGATCCAGGGCCTGACTGCTTGCAAGACCTGGCCATCTGCATTTTTTAAAAGATTTTATTTATTTATTTGAGCAGCAGAGCTACAGACATAGAGGGGGAGAGATAGAGGGAGAGGTTTTCCATCTGCTGGTTCACTCTTCAAATGGCTGCAATGACCAGAGCTGGGCTGATCCGAAAGCCAGGAGCCAGGAGTTTCTTTTGGGTGAGGGGCCCAAGCTCTTGAGTCATCTTGCACTGCTTTCACAGGCCATAAGCAGAGAGCTGGATCAGAAGAGGAGCAGCCAGGACTCATACTGGCGCCCATGTGGGATGACGGCGCTGCAGGTGGGAGCTTAGCTGATCACTCCACAGTGCCAGCCCCCAGGAATCTGACAGGCTTTGCAAGTTAAACACACTTCCTGGTGATTCTCAGATGTACCAAAATCTGAGAACACTTATTCTAGTATCTCCTAACTCCTCAATTCTGAGGTCTTGCCATGTGAAACACACACACTCAGCAACTTAAGAAATCCGGAAAAAGTCTAAAATTCTGATGAGTAGGGAGAAAACAGTGTAGTGTTGGCTGAGTGTATCTGATCATCCAGATAATAACAGCCTCTCAGGGATATAATTAGTGCCCTCGAAATTGGAATATGACTGTTTAATAATTTAAGTGAGATCATCAGGATTAATGAATAGCAGTTGAAATTAAATGTGGGACCATAAATCCACACAGGCCTGGTACAGCGAGGCAATTATTTATGACAAGGCATCCTGGAAAGCAGGGCTCTGGCTGAGGCTGAGGGCACCCTGACTTCTCTTCTTCCTACAAGGGCCTTGTGCTTCTGCACTTGTGATCCATGGACATCGTCATTCAAGCAGACCACAGAGTGCACTTGGCGGCCAGCCCCGCCTGTACTCCCGTGTATCCCAACAGTCTGAGCATCTTTTCAATGCTGTCAAAATGATCTGAGATGTCTGTTAAGGAGGCAGATGGCTGGGGCCCAGCTCAGAACCAATGAATTAGAATCTCTGCACTTTAACCAGCTCCTCACTCATTGTTGATAGTGACAAGAATTCAGAGCCATGGCTTGAGTCCGGGTGGAACGGGAGCTCCTGGGTACACACTCCAGGATCAGGATGACTGCCTTTGAGGTTTCGTCTTCTTGGTCCACCCAGCTGGTGAGCCTGTCTTCCTTCTTTTTTCCTACCTTCTCTCCCTCCCTCCCTCCCTCCCTCCTTCCTTCCTTCCTTTTCCCTCCCTCCCTTCCTCCCTCCCTTTCATTCCTTTTTTAGATTTATTTATTTGTTTATTTGAAAGGCAGAATTACAGAGAGGCAGAGACAAAGAGAGAGAGAGAGATCTTCCATAGCTGGTTCACTCCCCAAATGGCTGCAACGGCTACAGCTGGGCTGATCTGAAGCCAGGAGCCAGGAACTTCTTTCAGGTCTCCCACACAGCTGCAGGGGCCCAAGGACTTGGGCCATCTTCTACTGCTTTCCCAGGCCATAGCAGAGAGTTGGATCGGAAGTGGAGCAATGAGGACACAAACTGGTGCCCATATGGGATGCTGGTACTACAAGTGGTACTTGCTACCCCACAGCACTGGCCCCAGGACTTTTTCCTTTCATGGAAATAAACAATCTCTTCTCTGGCTGTACTGCTTTTTAGTTCATTAAACTCTTTTGCATCCTAATTTCATCTAATTCCTATAATGAGACTTTGAGGTAGCCAGGTTTCAGTTAATAGCAAGGAAAATAGCTCCACCCAACAACAGGATCAGAAACAATGGCATCTCCTGAATGCTGAGTGTGCTGGCCCAGCCCCAGGGCAGCAACTCACTGCATCCACCAAAGGGAAGACAGGAGTAGTAGGCTTTGGGGTTAGGCATGGCAGAAACCAATGCCAACTCACGTACACAAGAGGAGAGTGTGCAGGCTCATGGGATGGGAAAGAACAGGGATGGAGCTAGCCAGAAGCACATGTGGATTCAGGATGGCTCTGCTGGCATGGCAAGGAATGTGTGGTAGGTGAGGGGCCATTCACCCAACAGCCTGCAGCAGGAAGGGAGACGGGTTTAGTGTCTACTACAAAGAACACACGGTCAACTCTGCTCAGGAAGAAGGTCTATTTACAGGTCACTGTCATGGGCCCCCAAGCTACAGTCCTGTCGCAAGGCAGCAGCAGCAGGTTTGCTGGAAGAGGAGAGGCCCAGTCTTCACTCTCCTGCCTGGTTACAACTCCGCTGCGGGTAGTTGCTACTTTGAGTTTTCCATTGAGAGAGACCCGAGCCCAGTTATTATTTAGAATGTTCTAGACCACACATGTTGACAGAAGATAGGAAAAACGAGTCTCTGAGAAGACTGGGCAGAAAGCATGGCTGCAATGTTCTATGTGTTTTTACCCTCCCTGCAGATGATTAGCAATGCCCAATAAATCCATTTTGCTAACAGGCCCAGGAGTGGAGGACAGAGAGTAGACAGTGGGAGGTTATCAGTTATTTTGAGGCTCCTGGTTGCTCATAAATATGGTAGGCATCTTTGAGGACATCTGCATTTACAAAGGAAACAAATTTATTTTTTTTTATCATTCTAGGAAGAAAGATCATTCCGGTCTTTTAGGAGAAGGACCCAAGTATGTACGAGGTTCTCCAACGGTTGGAAAAGGCAGCCTGCCTCTGTTAATGCTTCACAGGAACTGATGCCACCAAATCGCACAGAGGCAGGGATGTTACCCTGGCTTTGACATGTGCCTATTTCTTTGTTCAATATGATGAGGCAAAAAATGTATTTTCATGAAATTTTTCCATGTGAGATACTAAAGCAAGAAAAAAGCAAGAAAAGAGAAATTAAACTTTCAATGCCCATGAACACTTACAGATTTATAGTGCTGTGATTTTCTTCTCTTGAACAATTTTTAGAATCAATGAATGATGGATAACGTGTGGTTTGGCCTTCTTGATCTTCCAAAGTGTTAACCATTGCCTATTTTTGGCTATGGGAACGGGTAACATTTTAAGGCTCTGGTATGAACGGCTCTGAAGGTGCTTCTGGATTCAAATCAAACCAAAATTGGCTGTGAAGCTGTGGATGATTGAGAAAGATGTGCTTGAACATTTCAAGGGCTGGAGGTTCTGCAAGGAAACTGGGAAGAATCCCAGGAGTCTGTAATGGGTTCATTCCGGGGCCGCCCCGGGACCTAGTGTCAAGCAACAGGGAAGAGCTAAAGCCTAACTTTTTGGCCAGCGAGCATTATTAGCCTACTAGAACCAAGAGCATTTAGGGGGTTTGGCTCATATCAGTAAGAAACACAAATAATGGCACACACCTACTACATGACTCCAAGGCCATGACAACATTTCATATCTGTTTTACTTAGAAGGTGGGGTGTAGAAAGAAGGGGAGTTTCTTATATCTTGAACCCTCTAATGACCACATTTCTGCTTAAGCAAATGCTGTCTGCTAGAAAGCTTCCTATAAAACTGGATAGAATTTGTTTAAGATGCTCACACCAGTGTCTGGCACACGGCAAGTGGCTACACAGGTGCTATGCAGCAAGATGATCATGGTTTTTACTGCTCACTTCCCTCTGTGATGCAGGCAAAGTCAGCACTATCAGTTCTCCACGCAGTGAACGAACCATGAAAGACGTAAATAGCACCTGGTTGGTTTGCACTAGACCCAGTTAAATATTAAGGAACTTCTCACTTTTATTTCCACCTCAAATTTCATCCCCCTTCAGGCTCTGAGTAAATAACAATTCACGTCAGACCTAAGCAGGCAGGAAGGCCTGAGAGCTTTCTAAAGACAGGCTATGACAGAAGGGGGGCAGTTCCACGGCCCTCCCCTGGGAAACTTATTCCAAGGACAGCCGGTACTGTGCTCCCTGGGTTTTGCTTCCTTCCATTATGTTTTTAAGGAAACACTAAAAACAGTAGAAAAGGTTACACTTTAATCCTCACAAGAAAATCAGGAGAATATCCACGATTTAGCAGTCTTGCTGTGCCAAGTTTTTAAAATGTAGAAGGTTCACCTGCCTCAATACAAGTGTCACCTTTCTGAAAATATAATGCAGCTATTTTTCCACTACAGAAACGATTCCTTCCCAAACACTGGAGCTTTTGATGCTTCAGATGCAATCTGAGCGATTTATTTGATTTTTTTTTTTTTGCTCTCCCAGTAAATTATTCATACAGTGCTTGATTCACAAAATCCTGTATTTTTTAAAGATGTACAAAATATTCCATAAATGCATCAACTCCTGCATCCTGAGTTCCTGCCAGATATCCACCAAAAGGTTTATAGATTTCCTTCGTTACAAACTAATTGATATTCTGTAAGAGCTTTAATCTACTTAGTGGCTCCCTCCTTTGGAGTTTCTTTGGAGAAAGAAGTGCTTAGGATGTCAGCAATATTAAAGGAGAAGAGACTTGAGAAAGCCTGTGAGAGATAAGACATCTCAGAGACTGATTCTTAAGGTCTGGAGTTCTTAAGATTAAGGAACAGGTTGTGGGGAAGACCAATCTCTCCTGTCCAACATCATCTCCAACCAGGAAGAGATTTTTCCAAGGGCAGGTGAGCAGTTTAGGTCACTTCCCAACTATTTCTCTGAGCCTCAGTTTTATCATCTGTAAGATGGAGCCACTTCCTTCACCCTCATACTTCCATAGAAGAAACCTTACTTCACTTTGAGGGTGGTGAAGCAGAGTCAGGCCCGACAGTCGCCACCTGTGTGCAAGGATGGCTTCATCGTGCCTCCCTGTGGTGTGCTCACGGGCACACACTATGCCCTCCCTGGGTCAGCCTGTTCGTGAACAAATGGTAGGAAGAGATCCATGCTATGGTCTCTGGCTCCACCTCTGCAGCAATATAGCGATCTCCCGAGACTCCTGTCTCTGTTTCACCACTGACTCAGAGAAGGACAGACGCTGTAGTCATTCCATCACGATGTCACAGACTGAGATAAACCAGGGTACAGAGTTCTTTATGAATGGATGCCTGCTACATAAAGTGGAGCGCAATGAGGAACAAATGAGATAGCTGTACATCTGTCATCGAGCACAAACAGGAAAAGAAAAATAGCTGTAGAAGAACACGTAGAATATGACACCCCATTAAAGGAGCATGTGAAAAGACAGGTGAAGACGAGGAGCAAAGGTTCTGGAATCAGAAAGCATGCTTTAATATCAAAGTTTTGCCTCTCTGAGCTAGCCTATGACAGTAACTTACTTAATTTTCTGTGCCTCAGTTTTCTCCTCTGTGAAATGGGACTAAAATATTAACTCTGTAGGTAGAAACAAAAGCTCTGAGATCACTGAGGCCAGTGGCTTTCACCCTGGGCCTAAAAGAAACTGCCCCACTCCTACCCTGCCCTGCCCTGCCCTGCCCTAGTGCTCTGAAGATGGAGCAGAAAACATACTCAGCACAGAGGAAAAGTTCCATAAACTCAAGTTCTGGCTATTACACGTGGCTATGGTGCAGAATGCTCTGGAAGCTTACACACCAGAATGCTAACGTTAGTGACTTCAGATGGGGTGGAACTGAAAGGGAATTAGGAGGGTGTCAAAAAGGAAATGAAAAAACACTGGGAACAAAAGAAAATGTATATAAATGGCAGGTAAATGAATGAAAGAAGCTCCACATCATGTCACTGGGACATTGAAAGGAAACAATAAAGAGACCCCACTCACTGCACATCCATCGGAATGGCAGAAATCTCCAATACTGACAACACCAAAGGCTGATGAGGACGTGGAGCAACAGGAATGCCCCTTCTCTGCTGCTGAGAATGCAAACCAGTACAGCCACTTTGGAAGACCATCTGGTGGTTTCTGACAAATTCAAACATAATCCTGACATCTTATATAGCAGTCACTGTTCTTGGTATTTACCTAAGTGAATTTAAAACTTCAGGCTCTCACAGAGACCTGCTCACAATGTTCATAGCAGCTTTATTCATAATTGTCAAAACCTCAAGGCAATTGAAATGACCTTCAGCAGGTTAGTAGACAAACTGTGGTACACACGGACGATGGGAAATTCAGCACTGAAAAAAATGAGCTATCAGGCTCTGAAAAGACATGGAGGAAACTTAAATGAATGCTCATGGGTGAGTGAAGCAAGTCTGAAAAGGCTGCATGCTGTATGGTTCCGACTATGTGGCATTCTGGAGAAGGCTAAACTATGGAGACAGTAGCAAGATCAGTAGTTTCTAGGGGCTAGGGCCCGGAAGATGGATGAATGGGCAGAGCACAGGGGATTTAGCACTCTGAATGAACTAATAATGGCAAATACGTTATTATACATTTGTCTACTTTCATGGAACGTACAATACCCAGAGTGAATCCTAACAAAAACTAATGTGATAATACCATGGTAAATCAATTACCGTGAGCCACAACTGCTCTAAAAAAAAAAATAAATAAAGCTTATTGAGAAAATAAACTTGAGAAAAATGAGACTGAACGTCAACAGTGATTGCTTCTAGGTGACGAGGCTATGGACCATTCCTCCTGCATGTACCACATTTTTCTCTCTGATTCAGAGGCTGTTCATGTGCTGGTCCCTCTGTCTGGAACCTTCCCCCTTTTCTACCCCGAACAAGTGAGATCTACTTAGCCTGTCACACTGAGTTTACACAGAATCTTCTCTGCTAAATCTTCCCCTGTTCACTCTGTGCTCCATGGCACTTGGACTCCAGCACAAAGCAGGTACTTCATGGTCTTCCAACCCCTTACCTCATCCCCCTCCCCTACTGGAGCTGAGCTTTCAAAAGAAACCTATTTTTTTTTATTCTATTGTGTTGTGCCTAGTACCTCATACAGTATTCGGCACATAGTCATTTCATGAATACTGTTGAATATATGAGTATGAATTACTTTGATAAATCAAAACAAACGTAGAGAAAAAAAAAAAAAAGCACAAAATTTCAAAGGGTGAATGAAACCGAGTAACCTGGAAGTGATGACTGACCACACCAACAGGTAGGGTGGTATTCAAAGCAAATGAAGGCCAAGGGAGAGACTACAGAAATCACGAGCAACAGATGCTTACTGGGCAGTGTCAACAGTATTATGTATATGACCCAGCCATCCCTCTCCTGGGAATTTACCCAAGAGAAATGAAATGAGCATATGGAAGGGTTATCTATACCACCATGTTTACTGCAGCTCATTTTACAATACCTAAGATATGGAATCAACCCAAATGTCCATCCACTGAAGACTGGATAAAGAAATTATAGGATATGCACACCATGGAATACCACACAGTGGTAAAAAAATAAATTCTGTCATTTGCAACAAAATGAATGAAACTATAAAACATACTTAGTGAAATAAGCCCGTCTCAAAAGGTGGTAACTAATAGAGCACCTAAAAGGTAATCTATAGAAGTGAAAATGACACTTTTTTCCATACTATTTGATGGACTCTTTACTTAGTATAGAGTTAATCTTATGTGTATAAAGGTAATTGAAAATAGATCTTAGCAAAAAGTAAGAATGGGAATAGGACAGGGAGGAGGAAGAAAGGCAGGAGTGCAGGTAAAAGGGGAGGTATGGTGGGAAGATTCATTATATTCCTAAAGTTGTATTTATGAAATGCATGAAGTTTGTATACCTTAAATAAACTGCTTCTGAGGAAAAAAAAAAAGAGTGGTATGCTGGGGGGCGGCGCTGTGGTGTCATAGGTTAAGCTTCTGCTTACAGCATGGGGATCCCATAAGGGCACTGGTTCGAGTCTCGGCTGTTTCTCTTCCAATCCAGCTCTCTGCTTATGGCCTGGGAAAGTAGTAGAAGATGGCCCAAGAGCTTGAACCCCTGCCCTGGTGTGGGAGTCCCAGAAAAAGCCCCTGGCTCCTGCCTTCAAATTGGCTTAGCTCTGGCTGTTGTAGCCATTTGGGGAGGGAACCAGGGGATAGAAGACCTTTCCCTCTGTCTTTCCCTCACTCTGCCTGTAATTCTACCTCTCAAATAAATAAATAACTTATATATATATAAAAAGAGTGGGGCCGGCGCCGCGGCTCACTAGGCTAATCCTCCGCCTAGCGGCGCCGGCACACCGGGTTCTAGTCCCGGTCAGGGGGCCGGATTCTGTCCCGGTTGCCCCTCTTCGAGGCCAGCTCTCTGCTGTGGCCAGGGAGTGCAGTGGAGGATGGCCCAGGTGCTTGGGCCCTGCACCCCATGGGAGACCAGGAAAAGCACCTGGCTCCTGCCATCGGATCAGAGCAGTGCGCCGGCCACAGTGCGCCGGCCACGGCGGCCATTGGAGGGTGAACCAACGGCAAAGGAAGACCTTTCTCTCTGTCTCTCTCTCTCACTGTCCACTCTGCCTGTCAAAAAAATAATAAAAAAAAAAAAAAAGAAAAAAAAAGAGTGGTATGTTGAAAAGCAACATGGGACGAGGCAAAGTGGTTTCTATGATGTGTTCCCGTGACTGTCACGGTGTGAGCGTGCAGGTCAGAGCTCATAAGCCCATCCTGGAAAGAGAACCTTTGACTCTGGCCTCATTAGCTAAGGACTCTACTGCGTGAGCTCATGGGCTCAGCCATCTTCATGCTCCTTCAAGCACCATTCACCACCAACAACCTATCAGTAGCTCTGAAGGCTCTTCCTTAAGAACTTGCTGTCAGGAACCATCCTGGTTATGTGCTTTTACTTGTTTGCGTGTTGACAGGGAGTTGAGCTGGAGAAAATGCTGTTAATGAGATCATACCATGGCCCTTCACTTGTGCACCTCATCAATGGACCAGTCCACAGGTCACCCAAAGACAAGAACCCTATGCATTACTACACACCTCATCTTTCTGAGAAGACAACATGGGTTGAAAGTGGGTGGGTGGGAGAGAAAAGGAGTAGAAGTGAACAAATGAACAAAGACCTCTTGTTTTTCCTAATAGAAATAGGCCACCCAGGCAGTGCGATCTGGAGGCAGGTCTGCCACCCTATTCTCTCACCTCTCTCCCTCACAAGCGCAGAGACACAAGTCCTCCTAATCCAAGGACAAAGTGCAAGCATTTGCAGAGCTTTTGGAGACCCCTGGAAAACTGCAGTGTTCTATTTGCGAGCAGGGTCAGGATTATTGGTGTCAGCGTCTGCCTCTGTGCTAGTCTCTGATGCTGCCTGCACAAAGCCCTGGGTCTTATTCAATAACTCGTCTGCTTCAATCTGTCTCCTACCTGAGATCCTGACCCCTGGCTGAATTACAATTAGTTGTCCTGAGAATGTGGGAGGAGACTCGTTTCAGAGGCGTACGCTTTCTGCCAGGCAGCACCAATCCAGCATGTAGTTAGCATCCATGAGTTCCAACTCTGAGAACCGCCTCTATTAAAGTGGCCCAGAGCAATCTGTCTTTTTTTTTTTTTTTTTTTTTTTTTTTTGACAGGCAGAGTGGACAGTGAGAGAGACAGAGAGAAAGGTCTTCCTTTGCCGTTGGTTCACGCTCCAATGGCCACCGCAGCCGGCGCGCTGCGGCTGGCGCACCGCGCTGATCCAATGGCAGGAGCCAGGTACTTATCCTGGTCTCCCATGGGGTGCAGGGCCCAAGGACTTGGGCCATCTCCACTGCACTCCCTGGCCACAGCAGAGAGCTGGCCTGGAAGAGGGGCAACCGGGACAGAATCCGGCGCCCTGAGAGGAACTAGAACCCGGTGTGCAAGGCGGAGGATTAGCCTAGTGAGCCGCGGCGCCAGCGCAATCTGTCTTTGACAATGGCCCATATTTGCCATACTTTAGACAGGCTTCTCCATAATTCTGAAATTGTTTCTCCCAAATCTCATTTTTAAAACAATCACTGCTAAGTAAGTTTTCCTGCAAAGCCATCTTGAGCATTTCTTCTTGAAACAAGAAGAGTGATTGCTTCTCTGAAGAATGCAGGTTGCAAGCCCTCACAGCTCAAGTGCAGGACTGAAGGGCAAGAGGGGAGAGCTCTCTCTGGGCTCTATGCCTGACTTGTTGCGTTGCAGGGCCAGCAGGCAGGGCCCTCTGCTCTGGTTTTCATCTGTGAAATGGGACAGCATTTGTTCTCTTGGGATGTGAGAATGTCACCACTGGGTTAGTATTTCTCCTCTCTGGAGAAACAGATGCACTTGGAGGATGTCAGGGCATGCACTTTCTCTTTGTCAACATCATTACAGTCTCTGCTGGGGAGGGATATGTTGTTATTGTTACTACTGAGTACATAAAACATTGGGATATTAGAGGTGCGAAGCATTCTAGCTCAGGACTGGCTGCATTTGATAATGAGGTCTTTTTAACAGGACATCTGCGCTTAAATACAAGGGAAAGTACTTTACTGAGAAGTGCCTTGGGAATAGAAAGGAGGTACTTCTTTTTGCAGGTGGTCAGTCACCCAAGCAGCTGAGAGGCAGAGGAACAAAGCCACACTAGAAGTCAGTGTGCTTGTCATTAGGTCTTCCCACTGTTCCAGCCCTTGGATTTCTCAACTGAGAAATGAAGAGGTTGAGTGATTTCTATTGTTTTCATACATTTCTAAGCAGTGCCGCTCCTCCTAATCTCACCCTTTCTCAGAAAGTAAATGCAGACTATGCCAGGCGGGGCACCTAAGCCCCACCTGTACCTGTGAGACCTCTACTCCTCTCACCATGCTCAGAAACATCCCTGGGACCTCCCTACACTGAGAGCAGGGTCAAAGCCGCCCGCCAAGACGACTATTAAATTATTTTCTAAGTGATCAAGGGGAAATGCTTGTTCAACTTTATTTTGATTAATTTATTTGAAAGTTCCATTTCCCAAAATGCCTGCAGGAGCCTGGAACTCAGTCTGTCTTCCACATGGGGCATAGGGGCCCAAGTACTTTAGCCATCACCTGTTGCCTTCCAGGATGCATTAGCAAGGAGCGAGATTGGAAATGGGGCTGGGACTCAAACCCGGGGATTCTGATATGGGGTGTGAGCATCCCAGGTGGCAAGGAAGCCACTGTGCCAAACACCTACCCTGAAATGCTTGTTTCTAATCCTGCTAATGCTCAGTTTATTGTACCTCTGGAAGACTGATGCTCTGTGACACCAAGAGGTACCCTACTGAATGGTGTGAGTTCACGCCAGAGTAGCTGATGGCTCAGAAAAATGGGTGACAGGGAGCAGAGACTGCAACACAGAGATGTGGGCCAGTGCCAAGCTCTGTAGAAACTGCCAGCCACATCTGTCTGTCTGCCTACAGATGGTTCTGATGTTGGCTTGGTTTTCTCTGTGGGCAGAAGTTGCTGCCACTTTTCCTTTCTGCTTCCTCGTTTGTTCACTCATTCATTCACTCACAGTTCACAAACATTTTGTCTCCTTCTAGATCACAACTGGTCAGGCAGGGAAGGCTAGCAATGAATAGAGACTGACAAATAGCCATGTAACCACAGGGATGGTGAATAATGGTGGTGGTGCGGGGCCTATTAAAGACGCTATCATGGGGCTGGTGCTGTGGCGTAGCTAGTAAAGCTGCCGCCTGCAGTGCTGACATCCCATATGAGTGCTGGTTCGAGTCCCAACTGCTCCACTCCTGATCCAGCTCTCTGCTAAGGCCTGGGAAAGCAGTGGATGATGGCCCAAATGCTTGGGCCCCTGCACCCATGTGGGAGACCTGGAGAAGCTTCTGGCTCCTGGCCTCAGATTGGCGCAGCTCCAGTCATTCCGACCATTTCGGAAATGGACCAGCAGATGGAAGACCTCTGTCTCCCTCTCTCTGCCTCTGCCTCTCTGTAACTCTGCCTTTCAAATAAATTAATACATCTTAAAAAAAAAAAAAAAAAAGATGCTATGAGAGGAGCTGGTGTGTGAGGAGCACAGAGGACACCCAGGCAGAAGACAGCATGTGAAGCTCACAAGGGCAGGATGGGGCTTGATGCAGCTGGGACACAAGGACCAGCAGCCAGAGTGTGGGTGCAGGAGTCCTGCTGGGAACAGGCAGCCTCCCCAGGGAAGACACCCACCCAGCAACTGGTGAAAGCTTTGATGCAACAGAGAAGCTTGAGGCTACTAGCTGGAGGACACAGTTTTTCCTAAGATTTCATTTCTGGCCTCATCTGAGTGTCTCTTAGAGCCAAGGCTGGGAGTTATTGCACAGAGTCAAACTCATGGCTAAGAAGCTCCACATGTGGTAAGATCACGTGCATAGTGCCAGACATGCCTAACTTAGTCACCACATTACCGTGTAAGGGGTAAGTGACCAAGGGTAAGATACACAATGTCTCTGGGTCTCGGTTTTCACATCTGTAACTTGTTATGGCCAATAGTGTAGGTGTGTTTACTCCTCTCTTTTCTGCCTCTACTAAAGACACCAAGAAACCAAAACACATTCTTAGCCTCCCAGGCTGATAGATGTGTCTGGATCTCGGGGTTCCGGCCAAGTTTCTAGAGAACCCTCATTGGCTCTGAGTCAGAAGGGAAGCCTTGAGGATTTTGTGTCCTTTGCGCTCCCTGCTTTTCCTGCCCAGAAGGCGGACTTTTTAGATACAGTGGCAGCAGTTCTGAGACCATGAGGCTGAGGGGGCAGGAAGAGAGAACAAGCCTGGTTCTCTGCAGCTTAGAACATGTAGGTGTACCAGTCCTGGATCTCTTGTACATTAACAGACAAGTGAATGAATCTTCCCTTGTTTGAGTCATTTTTTACCAAGTTTTGGTAAAAACTTGTTCTTCACAGTTTAATGCACTTCTAAACTGACGCAAAGAAGATAGCAATAGGACCTGCTCCATGAGTTGCTGTGAGAATGAAATGCAACGATGAGTTGAATGGTGTCACGCTCACGGCCAGGCAGGTGGCACGCGCTCACTCAACAGTGGCTCACGTGCTGCTGCAGCTAAAGAAGGAAAAACCCTCCACCCCTTTGGTAATCACTGGACGGAGTCAGGGGCGGGAGGCTGCGTGGGGTAGTCCCTACCTCGGTCGCTGAAGTCATCGACTAGCACAATCTCGGCGACCAGCTCTGGTGGCGAGCGGTTGAGCACGCTGTGTACAGTGCGCAGGAGGGACGACCAGCCCTCGTTGTGGAAGGGGATGATGATGCTGGTGTTGGGCAGGGTCTCCAGGTAGCGTTTGCTGTTGCAGCTGGAGGAAGACACAGCAGAGGAGAAGACAGGATCAGTTCTCAGGTAGCCAAGAGAACTCGGGCACAGGCTGGGTTATCCACGAGGCTCACTTCCTCCCCAGCCTTTAGGGAGGGAGTGGGAGCCAGGGAGACCTTGGTCACTTCAGAACTTTCTCCTCCTTGGCATCCTGAAGTCCTGCCTCTGCTCTCTGCACACACAGCACACAGGGATAGCAACAAGTCACCTGGACTCTGTACAAAGTCACGATTCCATGAACGTGGAAGGCAGCCCTGAGCCCTCTCCCTGCTGTGACAGCATCATCTATGATGAGAAATATAGTTCCTAGCAGAAGGCTTCTAAACCCCTTGTGATTTCTGAGTAAGCAGGATCTAATATTCTCATATTTGGTTGCTGACCCTGGCTCCTGCAGCAAAACTTGGAATTCCCTTGGGATTTCCTGGCTGATAAGAGCATCTTTTCTGTTAATGAGGTGACTCTTGGTGAGCTCCTGGATGGCTCATCACAGAGACCATATCAAGATTCAAAGCTTGGAGCTTTCAGCCAGCCGCATTCACCAGGAAAGGGAAAGGCGCTGGAAGTTGAGTTAATGATTGATAGTGAAAAGCCACAGGGCTGGGAAATCTTCCAGGTTGCAGAATCTGTGGAGGTGCTGGAAAGGGGTCCCCCAGGGAGAGGACATGGAATCACCACGCCCTTTCCTGCATCCCTGGCCCAGTGTAGCTCCTCCACCTCCTGTTCCTTTGTGTCCTCTGCAATATTCCTCACAGTAAGCTGGGAACCATGGCTCCCTGGATTCTGCGAGGTGTTCTGGCAAATAACCAAACCCAAGGAGGGGGTCACAGAAACCCTCAATTTACAGCTGTCCATCAGAAATGCCAGAGGCCTGGACATGGCATTGGCATTTTAATGGGGCAAGCCCTAGTCCCCAGTCCACGCTTCTCTTACACAGCAAAAGGGAGGAGTAGGCCTGACTGCGGATAAGGACCTGAGAAGGGTGTGAGGAGACAAGATTACCCAGGAGAGTCCACCACTTCCTCCCACCCCTTACCCCTGCCAAAAGGGAAAGTAGTCTTCCCACTGACACCTGCATGTTAGCCCAGCCAGACCCATGTTGGACTTTCATCCTACAGAACCACGAGAATAAATCTGCGTTGTTTGAAATAAGAGGAGTAAGGTGTTAGGTTGCTAAATGTAGAGTCATTTGTTAGGGCAGCTGCAGAAAAGGAACACACAAGGAGTCATCCTCCATGCCATCTGGCTTGGTATACAGACAAGTACCAACTGGAAGATCACAAGCAAAACCCCCATTGCTCACTTTACGTGAAACATGGGCAACACTGGCTCCATATTCTCACAGGGCAGCAACAGGCTGCGGCTGACCATGGCTGCCCCTCCCTCTGGAACAGGAGCTCTCTGGTGCCCTTGGCTCTCACCACTCTGTGGTCTCACACCCGGGCTACTTCACTCCCTTACATTACCTACCTCCCAGACCCCTAGGGGCGTGGGCATCTGGGATCCCACAAGAGAAAGTCATTGTGGGAGGGGGCTCCAAAGACGGGTAAGTTTGCAGGTTGGGGGAGGGAATTTGTGACATCCTGATTCAATGCTTGTACAAAAATCTTTCCCGAACAGGCCATCAAAGAAGGAGGTACCTTTCTCTGAAGGGAGGAGAGAACTTCCACTTTGACTATGACCTTGTCTAAATAAGATCGGAACTGGAGAACTCAAAAGGCTTCCATAGCCTTGGAAACTCATGACAAGAGCCTAGGGTGATTACTGACACCATAAACAAGAGTGTCAATTGCTAAGTCAACAACAGGAGTCACTGTGCACTTACTCCCCATGTAGGATCTCTGTCCTTAATGTGTTGTACATTGTGAATTAGTGCTATAACTAGTACTCAAACAGTACTTTGTGTTTCTGTGTGGGTGCAAACTGTTGAAATCTTTACTTAATATATACTAAATTGATCTTCGGTATATAAAGAGAATTGAAAATGAATCTTGATGTGAATGGAAGGGGAGAGGGAGCGGGAGAGGGGAGGGTTGCAGGGGGAAGGGAAGTTATGGGGGCGGGGGAAGCCATTGTAATCCAAAAGCTGTACCTTGGAAATTTATATTTACTAAATAAAAGTTTAAAAAAAAACAAAAATATTTCCCTTGTATGCCATTGTAATCAACTGTCAAAACGAGCCAAGGTCTCTCTGCAACTTACTCTGAAATGTATCAAAACTGCTATGGCAGATTCATGGACCAAGAGAAGGTTAGAAGTATGATCCAGTATGTAGAGTAATGTGCAACCACGGTGGGAACACGGATGTTCACTGTACAACTGTTTCAACTATTTTATATGGCGATTTTCAGAAAGAAGTATTAGGAGACAATGGGTTTGAAGCTTCTTAGTTTCAAATTATACCTTTGCTAGGGGCTCCAAGGAAAGCTGTTGGGCGCAGATATCCCACTTCCCCCCCCCCCCAACACTTAACTCTCGCAGTCCTGGCAGAAAGGAAATGTAGCATCCTGGTATGAGCTCATTTCCATCCAAGTGAACTGGACTCCCCCAATTCTAGCCATCCAGCTCTGATGGACAAGCCAGCCTCACTCGCTTCCCCCTTGGGGCCTTCCAGACTTCTTTCATGTCCCCTCTTGCTCTTCTATCTCGCCGCACTGTTTTTATCCAGTCCCCACGCCGTCCTTCTCTGCCCCTTTCCCCACCTCTCTAATCCCTTTGATCATTTCAGCCAGTCTTCTCGGGGAACCTTCTCCAACTTCATTATGTCGGCCTTCACAAATAAATGAAAGCACCTCTTCTTAAAAATCCCTTCCCTTACCTCAGCCGAGTTCTTTGCAGCCAAGAAAGACAGGCGCTATCTAGTTTTCTACAAAAGTTCCTGCCTTCCATCCAATTTCACAGGAGGTTTGCTTGATTGAAGCAAGGTTGGGGGAGGGGGCCAGCTGTAATAAATTGCCTGGAGTCCACTGGTGAAATACAATAGCATAGCTATTACCCAGCAGAGAGCCCCGGCTCTCTCCAACCCCAGAGCTGGGCCCCACAGACTGCCAGTGGGTATACAAACACCATCACGCATTAAGGGAAGCAGACAAAGCCACAGCAGACTAAATGCACTCCTAATTTAATTCAATCATGGAATTAAAGATTATTCAGAACTCACATAAAAGGCTCAGCTTGGATCATCGCCCCGAACGTGTGCCTCTCCCTCTCTCTCTTTTATCTGCTCCTTTTCTCCCTTCTCTATCCACCCCATTCATTCATTTAGCAAATAAACACAAAACTTCAACTCAACTTTTGCCAATAAACACTAGTCATTAGTTTGACCCCAGCTTATTAGATGCCTTTTGTTTAAATAATAAATGACAATAAACTCATCTTTACAGTATCCAGCAGAGAAACTGGTTCCACAGACCACCTTCCTGGTCTCTGCTTTGGAAAACCTGGTTACTTTTCACCTTTTCTTTTCTTTTTTTTCTTTATCTCTTCCCTCCGACCTTCTTTCTTTTGTTAAGATTTATTTTTTATTTGAAGACAGAGTCAGGCCGGTGCTGTGGCTCACTTGGCTAATCCTCTGCCTGCGGCGCCGGCACCCTGGGTTCTAGTCCCGGTTGGGGCGTCTGTCCCGGTTGCTCCTCTTCCAGTCCAGCTCTCTGCTGTGGCCCGGGAGGGCAGTGGAGGATGGCCCAAGTGCTTGGGTCCCTGCACCTGCATGGGAGACCGGGAGGAAGCACCCAGCTCCTGGCTTCGGAATGGCGCAGCACCGGCCGTAGTGGACATTAGGGGAGTGAACCAACAGAAGGAAGACCTTTCTCTCTGTCTCTCTCTCACTGTCTATAACTCTACCTGTCAAAAAAAAAAAAAAAAAAAAAAAAAAAAGAGAGAGAGAGAGAGACAGAGATTGATCTTCCATCTGCTGGAGCTTTTTCCAGGTCTCCCATGTGGCTGCAGGGACTCAAGGACTTGGGCAATCTTCCACTGCCTACCCAGGCAGGGAGCTGGATCAGAAGAGAAGAAGCCCAGTCCTGAGTCCGTACCTATGTGGGAAGCCAACGTTGAAGGCAGAGGCTTAACCTGCTATGCTACAATGCAAGGCCCACTCTTCTTACAATGTCCCAGATCAGTAGGCAGAGAGGTCCTAGGGGTGGAATAGGGGAAGAGAAAGTGTTGTCACCGACCCCACATAAGACTTGTGTGCATGTTGTGTCTTTAAAATCTCAACACTGGATGGTTAAGTAAGCCCAGTTTTTTTGTGGATGATAACCAAGAAGTACCGCTTTGCCCTGATGCCATCACAAATGTGGTCTCCAGGAAGGAGGGACTAGGATTCTGTTCCCATGCATGTAGCTACCATGATAGGCCAGGCAACAGACAGAGTTCAACTTGACTCATGGTTTAGAGAGCACTTGTCCTTTCTCCTATAATCTGCACCACATCCTCAGCAGGAGATGAACTGGAAAGAATGGAACTTAGAAGAATAAATGGCTTTGATGTAGGCCTCAAATCTAGACAGTATTTATTTATAATACTTAAGTTTTTCCCGATTTCAAAATTGATAACTGTTTGGCATATAAACTAGGAAGCTACAAAGGCTCAAATGAAAACTGCTAACAGAAAACACAGATGACCCTGAACTATGATGGTTTGGCTTACTGATTTTTTTTACTTCATAATGGTGCAAAAGCATGATACATGTTCTGCAAGAACCGTACTTTGAATACCGGATTTTGACCTTTTCCCAGGCTAGAGATTTGCAGTTCAGTTCTCTTGTATGACGCTGGCTCAAGCCACCAAAGTTCCCAGACAGCCCTGTGATCATGAGGTGACAACAGACCAACAACTGAACAGTGTGCCAGGTTGCTGAGCTAGGCTAGGTGTAGTCAATGCACTTTCGACTGACCATATTTTCAATTTACAGTGGGTTGATTGGGACATAAGGCCATCATCAGTTGAGGAGCGTGTGTACTCTGCTCAGCTCAGACACTTGGGAGTGATCTCTGCTAAACACTTAGGGTGTGTCTCCTTCTGTGTTTTCTGTGCACACACACCCATTTCTACAACACAGCATATGCACACAGACTCCTTCGTGTCCTCCCTCTGTGCTCTTCAGCTCAGAGCTCCAAATCTTTATGGGCTTCTCGTTGTACCATGGCCTCCTAAGGCACTTGGAAAGGCCTTTGTGAGGGGTGCAATCAGGCAGAGCACTGATCCTATAGGGTCAAAGCAGCAGAACTGAAGCTTCCAGTACTTGTACAACATTGATCCTGAGGTCCTCTTGGTTCGTCCATATTTATGGCCCCCAAATGGCACTGTGAAAGATTTCTGGGACAGACGTTTGGCCTAGTAGTTAAAAAGCCTGAGTCCCATATTGGAGTACCTAGGTCCAGTTTGGCTCTGGCTCCCAATTCTAGCTTCCTGCTAACACACACCCTAGGAAGCAGCAGCTTATGACTCAAGCAGTTGGTTTTCTGTCACTCATGTGGCAGACCTGGGATTCCCAGCTCTTGGCTTCAGCCTGGCCTAGTCCCTGCTGTTGTGGGCTTCAGGGGAGTAAACCAGCAGATGTGAGCTCTCTTTCTCTCTTAAGTAATAATAATAATAATAATAATAATAATAATAATAAAGCCTTCTGCAGGGTTTACTATCTATTAACCAAGTTTTGCAATAACAAACATTTTATCTTTTGCATGAGCACCCCTACTGTCCTTTGGTTCACAAGGTCCCAATCCCAATTGGGCAAAGTTCAGTTACACGTGCACAGCATGGGGACAAAGAGGCATGGCTGGAGATGTTTACTGACACACAGAAATACTGAAAAGAGTAGGAAAAAAGTGAATTACCATTAACAAGGGAAGATTAAAGGAAGAAAACCTCAAAATAAAGGATACTGATAAGCAGTTACAAAAAGTGGCAGAAGATGACAAAGGTGACACTAGAAAACATCTGTAGAGATATTTCTAATATGCCAGGCAGTATTATCATCATTTAATATGCACTCCTTCATTTAATGTCACAATAATCTGGGGAGGTACCTGCTAGTATTATTCCCATTACCAAGAGGGAGAACCAAGGCACAGAGAATTCAGAGACTTGCCTAACAGTCAAATAGCTGATAATGGATGGAGTTCACATTTTAGCCTATCTTTTTTCCTTTATGCATACAAATATTTGCCTTCAGGTAATATGTCAATGACATTAATCGTAAAAAAAAAAAAAAAAGCAGAATGAATAGATAAAACCCAAAAGTCAAGGAAACTAAGCAGGAGTCTGAAGTCCTGCTTCTAGGTTTTGCTAGCCCACGTCCGTTCTCACTGGATCTCAGTTTCTCCTTATGCTGGTAAGGAAACTGGACTGGTGCTATGGACAAGTCTTACATGCCTGCTCTGCAGGCCTTCTCTTTCTTTTGGTAACAGCATCCTGACTTTCCATGGAGAACCTCTTACCCCTCACTGCATTGGAGAGCATTTATGTGGAACTGAGTCCTCCCTTACTTCAGGGAGGGTCAGAGGAAGCTGGCTCAGCCAATTACTGTATTGG
Organism: Oryctolagus cuniculus; assembly: GCF_051225735.1. Lineage (NCBI taxonomy): Eukaryota > Metazoa > Chordata > Mammalia > Lagomorpha > Leporidae > Oryctolagus > Oryctolagus cuniculus. Next base: position 42,571,864 of record NC_142872.1, on the reverse strand, counting down.
GCCTCCTCAGCCACAGTCACAGTGGTTCAAGGGTGCACACCTGTAAATCTTTGCTGAGACTTGTGGGAGAGATGTAAGCTCTTTTCTGTTGAAACGGAACATAAGAGGATATAAATCTGGTCTGCCTGGGGCCATTGTGTGGACTGGTGCCTGCCTCAGAATGAAGTTAGTAGAGTAGAAAACACAGCCAAGAGTAGTTTAGTAGGGTTCCTGCTAGTACTGCTGGGAAACTGGATTCAGCTACACCTGAGCCAAGGTTTATTTCTGGCCCTTTTGATTATATGAACCAATAATTTTCTTTTCTTCAGTCAGTGAGAGTCAGCTTTCTCTGCAATTCAAAGAATCCTTATCGATCAAAGTGGACAGCCTCTAAGCCCTGGCATTGGAATCAGCTTGAGTTGGATCTCATTATGGCTTCTGAAGGACAGAGACAGAAGGTGTTCACCAGGAGACAATGCTGCTCTAGAGGGGGCAGCCTCTCTCTCTTCAGCTCTGCGAGAACTTTTCTCATTCACTGACTAGGAAAAGCAACCTGGGTGGAGAGTCACGGTGAGGTGGGAGGCAGGGGGAGGAATGGAAGTAACAGCTCATTTATGGCTGGGAAGCCACCAATTTTCTATCCCTTAAAGGATTCTGAGATGAACTGACTATATTAGCCCTTAGATATGCCTTCAAGGCTTCAGGATGGAGCACTAGAATAGAAAAAAAAAAAAAGTGAAAATACAAGGGAAGCATGGGACATCATCCTCAGAGCAAACTGAAATGCAAGTCAGTTTTAGAACACTGATCATAAGTGCCAGAGGTAGCAAAATTTGGGGATGATCTGGTCATTTGCAACAAAATGGAAGAATCTGGAACACATCATGCTGAGTGAAATAAGCCAGTCCCAAAGGGACAAATATCATATGTTCTCCCTGATCGGTGACAACTTACCGAGCACCAACAAGGAAACCTGTTAAAGTGAAGTGGACACTATCAGAAACGGTGACTTGATCAGCCCTTGCCCTGACTGTTGATGAACAACTTAATCCTTTATCCCTTTTAGTATTTTTTTTTTGGTTGTTCTACTTAATACTATTGATTGAATTCTGTAATTAATACACAGTTATTCTTAAGTGTTGAAACTTAACTGAAAAGTGGTCCCTGTTAAATATAAGAGTGGGAATAAGAGAGGGAAGAGAAGAACAATTTGGGACATGCTCAATCAGACTTGCCCCAAAGGTAGAGTTAGAAACATACCAGGGGATTCCAATTCAATCCCATCAAGGTGGCATGTACCAATGCCATCTCACTAGCCAAAGTGATCAATTTCTGTTCACAATTGATCATAATGATAGGACTAAGAATCAAAGGGATCACATAAACAAGACTAGTGTCTGAAAATACTAACTGATAGAATAAAAAAAAAGGGAGAGAACAATCCAACATGGAAAGCAGGATACACAGCAGACTCATAGAATGGCGGATGTCCTAAACAGCACTCTGGCCTCAGAATCAGCCCTTAAGGCATTCGGATCTGGCTGAAAAGCCTGATAGTATTTCAGGCATGGAAAGCCAAGACACTCTGGCAAAAAACAAACAAACAAACAAACAAAAAAACACCTAAATGAAAGATCTCTGCAAGTGAGATCCCAGTGGAAAGAACAAGTCATCAAAGAAGGAGGTACCTTTCTCTGAAGGGAGGAGAGAACTTCCACTTTGACTATGACCGTGTCTAAATATGATCAGAGTCGGCGAACTCAAAAGGCCTCCATAGCCTTGGCAACTCATGACAAGAGCCTAGGGTGATTACTGACACCATAAACAAGAGTTTCAATTTGTTAAGTCAACAACAGGAGTCACTGTGCACTTATTCCTCATGTAGGATCTCTGTCCTTAATGTGCTGTACATTGTGATTTAATGCTATAACTAGTACTGAAACAGTATTTTTCACTTTGTGTTTCTGTGTGGGTGCAAACTGTTGAAATCTTTACTTAATATATACTAAATTGATCTTTGGTATATAAAGAGAATTGAAAATGAATCTTGATGTGAATGGAAGGGGAGAGGGAGCGGGAGAGGGAAGGGTTGCGGGTGGGAGGGAATTTATAGGGAGGGAAAAAGCATTATAATCCATAAGCTGTACTTTGGAAATTTATATTCATTAAATAAAAGTTAAAAAAATAAATTAAAAAAAAAGATATGGGGATGATAACATTATGAGAAGTGTCACAAGACAGCACACCTAACAGCCACGTGGAAGGAGAAAGAGCCAGCTCCATTCTTGGAAATGGGTAAATATGGAGAACTCACTTTTTCATTCCCTTCCACAAGGGTTGGCCCTCCCAGGAGAGGGCACGGGGACTCGGTAAGTTTAAACAGGAGTTCTGCTCTTGTAGACCCAGATCCCACTCTTGGCATCTTAGGCATTCGCCAACTCATGACTCATCCTCCTGTTACCTCACTACAGCCATTCATGTATTCAAGAAATGAACACCTATCACGTACGGTGAGGGAGAAATCACTGTCCTTGTACCGTAGGTTATAGAATCTAACAGGGGAAGAGGACAAATACTATCAACAGCCATAGAATATTACCCTCTCTTGCCATCCTGTGCACAGCGTGAGTTAAGAATGAAGGTGTTATGAGTTATGAGTGGTGCATCCTGACACCCAGCCTGTGCCTTGCCAACAGGGAGCGGACCATGAATAGCTGCTGGGTTGAACTGGAGATGGAAGGTGCCTAGTTCAACTCTCGTTTTCTAAGTAAGGAAGTGAGGCACAAAGAAATGACAGGGTGATACCAGCTGGTGTTAGACTGAGGCATGGGCCCAGCTCTTCAGTTTACTCACGACACAAAGAGAAAATCCTTTGGAGACCTTGGATATAAATAACAAATCTAAATCAGACACAGTTTCAAGGAAGTGGCATCTTTCACAAGGTTCTAAGTGCCGACTGTTGGCTTGGCAGGTCCATGAGGAGCTGGACTATGCCATCTAAAGAACTAGGATCTTTGGGGAGGGAGGGTATTGATGAACTTCAGCAACTAAAAGCTCACAGGAAAAACATGGATGCACTAAGTTTTCCTGCTGATCATCCAATCAGTGTGCATTCTAATTTATCAGAGGTAGTTTGGTACAGACCTGGAGCTGAAAAAACCCGCTACTTGGCCTCATAACCTTGGGCAAGTTACCAAACCTCTTCAGGCCTCAGTTTCCTCCTTTATAAAATGGACTTAGCGTTTTGAGCTGAGACATGAATAGGGAAGGACATGTTGACATTCTGTAAACATAAGGGTACGTCAGACGCCATCTGGATTCAAAAAGGACATCTGTGTTGGTCAAGTCAGTCATCAGGCTCCCCTGCCCCTGCCTTCCCTTCTGACAGACTGACCCAATGCAAGGGCTGCCTAAGGAAGCAGACGTGTGAGGCTGCATATCTACCCTTTCCCCAGCCACAGCTGCATGGGGACCAAAGCAGAGCCTTTACCCAAGCGATGTCAACCCACTAACTTGCCAGTTGTCAATGACTTTCAAGAAACCTGAGCCTATGTAGGTTTCTCCAGGTCAATCAAATTTTCTTTCTTTGGCCGGCGCCGCGGCTCACTAGGCTAATCCTCCGCCTTGCGGCGCCGACACACCAGGTTCTAGTCCCGGTCAGGGCGCCGGATTCTGTCCCGGTTGCCCCTCTTCCAGGCCAGCTCTCTGCTGTGGCCAGGGAGTGCAGTGGAGGATGGCCCAAGTCCTTGGGCCCTGCACCCCATGGGAGACCAGGATAAGTACCTGGCTCCTGCCATCGGATCAGCGTGGTGCGCCGGCCACAGTGCGCCAGCCTCGGCGGCCATTGGAGGGTGAACCAACGGCAAAAGGAAGACCTTTCTCTCTGTCTCTCTCTCTCTCTCTCACTGTCCACTCTGCCTATCAAAAAAAAATTTTTTTTTTCTTTCTTGGAGACACAGCTTTGATGTATGGAAGGAGGACCACGGAATTAATGGGGGGAGGGGGAGAAGACAGTACACAGAGAGGAGCTCAGGCCTTTTGATGGTGAGATCCAGAATTCCTGGTGTCAAGAGGGTCATAAGTGACCCTGGAGGTCTGATTAGGAAGTATCTTCCCATTTCAGACATGCGAAGGCCTGGCTATGTCATGGCTCTACTTCCTCTTCCCTGAGAGTTGCACCGTCTGGCTTTCCCCACATTCCACCTCGCTAACATTCCTATTTCCAATCATTATTGCTTTTGCCTCCTGGCACACAGCACCTGGTTAGTTGAAGTAAACTTGAAACCAAGGAAATCTATCCTATCCCTAAATCCATTCCCTGGAATGAAAAACCAAAAGCAAGCATTTAAATGTTGTGCCATGGCTGTGTCAGTTATTTTTTTATTTTTTTCTGTATGATCTTGAAAATAATTAGGTTATTTATTTTTTTTGGAATCAAGATGCCTAAACTTTCGAAATATCACTCAGACAAAAACCTGGACTTGAAGGTCATGGACTCTGAGGCTGCTGGGCCATCTTGTGACTGTTCTATAGGATCTGCTCCATGGATTCTGTACCCACTGGGCCACCATGACCTCGGGAGCAAACACTTGAAGGGCCCTTTACTACTTCCAGACTCTGCACACTACAGCACGTTGTTTTCTGGTGATTACAAACACAAATTTTGTTGTTGTTGTAAGGAAACAATAATTTAAAAAATCCCTGTGGCCTTGTTTGAAAGTTCCCAATGCTTGGACTCCTAGATAAATAATCTTGTGGGTTTGGGTGCTACTTTAGCACCTTCTAATAAGAAACAGATCCTATTGCCCTCTTTTGCTAGGTAGATGACAATTCTGGACTTTCCACGGGGCAGATGGGGCCTCTTGAGAGCTGGTTTTTGTGATCTGAGGGAGGTAAGAGTCGGGATCCTTTTGGGCCAAGGAACAAGGCAGAGGCCAAACCTTGTTCTGAGGTGCGTGCATGACTTCAACCTAAAAAGCCAATGAGAGGCCGGCGCCGCGGCTCACTAGGCTAATCCTCCGCCTTGCGGCGCTGGCACACCGGGTTCTAGTCCTGGTTGGGGCACCAGATTCTTTCCCGGTTGCCCCTCTTCCAGGCCAGCTCTCTGCTGTGGCCAGGGAGTGCAGTGGAGGATGGCCCAAGTCCTTGGGCCCTGCACCCCATGGGAGACCAGGATAAGTACCTGGCTCCTGCCATCGGATCAGCGCGGTGCGCCGGCCACAGCGTGCCGGCTGCGGTGGCCATTGGAGGGTGAACCAACGGCAAAAGGAAGACCTTTCTCTCTGTCTCTCTCTCTCACTGTCCACTCTGCCTGTCAAAAAATAAAAATAAATAAATAAATAAAAAAGAAAAGCCAGTGAGAACTACCAAAGGACTCAACTCTCATCTCGTCTATGCTTCTTGTTACACAGATGTGGAAACTGAAGCCCAAGATGAGGAAGGATTTCCCAGGATCAGAGAGTTATAGCACATCTGCATCTCAAAAAGCAGCCCTTGATCCATGGGTAAGAACTATAGAAAGGGCGCTTCTTGAGGATGCAACAGCAGGTGTGATGAGGAAAGGGAGTGGGCTGCAAAGACACTAAGACCTGGGTTCCAATCCTGCCTCCACCACTTGGAGCTGGGTCACCTTGGGGAAGTCATAACCTCCCTGAGTCTGTTTCTGCTTTGAAAAAACATGGATATAAATCCTTCCGATTGAGGCTGTCACATGAAGTGAAAGAGGTACCACATGTGAATGCAGCTGGTACAGCATCTGGCACATAAATACCAGTTTTCACTTCACAGTGTGGGTCATTTTCTAGCAAATGGCTCAAGTTCAAAATTCTGGGATTCTCCCTTCTCTATTTCACACAAAGGACAATCCCTTATAAGACAGAACTCTCAGAAAGACCATGTCCAATGGCCACTGGAACCACCACGAAGCTAAGCACAAGTTATAAACAGCTCTGAACTCTGGAACTAAAGGCAGAAATGGAGTCTCAGTGGTCAAGTGTGAAAAGTTCCTGTCTCCCTCTCCCCATGTCCCCTCCAGAGGCAGAGCTAAGGCCCCCTCCTGACACACACCAATATTCAATTTCCTTCTCCAGCTGGGGCTCAGCTCCTCCATCCTTCCCCACTGTTGCTGGTGGATAAGGCAGGTGCTGGCTTTCTCTTTAACACAGTTTGGCTGGAGCTGGAAGAGCACAAAGATCAGTGTGACAACAAAAGCCATGGCTGACATCTTTATGAAGGCCTTTCTCCATTCATGGGAGGTTGTGCTGAGAGCCAGCCAAATCCACCTGCTAGTCCCCCTTGTCAACGGACAGCTAGAGAAATACAAAGGTTTATCATCATGATTAATCCCGATTTCTGCATCAGTTCATCACGAGTTCAGCAACCTCCGTGACTTGCACCTGAGACGTCAGATGAAAGCAGTATTTCCAGGACTGTGGTTTGTGCTGTCTTTTCCTACCCTTTACATTTACATTTTGGAGCCACCTTTGTTCAGATCATATCCAGGGCTAAGATAGTTATAAAAATGACAATGAGCACAAACCCAACAACAGTTTCTTCACATTGCTGTCCCACATGCTAAGATGTTTGTTCCTCCTAAAGATATTATGTGCAATGTATGCCATGTACCCAACCTTCAAACAAAGGCTGACAGCAGGAAGGAGGAACTCTGGTTAATGAATGTCGTACCCAACACATCAAATAAAAACCATAAAGACTACATTCCGGATGCCAGCTAGGTGCTAGCTGCTAGGCGAAGAGCTGTTAGGAGGAAATGGCCTTTAATATCAAGAGCCTGATGACTTGTGAAAGAGGATATAAAAATGTAAAGATATGTGTTCCAGGATGTTTTTTTTTTTGCCACCCTGTCTCCAGAAGCAGAGAGCTAGAAACAACCTGTCTACAGGGGAAAGGCTGAATTGATTATATTCTAGTGAATATTACACATTTATAATAAATGTTTCAGAAATGGGACCATAATATATTAAACAAAAGCAGCTACTTTTTAGAATAAAATGCATAGGGGCCAGCATCATGGCACAGTGGGGTAAACTGCTGCCTAGGTCACCAGCATCCCATATCAGAGCCCCAGTTCGGCTGTTCAGCTTTTGAACCAGCTTCCTGTTAATGTACCTGAGAAGGCAATGTAAGTACTTGGACCCCTGTCTCCCATATGGGAGACCCAGTTGGAGTTCTAGGCTCCTGGCTTTGGCCTGGCCCAACCCTGGCCACTGGTGGTCATTTAAGGAATGAGTCAGTGGATGGAAGATTGATCTTTCTCTTTCTCTGTATTACTCAGCCTTTCAAATAAATAAAACTTAAAAAAAATAGAATAAAATACATTTGGTACAATTACATTTTTGTAAAACAAAATGCACCCCTAAATGCCATTTATATACCTACATATGTTGCATAAGCAAACAACAATGGAAAGCTACATACTAAGTTGTTATCATTCAGTCTCTAGGCAGATTTAGGATTAGAGTGTGGGGGTGGAGTGGAGGGGAAAGGGACTATTGATTTCTTCACCCAGAAAGAGTGTGGAGAAGGAGGCTTACAATCAGGAGGACATAGTGTCCTCTTTTCTGTACCAGTACTCCTAAACTCAGCGGGATGGCTTGTCTGATCATCATGCTGCCCTTGATACCATCTTAATGAAGGGATAGCATGGAAAATCGCCTTTATCTTTCAGCCATTATTTTCTTTTTGCTTAAATCCTTTCAAGGCCAACACCACTTAGAAATCAAACTCATCTCTGTAACCAATTTTACTGAATGTTATTTACTTGCTCCTGGACAAGCATATATTACCTTCAGCATTGGGCGTGAAATGCAACTGGAAGACTGTGCCAGTAGTGTTTGCTAGATTTATCTAGCGAATCCTGCTCTCTACAGCTGGTCCAGGAAGCTTTAGGCACAGAGGATTAGAATTTAAAGACACCTCCCTTCTTGTCTGTGAGACATAACCTCAGTTTGCACATGATGCAGTATGCATATCCAACATCCCTTGTAGGCCCAGGTTGGAGGCTTTTTTTGCCTCCTCCTAGCTATGGGAACTCTAGCCATGAGCTTAGCTTCTCTACAGTTCAGACTGTACATCTTAAAAGGGACTAGTGATCCTCACTCGGTACACATGATTTCAAAGAGGCTGGAATGACGGGATAGTCTGGGACAGTGTTCTTGTAAACCAGAAAACAATGCTGAGCATGCAGGAAATAAAATTCATTCATAAAGACACTAAGAATAGAAATCAGCATGACAAGGCTGGTAAAGCTTCCAGCACAATGCCTGGCACACTGATGAGTAAATAAAAGTACCATGTAAGGGGGAGATAGTATTCTTCATGGCGAACAGAAGATGCAGAGAATGCACCTGTTGTAGAAATGATAAAAAAAACACAAACTCTAGCTCACACGACTGCCAAGGGGTTTGTAGCTAGCAAAAACTGTAGGGGGCACAGGTCCCTTTGGTTTTTAGTTGACAGGCAGCACGTACGCTTGTAAGCTATTAATCTCCATTTCAACCCAAGGGCTGAATTCACTGAAATCTGTTTTAAGAATCATAGCGAAGAAGTCAATTTGAGAAATTTTATTGGCTGTCATTTTATTTTAAGGCTTATGAGCTCCTTTAAATCCCAATATTAGGTCTGATGGATCAATAACTGCTATCTTGGAAAAAACATGATTGTTCAGAAGAGAGACACTGGCTTCCAGAGGGCAGCTGATTTAAGTCTCCTGAAAAAAATTAGTGAAGCTCCAAACAAAGCTGGACTTTCCCCCTTCCCAGCTTACAGATCTCAGCTGCCTGCTAACCACTTGCCAGTCTGAGGAGTCTGTTTCACATCCCAAAAAGCTTTGGGGCTCTAATCTTACATTGAAGGACACCATTAAAAATTATCAAGTGAGCTTACTCTACCACTTCAATCATGATTTTAAAAAGGGTTAAAAACTGCTAATAAGTCCTAAATATGTCTTCCCAACCTGTCACTGGTATGCAAAGGTCTGACAAACTGTTTCTGCACCAGATGGGTGGGTGCAGGTACAGACTTCAGCCACTCATTCCCATCCAAAGAGTGGGAAGTGGTGGGCACTGCTTCTGCTATGACCCACACATGGAACACAGACTCCATCACGTTACACATTACAGTTAAGGGCTGGTCTTGGCTAATCTTTATTTTATTAAAAATTTATTTATATTTATTTATTCATCTATTTAAGAGAGAGCGAGACAGTGAGCACTTCCATATGCTGGCTCACTCCCTAAACACAACTGCTGGGATAGGACTAGTCTGAGGCCAGAAGCTGGGAACTCAGTCCATGTGTCCCATGTGGGTGGCAGGTACCCAATTAATTGAGCCATCACCACTGCCCCCAAGGGTACACATTAGCTGGAAGCTGGATTCAGGAACCACAGCAGGGAGTTGAACCTAGGCACTTGGATATGTATTCTCAATTGGCATTTTAACTGCCAAACTAGAAGCCTGCTCCTCTCCTCATTCTCTCATACCCACGCTGCTTGCTGTTGTCTGCCCCTCAAAGATCTAGAATTCGGTCTTGGCTACTCTGCTGCTCCCACCATGGTCTGAGTCACTATCACTCCTCTGCCTCGCTGTAAGATGTTCTCAACAAGTATCCCTGCTTCACCCTGGGCCACCCACAGTCTATTCCTAAAACAGCAATCAAAGTGATCCTTTCAAAATGAAAATCAGATCATGTGGCTCTCTGCTCAAACACTTTAGTGGCTTCCTGTCACTCACTGGTAAAAGTCCCAGTCCCAGTCTGACTGCTTAACCTCATCCAGATACCTCTCCAGTCCTGCTTCTCTCATCACTCCCATCACTGGGCTCCAGCCACACCGGCCTCCACAAGCCAAACATGGCAGCCTCAGGGCCTTTGCATTTGCTGTTTTCTCTGCCTGTCAGGCAGTTAACTGCCCTTCGAGGCCCCTCAGTCCTTTGCAGCTCTGTCCTCAGAGAGGGCTTCTCTGACTAATGAAATAAAATCCACTCCACTCTTACCACTTTCTCTGTGCCTTTACCATTCTGTTTCTCTTTTCTCCTACATCACTTACCACTATCTGAAAAATTCATATATTTATTGGTTTGCTGAGACTATGAATCCTCCCATGCATAATGGAATATATGTTCCAGGAGGAAGGAAATTTTGTCTATTTGTTCACTGCTGTTTTCCCAGGGTCTAGATCACACAGAGGAACTCAATAAATATTTGCAGAATGAATGAATGAATGATAAGAGGAGAGTGAAAGAGGACCCACAGGCTGAAAATCTTTACAAGGCAGGAATTCTCCATGGATCACCACAGTGTGCCTAAGTAGGGCCTGCAGACTGGAGGTAGAAAGGTGGCAAGGGAGCTCCCAGCGAAGTTACCTTAGATTAAGTTCCTGATTTAACTTGCTCAGTCAGGTAGCCATGTAGGGCAGGGGCCCAAGAAAGTAGGCAGCAGCTTCCGTTGGCCCCCAGGGTCCCCACCAAGGACACACAGTTTGCTGGTGATACTTTCTGGGTCAGGAAAGCTCAGTTCTTGTTGTATCCCTGCCCTTTCTTGCTCAGGCTTATGTAACCACTCGAGAAATTTCTCCCTCTGCTTATGGGAATACTTATAAACACAAGGCTTCCCTGGTTTGCAAGCCAAACTCAGCACGACCATAGCCACATTATCACAGGCAGAAGGTGGTGTCCTTGAATAGGACTTCAGCCAGCTCCTCTGGGACCCCAGTCCCCTCCCTCTTCCTGGTCCCTCTGGTCCCATCCTTAATAGGATGTTTTGGAAGCTGCAGTGGTTGGCAAATGTTGATAGCAAACCCCTCTTCAACTGAACTCTGGGTACAACTAACTCTGCTCAGGGTATATCTGTGTGATTCTGGCATACCTCTTAAGTGAATAATGATGTATGAAAATTACACATGCCCAGGTTGTTCGTGAAGGATATCGGTCTGTACGGAATATGCTTTTCTTGTAATATCTTTGATTTTGGTATCGCGTAATGCTGGCTTCACCATGATTTGGAAATACTACATCCTCTTTGATTTTTCTTAAGAGTATGTTATAGAATTAGTATTAATTCTTCAGTTGTTGTTAGACTTCTTCAGTGAACTCACCTGTGAACTAGTGTCCGCTTCTTCAACAGATACAGGGTTATCAGATACCCATTTCCACTTGAATGAGCTTTAGTTGACAGCTTTAGAGGAATGTGTTGTTTCATCTAAATGGCTAAGTTACAGATGCAACGTTGTTTTTTTTTTATTTTCTCTTAAGAGTTATAGAATCTGTGGTTACGTTGCCTTTCCCAGTTCTGATTTTAGTAAATTGTGGGGTTTTTTTTGGCAGTTTTACTTTTAAAAACAATTTATTTACTTATTTGAGAGGCAGAGTTATAGATAGAGACGGAGATAAGGAGAGAGCGAGAAGGAAAGAGACTGTCCATCTGCTGGTTTACTCCCCCAAGTGGCCACAACGGCCAGAGGTGGGCCAATCTGAAGCCAGGAGCCAGGAGCTTCTTCGGGTCTCCCAAGCACTTGAGCCATCTTCCACTGGTTTCCCTGCATTAGCAGGGAGCTGGATCAGAAAGTAATTTGTGTTTTCTTTTTATCAGTCTGGTTAGAAGTTAATCAAATTTGTTATAGCATTAAGTCTCAATGTACACCACGCTAAGGACAGAGATCCTACATGAGGAGTAAGTGCACAGTGACTCCTGTTGTTGACTTTACAAATTGACACTCTTGTTTATGGCATCAGTAATCTCCCTATGCACCAGTTATGAGTTTCCAAGGCTATGGAAGCCCTCTGAGTTCTCCGACTCTTATCTTGTTTAGACAAGGTCATAGTCAAAGTGGAGGTTCTCTCCTCCCTTCAGAGAAAGGTACCTCCTTCTTTGAAGACCTGTTCTTTCCACTGGGATCTCACTCACAGAGATCTTTCATTTAGGTTTTTTTTTTTTTTTTTTTTTTTTTTTTTTTTTTGCCAGAGTGTCTTGGCTTTCCATGCCTGAAATACTCTCATGGGCTTTTCAGCCAGATCTGAACAGTATATTTCACTTTGTGTTTCTATGGGGGTGCAAACTGTTGAAAGCTTTACTTAATGTATACTAAACTGATCTTCTGTTAAAAAAAAAAAAAAAGAAGAAGAAATTATCAATTCCCAACTTGACTCTCACTGGGATTAAACATGACAATAGATCTGATCTGATTTCATCATCATTTAAAAAATCATCTATTATTTTTCACTTTATGTGTCTGTGTGGGAGCAAACTGTTGAAATCTTTACTTAATGTATGCTAAACTGATCTTCTGTAGATAAAGAGAATCGAAAATGAATCTTGATGTGAATGGAAGGGGAGAGGGAGTGGGAGAGGGGAGGGTTGCGGATGGGAGGGACGTTATGGGGGGGGAAGCCATTGTAATCCATAAGCTGTACTTTGGAAATTTATTTTCATTAAATAAAAGTTAAAAAAAAAGAAATTAATCAAATTTAATGAACCATGTCAAAGACGCAGTTTTTGGATCCACTGAGTTTCTCTATTGTTTCTCTATTTCCTAGTCCATTGATCTCGGCTACTATCTTTCATTTCTTTTCATCTGCTTACTTTGGATCAATTTGATGTCACTTTCCTAGCTTCTCAAAGTTGAAACTGGCATAATCAATTTGAGACCATTCCTCTTTTTAAAAATTTAATCATTTATTTGAAAGGTAGGTTATAGAGAGGGAGAGGCAGAGGCATAGAGAGAGAAGTGCTCTTCCATTCACAGGTTTACTTCCCAAATGGCTGTACAGTTAAGGCTGGGTCAGACTGAAGCCAGGAGCCAGGAGCTCCATCCAGCTCTCCCACATGAGTATAGGGGTCCAAGTACTTGGGCCATCTTTCTCTGCTTTCCCAGGTGCATTAGCAGGGAGCTGGATTGGAAATGGAGCAGCAAGGACTCAAAATGATGCCCATAGGGGCACTGGCGCTGCAGGCAGTGGTTTAATCTGCTATGCCATGGCACTAGGTCCTTATTTTCTAATACAGGCATTTAGTGTTACAAATACTGCTTTAGTGATACCCCACAAATTCAGATGTATTGTACTTTCATTAAGTCCTAAACACTTTCTAATTTTCCTTTTGATTTCTTCTTTGACCCATTGGTTATTCACAAGTTAGTTTCTAGATTTTGAAAAATCTTAAGAAATTTTTCAATTATTGCTGTCTAGATTTAGTTCTGTTATGGTCAAAGAATGTATTTTATATCATCTGAATCCTTTCAAACTCATGGAAACTTATTTCTGGCCCAGGATATGGCCTATCTTGGTAAATTTTCCATACACCCTTGGAAAAATGTACATTCTGGTATTAAGGGGGAAGTATATTCCATACATGTCAATTTCGTCCCATTAGTTGCAAGTATTGTTAAAATCTATTGTATCCTTGCTGCTTTTTTAAAAATTGAAACAGAGGTATATGGATTTGGCTATGTCTATTTTTCCTTGCAGTTCTACCAGTATTTGTTTCCTGTATTTTGAAGCATGCTTTTAGGTACATAAACATTTAGAATTGTTAAATTTTCTTTATGAAGGACCTCTTTGTATGAAACCTTTTTTTAAAAAAATAATTATTTATTTGAAAGGCAGAGTTATGAAGAGAGAAGGAGATATTGAGAGATCTTCCATCTGCTGGTCCATTCTACAAATCACCACAACGGCCCAGGCCAGACCAGGCCAAAGCCAGCAACCTAGTGCTCCATCCTCATCTCCCACATAAATGCAGGGTCCCAAGTACCTGGGCCATCTTCCACTACATTCCCAGGCACATTAGCAGGGAGCTAGATGGGAAGTGAAGCAGCCAGGACTGGAACTGGCATTCACATAGGATGCTGGTATCACAGCCAGTGACTTAACCCACAACGCCAGACCCAACAACTTTTTTTTTTAAAGTTTGTTAATTTTTATTTCTTTGAAAGGCAGAGCAAGAGAGAGAGAGAAGGAGAGAGAGAGAAAGGAGAAAAGTGGGAGGGCTCCTATCCATTGCTTCATTCCTTAGATGCCCAAAAAGTCAGGACTGGGCTAAGTTGAAACTAGGAGCCCAAAACTTCCTCTGGATATCTCACATAGGTGGTAAAGATCCAAGTACTTTAACCATCGCCTCCCAGGATGCAGTAGCAGAGAAGTGAACTGGAAATGGACTAGCCAGGACTCAGATCAGCACTCCCATATAGGATGCAGGCCCCCAAGTGGTGGCTTCACCCACTGTGCCACAATGCCCACCCCTTCTTTATTCCTAGCACTATTTTTTGTTTTGAAATGTAATTTGACCAATATTAATACAGGCACTAAAGCTTTGTTTTGCCTAGTTTTATGGTGATATATCTTTCCTATCTTTTAACTTATCTGTATTTTTGTGTTTCAAGTTTTTTTTTTGTTTTTTTTTTTTTTTTGTTTTTTTTTCAGGTAGCAAGTAGTTGTATCTTGCCTTCTTATGTAATCCAACAATCATTATCTGAAATGCTTTTCCATCTAATGTGGTTAGTGGTATGGTTAGGTTCAAGCCCAGCATCTTTGTATTTGCTTTCTACTTCTATTTCTTTCCAGTCTTTGCTCTCCCTTCCCTATGTTTCTGCCTTCTTTTGGATTAACTGAGTTGTTTTCATGATTTCATTTTATCTCCTTTGTTGGTTTATTAGCTACAACTCTTCAGTATTTTAGTGTTTGCTTTAGGGTTTATAGTATACATTTTAAATTTGTCATAGACTACTTTTAAATATTATACCACTCACACACAGTATGAGAATCTTACAAAAGCGCATTCCTGTTTCTCCTCTCTAGCCCTTACAATGGCATACATTATGCATTTTCAAATATTTTCAACCAACAAAGCTATTATTTTTGGTTACACAACTGTCTTTGAAATGATTTAAACAAGAAGAAAAATGATGTATTTTTACCCACCTAGCTTCTGTTTCCAATGACTTTCATTCTTTGTGAATCAAGATTCCTATTTCCATCTGCTTCTGTTAAATGATATTTTCACTGAGTGTAGACTTCTAGGTTGACAAGAGTTTTTGTATCAGCACTATAAAGACGTTGCTACACAGTGTTATTGCTTGCACTGTTTCCAAGGAAAATTCCCATCTCTTAGGGATTATTGGTCTTCATTGCCTGATGTTCAATGTCTTAAAAACCACTGCTTCATCTTGTCACTCAGCCGTGGCCTCCAAACAGCATTTTATGTTTATGTATATATACATAATGGATCATTATTATTATTATCATTGCAACAATCTGGTTGACTTCCTATGCTGGCAAGTCTCCATGTATTCAGTGTACATATTTACCACATTTGTCAAAGCTATTAAGCTATACTTTCCTTCCTTGTTGCTTCTACTTTGTAACTTGTTGGATGTGTAAAGGTGCTCAGTAGATACTGAGCTTATGAATTTTTTCGAGGAATTCAGCACATACCATAAACCAATCATGTTATTTTAACAAAAAGGAGCAAGGAAACAGGCATGGGCATCTGGTACACAAAGAATCCACTCAGGTTTTTCACTACTGAAGTCAGATCCCAATGCCTGGAGAAAGCAGGTCAGGGTTACAGGCTGCTTTCATGTCCTCTAGGGAAGATCTGGCCACCCAGAGTGGGGTAGGCACAGGGACAGGCAGACCCAGCCACTTCAACAGCTGGGTCTCCCTGTGCCATCAGCCCTGTGCCCTGGAGGGTCTTCCCTGTTTGGTTGCCAAGGAGCCTGGCAGGGCTCCCCAGGGAGCATGGAAAGTGGGCCAGCCCACCAGTCAGCCTCTGTTCACACTACGTGACGGGGGGTGCAGCGCAGAGGCCTGCTCCAAGCCAGCTGGCCGCCTCCCACACGCAGGCCTGGCTAGTTGGGGCCAAACTGTCTCCTTTCCGTTCCCCCCGGCTGTGCGTTCCTCAGCGTAGCTCCTGATGGAAGCAGAGGCAGCTGGCAAAAACAGTCCCTCTATCCTGTTCCTGACATGCTGTTGCCAAAATTCAGTTTGAAGGAATAAAAGGCAAACATAAACCTCAGCTCCTGCTGGAGAAGTTGTTTAAGCTAAAAGAAACCAATGGGAGCGAGTGGCCCAACTGCTCTAATTTATGGACCCATTTCTGCTGTCAAACCCCAGGAAAGAATCCCTCCTGGAAAAAAAGCCAGGCTCTTCAAACCGTCTGTCAACTTGTTTCTGAAGAGTCGGCTCTCACAGCCAGCGATTATGAAAAATGGGGGTGTCAGGACCACTGGCTTTGGTAATGTGTTCTTCAATTAGTAATCTGGATGCTGGCTGGCTGAGCGGGCTGGTAATAGAGGTGCCCGAAGCCTCCTTGGCTCAATTCCCATCCACCTGAAATGGGTCCTTTCCCACGTCAGTACCAAAGACCCCTCTGCCCAGTCGGTGGGGCTGAAGTTGCTTCTCCGAGCAGTGCCCATGATGCACAATATGACACGCAACACTATAAGGGAAATCACTAGACTTCAATCCAGTCATCGACATTTATCCCCCACTGAAATACAGGAGTCCATGTGCTACATACAGGGAGTAACAAGATCTAGTGGTGGTTCTCACACGACCTTCATTTTACCACAGTGGTGAGTGTGCATGCCACTCTGAGAGGTCTTAACATACTGTGGAATGATGTCTTTGGGTGACAGTGCTGCTGGTGCTCTGCTGCCTGCCTATCCTCATAATGGAAGGGAACCCCAGACTCCAGTTAGAGGCTAACTAAAAAAAATGCATTGTTTTTCTCATCCTCATGTGCAGACTCCCATGAAATAGATCCATCGACACTTCTGCGAATCTCAAGACTCCTAGATAAAGAAGACTTTTTTTTTTTTTGCTGGGACTTTGGTTAACAGCACTTCTCAGGGAGACAAGAGGCATAGGTCCCCTATTCTAGCCAACTGAGGGGCTCATCTTCTCAAGTCCTGTGCAGAGGACTTAAGGTGCCTCTGCCCAGCCTGCTGTCTGTACCTGCAATGTCTTTTTCAACTCTCCATTATCTGGTTGGCCCTAGCGGGTCTTTCAGGATTCAGCAGAGGGCACCCCTTGGGAAAGCCTTCTGAACTCTTCTAAGGGTAGCAAAGGCTCAAGTGCATTCCCTGTGGTCTCAGAGCACACCATGTCTATCCTGTTATTGATCTCAATTGGGCTATAATGAGCAGCTTATGCCATTCAGCTCAATCCCCCCACCCACCCCCACACACCTGCACAAGAGTGTGAGTTCCTCTGAAGCAGCAACAATGGCTCATTTATTGCTGAGTTCCTGGTATTCAGCACAGGGCTGGATACACAGAAGACCATTAATATTCATATACATTGACTAAATTAATAGACAGATGGATGGACCAAAGCTGTGACCACAGCCAGTCTTTTTCCTTTCAAAAATATTCCTTTTTTCATACCAGTGATTCTCAACTCAGTTACACGTGACAATTCATTGGGAGAAAACAGTGAGCCCCAGGCCACACCCTCAGAATTCGGATTCCAGTGGTCAAGGCTAAGTCCCTAAGCTTTTTTTTTTTTTTTAACCATCCAGGTGCAGCCAAAGCTGAGAATTTACAGTACTACAAGAACAGCAGCTGAGGTTAGAGTACAATGCTTCTCAAGTAAACTTCTTTCCCAGACCCAGAAAGATGAAATTAGTGAGAATTTTGAACTCCGTTAGTGGCTAAACATATAAACTGAGGTTCTGTCTCTCACAGTCAGCTTGCAGTTCCGAATCCCGAGTCAGATGTGACAGCTGAACTACCCTCTCAGACTCAGAGGAATAAAATCTAGGGCTTGGCAGTGAAGACCATGAAACAAATGCAAACCCCTGAGGCATGCATACTGAAGCCCCTGCTCCACCCATACACCAAGGGAATAATGGTTGAGCAAGGGCCCTATCCTGGATGATAGCACATCTTTTAGGTGAGCCTTCCCAGCTTAGTTTTGTCACCTACAAAGTAGAGATGATAATAACAATGCTGGCCTCAAAGCAGTATTGCAGGGAAGAAAGGAGGTAATGGGAACGAAAGCATTTTGTAGGTCACCAAGCCTGCTACCAGGATTCTTTATTACTGTTTTCCACCAACTTACATTTTTTTTTTTAATTTTATTTATTTGAAAAGCAGAGAGACAAAGAGATCTTCCATTCACTGGTTCACTCCCCAAATGCCAAAAGCCAGTAGCCTGGAACTTAACCCAGGTCTCCCATGTGGGTGGCAGGGACCTGCTGTTTCTCAGGATGTGCACTAGTGGCAAGCTGGAATCAGAAGTGGATCTGTGACTTGAACCCAGGCACTCTGATATGGGCTGCAGACACCCCAAGCTGAGTCTTAACCACAGTAATAAATGTCTGCTCCCTCATCCTGAGTTTTTAGCAGCGGAAAGAACCTCATGGATCAGTGATTAAGAAAATGGATTCTACAGCCACAGTCCTTGGGTTCAAATTCTGGCTCACATCTTACCATCTTATGCAAACCATCTAACCTTTTCGGGCTTCAATTTCTCATCTGTGGAATGGGATGATCAATGGCCACCCTGGCTGAGCTAATGCACTTCAAATGCCTGCAATAGCAGTTTTCATGCTTGAAAGTATATCTGAATCACCTAGAGGGGGTGTTAAAATGCTGACTACTGGGCCCCTCCCTGAGCTTTTGGCTGGGGTCCAAGACTCTACATGTCTAACAAGTTCCCAGGTGACACTACTGTTGTTGTTCTGAAACCTGCACACTGAGAACCATGCCTGATGCAGTAAGTGCCTACCTAGCAAAGTTTCAGTTGTGATTATCTTTTCCTGGGCTCTATTTTCTTAGTCCTTGAACAAAGCTCTGTATGCCAGCGGCTACATGGTACCACCTTTGTGTAGAAGCAGTTCTGAAATCCACCAGCAGAAAGTGTGGTCTCCAGGAATCTGATCCAACTCCCTGCTAATGCACCTGGGAAGGCAGCAGATGATGGCCCAAGTGCCTGGGTCCCTGCCACCCATGTGGGAGACCCAAGAGAGAGTTCCTGGCTTTGGCTTGGCTCATCACTTTTGTTGTGGGCATCGGGGGGCGTGAACCAGCACATGAAAGATCTCTCCCTGTTTCAGTCACTCTTTCAAACAAATAAATAAATCTTAAAAAAAAAAAAAATGTGGCACCCAAGGCAAGCAGCACCAGTTCTTGGGTTCCAACCCAGACCTCACCCTTGGGAGTGAAGCTCAAGATCTGGTGTTTTAACAGCTGTCTAGGTAGTTCCAATTCATATCAAGTTTAAAAACTGCTCTATTAGAATGTCCCCATCATCACCACAATAAACCTGACTGAAATGTACAGGAGGAAGGGGATCTTAGAATCCAGAATATAGTTTTTGTTTGAACTGGAGTCTAAGACTTGCTCAGCTTCCTATTTACCTTACTGCCTTAACTGATTCATGACACTCCATTAAGCCTCACTGTTCTCATCTATAAAATGGGCATCACTCCAGGAACCTGAGGCGATACAAATGAAGGATCTAGTATATACTATGCATGGATTCTGGAATGCTTTTGCACCAAAATAAGCTTCTTTGTGAATTACAATTTCCATGAACGTTTTGGAGCACCCTTGTATACAGGTACGTAAGATAGCTAAAGATTTTTTGGAATGGAGTGAGGGATGTGCGTGCCTCTGCAGCCGTGCTCCACGTGGAGGCATGAGCTTCCCTGGGGCTCCAGCACAGGCGAAAGGCAGCGGTTCCAGGGCTCCCACTCCCAGGACTGAGGAGGGAGGCTGACTCTCCTGGGGAGACAGCCGCTTCCCCCCACCTAGCCCCGTGATGCCAGCTCTGAATTCAGCAGAATCTCATCGCGGGGCCTTTGCACAAAGGCTCTGGGTAACAGGAAGAGATCTCTACCAGTAGCACCTTGTGTATCTGCTGCTTTAAGTAATTCTCAACAAGAGCCAGGGGTGAAGTCCTTAGATCCCAGAAGATAAGAGGTGTTACACTCACTTGGGGTGCCGGATATCAGGCAGAGAGCGATTCAGGGAGATTTTATCACTGACGTAGATGTTAAATCCATTTTCTCGGTATGCCTGGTCCACTCTCTCGGCGTCGGTCATGGGGTAAGGTCTCCCTTGTTCTCCATTTCCTAGCAACAAAGAGCAAGTTCAGTGTTGCTCATCACCTAGCAGATACGGGGTCACTGTGGAAGGTAAGGGGAAGAAGGAGGAAAAACAGTGCAAGCACCTGCATACCAAGCGGTGCCTCTGGATCCTGCGGGGACAAGTGCAAAGAGAGGGAAGGGAGCCACAGTCCTGTCAGTCAGCTTACAGGTCTGGTTCTCATGGAATCTTCACAGCACCCATGGAGGGTACACTGAGAGCTCACGTTCTACAGATGGATAAACTGAGACTTGGGGCCGGCGCCACGGCTCACTAGGCTAATCCTCCGCCTGCGGCGCCGGCACCTTGGGTTCTAATCCCAGTTGGGGCGCTGGATTCTGTCCCAGTTGCTCCTCTTCTAGTCCAGCTCTCTGTTGTGGCCCGGGAAGGCAGTGGAGGATGGCCCAAGTGCTTGGGCCCTGCGGCTGCCTAGGAGACCAGGAGGAAGCACCTGGCTCCTGGCTTCAGATTGGCACAGCGCGCCGGCCGTAGCAGCCATTTGTGGGGTGAACCAACGGAAGGAAGACCTTTCTCTCTGTCTCTCTGTCTAACTCTGCCTGTCAAAAACAAACAAGCAAACAACAACAACAACAAAAAAACAAAATCAAAAACCAAACCAAAACAAAACAAAAACCTGAGACTTGGGAATGTTCTAAAACTGGGCATGTGGGTTCCAATGCTTGTGCGTCCTCCACTCTATTAGCAGTCCCAAACCCCACTGCCCAAGGAGTGCAGCCCCACTGACTATGAGTGGATTAACCTGGAGCACAGCACGCCAGCTCTCTGAGCTGCCCTTCCTCCCCTGGCACCCACAGCACATCAGGGAGCCACACGAGAGGCTGTACATGTGGGAGCTGAAACACTACATGATTGTGAGGAAATGCGATTATTCTCTATGTCAGGCAAATTCGACATATAAATTAAAATTGTCATAAATGATAAAACAGGCTCTGAATTTTTTCTTTAAAACCAGAAAGCAAATTAAGATCTGCTTATTCCAAGCCAGGACTGCCTCAAAAGTACTGCCTTGAAGCACAGAATCAGGTGGATCAAGGCTAGCTTTTCCTTTCCCTGCACAATCCATCAAGGGAAAGGGTCCCTGATGCATCAGGAAGTTATTCTCTGGGTTCCCAAGAAGCATATGGCAAGTGGGAGTGTCCATATCCACCTCACGCAACAGCAGCTTAAGAACCTGTGGATGAGTGAGGGTCTTGGAGAAAAGGCAATAAAAGCAGCTGGTTAAAAATCACCCCATCTTCTGGAGCTTGCAGCCTGTTTACTTGGCCAACATCAGCTTGCCAGGAATGTGCAGGCTGAGAGTTAGAGCACAGCAGTGGATGCTGCTCCACTTCAGCCAGAAAAAGGAAACAACTCCATCATCTGGAACTTGTAATGATCAATGGGAAGACATTGCAGAAAATGTTAATTTATTTTCATCTACTTGAAAGAGACAGAAAGAGAGAGAGGATACATGAGGCAGACAAAGGGATCATCCACCTGCTACTTCACTCCCCAAATCCCTGCAACAGCCAGGGCAGGGCCAGGAGGCCAGAACCCCACCCAGGTCTCCCATGTGAGTGTCAGGGGCCCAAGCATTTGAGCCTTCGCCTGCTGCCTTGCTCAAGGTGCATTAGCAGTAAGCTGATCAGTGCCCATGAAAGATTCTGCAAGGCACACAACGTGGCAAGCAGAGAAAGGAGACAAGAGGCATTTGCTCAGGGAGAGAAGCTTCAGGAGGGCAATGCAGGGGAGTGCTCTAGAGTCTGGGTGCTGGGGCCAGGCAGGGCACACTTTGAAGGCCAGCCCTGCTAATCCTCAGCTGTGTCATCTGGGGCATGCTTTTAGCCGTTCCAAGTCTCAGTTTTTGCCTTTTGTATTAATGGAATAAGGAGGTTTAATAATATGAGGATTAACAAGGCAATGCAGAGCTGGATGCCTGACACAGGGTTAGCACTCAACAAATGCTGGCTATTACTCTTCTGTTAAAAATATTTATTTATTTATTTATTATATAGTTAGACAGAGAGAGAGAGAGAGAGAGAATATGAATGTGTACCCATCTGCTAGTTAACTTCCACAGAAGTCCACAATGGCTGAGACTGCACTGGGCCAGGCAGCAGTCAGGAGCCAGGAACTGAATCTAGGTCTTCCACATGGATGGCAGGAACCTAACTACCTGAGCTGTTACAGCTGCTTCCCAGGATCTGCACTGGCAGCAGCCCAGAGTAAGGAGCCGGAGCCAGGTACTGGACCCTGGCACTCTGATGTGGGACGTGAGAGTCTTAACCACTAGGTCAAATGCCCACCCCTGGTTGTTATTATTATTCTTAATGTCTCTACTGCTCACTCATTGCTTGCTGATCAGCCCAATGTTCTAATAATGTTGGTATAACTGGCAAATCAGCTCTTTCTAAATGCTTGCTTTCTTAATTCAAGCAGTGCGCTTCCTTCTTTTAAACCACTAGCACAGAGAAAAATGCACCTCCTGTCTTTAGATTTCCCTGACCACTGGTGAGGTTACCACACCAGTCCTATTTGGAGCCTCATGGTAAGTGGGGTTTGTCATATAATGTTAAAAAATCAGTAGTGCTGGGTGCCGTTAGCTTAGATAAAAATGGATAAAATACCAACCCCCTACAGCTCTACAGTGCTTTTCAGCATAGCAAAGCTACTTCATACTCATCGCTTTACTTGTTGCCCTCCTAACAACATCCTAAGGTTGTCTCAGTAGGAAGCACGTTGACAGGGAAGGTGAGGCTCAGGGAGTGTGCCCTTTATCTGACGGACTCATGGCTGGCAAGGCCATCAGAGCTGCTCTACCGACTCCTTAGGCCAGACTGTCTAGGGGTGATTCATCACAGAACTTCCGTATCACTTTATCCCAACCCTTCCCACCTCTCCAGTCTAACAGAGACTGTTCCCAGGAACATTCGGCCCAGGAACACTTTGGCTGAAACCCACCCAAGGAATTCAAGTTCATGGCTTTGGTGCTGGGTAGGGATGAATGCTGCACTCCAGACCTGGGTCCAAAGTCCCAAGTCTGTGTCTTTCTTTACTGTGTGACTCTAGGCAGATTGCCACTCCCCTCTGTGCTTTGGGTCTTTCGTTAAATGGACCAAAAGGATGATTCAGTTTCACAGAGAAGATGACATGCAAGTGCAGGGTAAAGACCTTGCTGGCTATGGTGTTCAATTAATGGTTGCTCTTGCTGTCATTGCTCTGTGTTTTATTGGTGAAATATCCTACACAGGGAGACACTTTCACTCACTCAGCAAAGGTGGCAGAGCAAATTCTTGTTGGCAATGTGAGTGGAGAAAGGAGTCAGAGCAGGTGAAGGATGGGAGGCTGGTCCTGGGAGTCAGGGGAAGGGACAGGGGTAGACAAGGAGGACGTCAAGAGGAAGTCCAGACTCCTCCACTTCACACACAGTAGGTGCACACGCGCCCTCCAGGGACTCCGCCTGTGCAAGAGCCTGCCCTCCGTACCTACGCGCTGAGCATCCCTCCTGATGGCCTCCTTGTCATGCCAGTCTTTCAGCTTCTGTCCATCTCCCAGGAAAAAGATCTTCTTTTGCCGAATATGTGAGCCCTTGAAAAAAAAGAAAAGACAGAAATGTGAAAAAGAAGAACAGGAAAGAGAAGCTCAGTCACACAAAGCCAGGAATGACACTGCCTGAGGGAGCTCTGGTATTGATTGAATGACTGCAGCACTGTGTTCCACTCCTCACTTGCCCATTCCCATGGTGCACCTCTGCGAGTGCCTACCACATGCCAGCTCAGTGGGGAAAGGCCAGCAAGAAGGCAGAAGCACGGGGCCCACACCTGGGAACTCACAAAGCAGAGTAAGGGAAGAACAATACACATGTCCTTTTCATTCAGGGAAGAAAGGGCTAAGTGTGGGGCTATCCCCAGAAACGTAACGTGAGCCAACTACTGAACTTGCAGTAGTCTAGCATCTACACGAAAAAGGGAAATGTGAAGTCAGTATAAATGATATTAGACACTATGCATTTATGTGAAACATGTTCATTTCTTTTTCCTTTTTTTTTTTTTTTTAATTTGACAGGTAGTTACAGACAGTGAGAGGGAGAGACAGAGAGAAAGGTCTTTCTTCCATTGGTTCATCCCCCAAATGGCCGCTATGGCTGGAGCTACGCCGATCTGAAGCCAGGAGCCAGGTGCTTTTTCCTGGTCTCCCACATGGGTGCAGGTGCCCAAGCACTTGGGCCATGCTCCACTGCCTTCCCGGGCCACAGCAGAGAGCTGGAAGAAGAGCAACTGGGACTAGAACCCAGGGCCCATATGGGATTCCGGCGCCACAGGCAGAGGATTCGCCTAGTGAGCCACGGCGCCAGCCCAAAACATATTCATTTCATATGTAATCAATGCAGACAGTGATCGAGGTGTTTTTCATTGTTTTGGGTGTGTACTAAGTCTCCAAAATACACTGTGTCTTTCACATGTGTGTTAACCGCGTTTGCTCAGAAGCTGCAGGTGGTCAGAGGCTGCACCTGGGCCAGGACAGGGTCTGTGGCTTAGATGAGAGGTCAGAGGAGGCACTGCAAGAGTGCACTTCCTCCAGGGAGGAATGGAGACAGTTTCATGGACACGAGGGCGTTGGGGTTGGGCCTTAGACCAGGGGAAATGAGAGGCAGGCGGGAGAACAGCTAGGATGTGGACTGCCAGGCACTGGGGGCGAATGGAGGAGCTGTGCTTGGCCTGAGGGGAGGGGCTCTGGGCACAGGCGCCCAGGCAGCTCTTGCTCATCTCTGCAGTCCCCAGCACCAGAGGGTGAACATTCGGCAAACATGTGTGCACTGTAGGAGTAAGCAATTGAGCAGCTGAAAAGAAAAAAAAAAGCATATACTCGCACAGCGCCCACAAGGGAGTGGCAGCCCGGGGGTGGGCTCTCACTACAGAGGCCGCACACCCATATCTGGGGTCATCAGAAGGGGTCTCCTGGTGCTTTCGGTCACCAACAGCTAAGCCTCCAGGCTCGGCCTGAGGCTCCGTAAGAGCCTCCCCCCAGGGACGCCCCAGCTGTCCATATTTCTCTACCACCTTCACACACACAGCAACAGCTTTCCCCATCACCCTGCCCAGTAAAAATCCCACAGACTTGGGCCTGCCATCGCGGTGGCAGCAATCCAACAGTTCTACTTCCTTGATAACGAACAAGGGAGGCTCCGACTGAGAGGCGAGCTGGACCTGAGTGCTCTCAAGAAGCCACCTGAATAAAATCATCCCCATGCCTGTTTGTTAAGTCTGTGGCCGATCTGCGTGTTATCAGATTGTCCGCAGCGGCTCAACCTCCCTCCAGAGGGTCTAGTGACAGCCACGATCCTTTGCGTCCTCTCTCCCACAGACCGCTGTGAGTCTCAAGAACACAGCTCTGAAGGAGAGTGTGCTAGCTGTCTTAGGAACAAAAATACCACAAAAAGCAAGGAGCCACGCATCACCAAGGCGGAGCCGCCAGGTCCTTAATGGACCACCTGGTCAGTGCACCCAGCTTCAGCTGCACTGAGCTGCGCTGCCCCTGGGGGGCCTCAGATGCTGCCTTGGGATGGGGCAGCAGGGGGAGTTTGCCCTCAGCTCCTTCCATCAGAGTAGCAAGGCATCTGTCTTCTTTATGGATTGGGGCTACATTTGAAAAAGTTCCTCTTCTAAAAACCAAACAGACTGAAAATCTTCTCAACTAGCCAACAAATATATCTGGAAACTGAGCAAGGCCCTCTTCCCCAGTACCACAGAAAAACCAGGCCCTGTTCTGTTTCTACGAGGTCAAGGTGGATCAGCCAGGAGCTGCCTGCGCTCCCCTCTCCAGCCCTCCCTCTTAGTTCCTTTTTCCTTTCCATAACACCCCCTCCCCCCCATTAGAAATGCTGGTTGATTTCTCGAGGTCATTGACAGGAGTAAGGCTCTGCAAATTGAGGCACAACTCTAAGGCTGTGGTCCCCGAAACAACAGTGCTGCAGCATCAGTGCCACTCGGGAACTCGTTAGAAACGCAAATTCCTGGGCACTCAGCTGAGATCTCCTGAGATGTCAACTCTGCAGGTGGGGCCCAGCAACCTGTGTTTTAATAAACCCTCCAAGAGATTCGGAAGCCCACCCCCACTGGAGAGCTGCGGGTCTACAATTAGGGAGTTGATAATTCTGCCTGCTCTCTGCTGATCAGAACAAGCCACGGCTATTGTAACCAGCTATGCAGATACTTATAATCAAACGTTGCAAAAACCCCGTGGGCCGAACGTGGTCACTGGCAACCACAATCTGGTGGTGTTTGTTTCGTTTTTTAAAATTCTACATTGAAAAAATAGGGAAGATTTCAGGCTGTTTTATCAAGATGTTTGGCTTCCCCTGAAAACCTAAGAGATAATCCCCACCATTCCTTAATGCATTTCACCTGGCTCTCACTGTGCATCTGTGCTACCTGGCTTGTTCTAGTGAGTCTGCAACAACACATTGGTATACAGAAGTGGATCCTGGATGGGTAAGATTAGGGACTGTGTTGTCTGAGGACTAGGAAGCAAGAAACCCTGGGAACATGGGAGGAGTGTACTTGTTCTGTGAGTCCTGGTACCAGAGTGAGTGTGAGTGGTAAAGTTACTAAATGATTGACAGGTCAGGAGAAGCTGGAGAAGCAATTCCAAAAGTTGGACTGCTGCTATGATGAGCCAGGGCCACTTGGAAGAAGAGGTTAGAGGAGGCCAGGAACAAGAAGACGGACCATTCTTCAGAGTGGGCAAGAGGGGAATCACATGTGGTGTTAGGATTCTCAAATTTTATTTATTTTTTATTTTTATTTTTTGACAGGCAGAGTGGACAGTGAGAGAGAGAGAGAGAGAGAGAGAAAGGTCTTCCTTTTTCCATTGGTTCACCCTCCAATGGCCGCCGCGGCCGGCGCGCTGCGGCCAGCGTATCGCGCTGATCCGAAGCCAGGAGCCAGGTGCTTCTCCTGGTCTCCCATGGGGCGCAGGGCCCAAGCACTTGGGCCGTCCTCCACTGCACTCCCAGGCCACAGCAGAAAGCTGGCCTGGAAGAGGGGCAACCGGGACAGAACCCGGCGCCCCAACTGGGACTAGAACCCCGTGTGCCCGCGCCGCAAGGCGGAGGATTAGCCTAGTGAACCATGGCGCCGGCCTTCTCAAATTTTAAACTGCAGTGAAAGTGTGTGTGGGAATCTTATTAATGCACAATCTGATAGAGTAGGTCTCGGTGGGGCCTGGGATCCTGCACTTCTAACAAGTTCCCAGGTGATGCTGATGCTGCTGGTCCACTGAAGACACTGAGTAGCAAGGGTTACGCATCCCTGAAAGTCCATGTCCAAAGTCTAGGATTCCACGAAAGGCACTGTTTTCTCCAAATGCTTGGCAAAGTCTTCTGATGCTACGAGGAATGGGGTACAGGGATGAAGTTCAGTCATGACCTCACAGCAGTAAACGCCTTGAACCGTGAACAGTGGATTGCTGAACTGACAGTGTTGAGAATGAAGGTTCCCAAGTCCTGGGACTTTCCTGCCTACCACCAATGCCTCTGCCTTAATCATGTGCTTATATCTGTCCTTCCCTCTCTCCCAAAATCTACAGAAATGATCTCTGCGGTTTCAGGTAGTCTCATTAGTCCTTAAATCTTCCCTAAATCAGGAGAACTCTGGAGCTGTTGACACAAGGAGTTCTACGTGTCTCTTGAACACATAGCTGCCGGAATCCTCAAATGTCTAAGCTAGGCAGCAGCTCAGAGACTTTGAGTCTGCCTCCTTTCCTTGCCTCTTAACAAATAGGAAAACTGAAGTCCAAATTGGCCAAGGTACCCAACCGAGGCCACACAAGCAGGCAAGAGGGTAACAGCCACATCCTTTGACTCCAGGATAACTTTTCATGGAACCTGCCCTTGCAGTGTGATCTTGCTCAACCTAAGGAGTCACAAGTACTTTTTCCACCTGGGAAGTGGAGATGGCATCAGAGAAGCTGAGAACAACCACAAACAGTGTATCCTGAGCACTCTCATTATGTACACATAGATTGTGGATACTGGCTCTTTTTTAGGACTTTAAGAATCTACTGGAAACTGACATCTTATCACTAAATCGCCTTGAAGGAGGACTCCAATTTTACTATATAGGCTAAAAAGGTCTCCAATAATAGGTAAGCAGGTGGAGAACTAATTTTGTTCTAAAATCACCAAGTATTCAGAACCCAAATGGCTCCTGGAATCCTACTCACAACCTCAACAAAAACTGTGGTCAGTTTTAGGTGGTTTAGGAGTCTGAGTCCATCTGTTTAATTTCTAGACACAGCACAGATAAAGCAAGCCCAGACTAAGGGCCGGCACTGTGGCACAGTAAGATAAACTTCCACTTGTACTGCCGGCACCCCATATGGGTGCCGGTTCGTGTCCCAGCTGTTCCTCTTCCAATCCAGCTCTCTGCTGCGGCCTGGGAAACCAGTGGAAGATGGCCCAAGTGCTTGGGCCCCTGCACCTATGTGGGAGACCTGGAAGAAGCTCCTGGCTCCTAGCTTTGGAATGGCCCAGCTCCCTCCGTTGCAGCCATTTGGGACAGTGAACCAGCGTCTGAAAGATCTCTCTCTCTCTCCCTCTCTCTGTCTGTAACTCTACTTGTCAAATAAATAAATAAAAATTCAAAAAAAAAAAAAAAAAAAAGAAACCCCAGATCATTTGACTATCACCAAATGTTGATGGACACTGCTTTATGTGAGGCACCATGCTAGGCACGGGGCAGGCCAGAGCGATGTGAAGATATACGGGGTTTATAGCCAAAGCAGTCTCCTCAAAGGGTAGTTCTTAAGGGGCCAGGACTCTCATTACAGAGGCAAATTCCTGGGCCCCAACCTGAACCTGTTAAATCAAAGTATCTGGGGTTAGGAGCACAGAAAGCTGTTATGTTTAAACACGTGATTGTGATTAACAATAAACTTGGAAAACCACTTGAGTAAATCCAGCCACCTGATCTTATAGATAGGAACTCTGAGACTCACGGAGAATGGACTTGGTCTGAATACTATAGCTTGTCAGTGAATCTACCTTAGGCTACACTGGAGCTTACTGAAGTTGCAGGTGTGTCTATTTTGGCTTGTCAGGTAAATTCCTAGGTGAATCTCTGGCTCTTCTTGATAAATACAGGTGAATAAGTGAATGAATGAACAGTAGACTGCTCATCAGCTGGGGCAGGTAGTCCAGTTTAACGGCTCAGAGTACTCTGGTTCAAAGAGTTGGGAAAATCTGGCTTTCCCTTTGTAGGCCGGTGGACAACCGTTTCTGTGACTGATAAATACAGAAAAAGTACAGCACCGGTATCCAAGCCTGCGTTCTAGGAAGGAGTAACTGGCTCATCCACACAGAGTGTTCTGCTCCGCATGTGAGAGCCTCTCAGGGAGACCTACTATTGATACATTATTTTTAGAGAAAGGTTATGAAGACAAGGTACATTCTGGTGTTTGTGATGGCCGTGTTTGGAGGAATAGGACGGAGAATGGGAATCTAATAATAAAACTGTGGGTCCTGCAGAGGCAACCTATTTAACACCTGATCCAATTCAACTGGCTCTGGCTGATAACAGGATTTAGAGAGTTTCCTCATTAACAAGATGTCTTGGGCCCACGTGGAAAGTCGGTGTTCTTCAAGCAAAGGCAAAAACCTCAGAGTTAAGAGAGGCTGGCATTCTCTAAGAGAAACTCATGATACAAGCCCTGTAACAACGGGACAGGCACGAACACTGCTGCTCAAAAGACAAGCAATTCCCAGGCAATAGCAATCACTTAATATAATGTAAAAGAGCATGTCAATCCAGAGGTGATTTTAAGTTTCTTTAATTCTGCAGACACCAAGATTTGTCTGTAAAGGCTGTGATTATTCTCGCTCAGCAACCACCTTCTGCTACTTTTCTCCCCCTTAGTTTCTAGATGTCCTTCTGCTGAAGGAAGAGAAAGGGCGGGGAGGAGCATGGCTGGAGAAGTGGGTTTGTGGAGGAGGCTGGCAGAATTAATGTGGAAATCGCATTAAACCATAAGTTGGAAATGGCTTTCGACTGGCTGCTCTAAACAACTGCTTCTGGTATCCATGTGCTTTCACTTAGCATTCCACTAAATGAACTCATCAGTGTTCAGGCAGCTACACACTCACACACATACACATGGAATTTTAATCTTTGTTTAATCACTTTTAGCGTGCCTGGCACCCTTTGATGGCAGGAAAGGATGGTGGTGAAGCAAGGCAATTGCACTTGGCTCATGAAGAAAGACTGGTCCAAGTGCACAGTCAAATCCTCAGACCGCAGACCTGGCCACGCCTGCTCAGCAAGGACACTTGTGTCGCTGGCCAGGCTCGTGAGTGGAGGTCTGGAGGCACTAAGACAGCAAGTCACCTGCTTCTCCAAGGGCTGGGGCGGTATTACCACAGGAGGCTGCAGTACATTTTAGGTTGGCATCTGCCCATGTCCCTGTCCACTGCAGCGATTTGGCTCTGAGGTTTAAATGACCCTTCCTCTGTAATTCCAAACATTTGTTTATCTACTAAGTAGATTATTCTAATTATTCTCCTCTCTCTCTCTCTCTCTCTCACACACACACACACACACACACACACACACACAAGGTTACCTTCAAGATTATACTTCAAAGAGGATCAGGTAGGGCTTAATTTAGCTGAAATCATAAAGTTACTTTAAGAAGTATGGACAACTGGATTAGAGTCCTTTCTTTCTTTCTTTTTTTGACAGGCAGAGTTAGTGAGAGAGAGAGAGAGAGAGAGACAGAAAGAAAGGTCTTCCTTCCGTTGGTTCACCCCCCAAATGGCTGCCACGACTGGTGCACTGCACTGATCCAAAGCCAGGAGCCAGGTGCTTCCCCTGGTCTCCCATGCGGGTGCAGGGCCCAAGGACTTGGGCCATCCTCCACTGCCTTCCCAGGCCACAGCAGAGAGCTGGACTGGAAGAGGAGCAACTGTGACAGAATCCAGTGCCCCGACTAGGACTAGAACCCAGGGTGCCAGCACCAAAGGCAGAGGATTAGCCAAGTGAGCCACGGTGCCGGCAAGAGTCCTTTCTTCATGAGTTGTGAGGACATAAGTCGGATGGTTTTATTTATTCAGTCACTCAAAAAATGATTATTGGGAGCTGACCATATCCAGGAACTCTGGGAAAGACAATGATAAATAAGAGAGTCCATGCCCTCAGCAATCAGTGCAGACATGAGACTGCTATGTAAAGGAGGAAAAACATACAACGTTATACCATAATGCCTTAAAAGCAGTACAAGATAAATTCTACTGGTATTTATAAGGGCCCTCAAACTGAACTGTACCTGGGATGACCAGGACAGGGTTAATGGAAGAAGAGTCTTTGAGAAGGTGTGTGTGTTTAAAGATTTTATTTATTTATTTGAGAGAGTTACAGACAGAGGGAGAAACAGAGAGAAAGGTCTTCCACCTGCTTCTTCACTACCCAAATGGCTGCAACAACCAGAGCTGGACTGATCCAAAAACAGGAGCCAGGAGCTTCTTCTGCGTCTCCCACATGGGTGCAGGGGCCCAAGCACTTCAGCATCTTCTGCTTTCCCAGGCCATGAGCAGAGAGCTGGATAGGAAGAGGAGCAGCCGAGACACAAATTGGTGCCCATATGGGATGCCAGCACCACAGGTCTAGGATTAGCCTACTACACCACAGTGCCAGCCCCAAAGGTGTGGTTTTGATGGCAGCAATGAAAGGGACAGGTCAGCTAGAGGGAAAGTATGCACAGAGATGGAGGTTACAGTGTGCAGGACTAAGATACTTTAAAGCAAGGGGCCTAGCTGGGCTGGACTGAGTGAGGTGCAAGAGAGGAGCTATAAGATTGAGAAGGGAATCTGGACTAGAAGTAGACAGTCTTATGTTTATGTTTCTTTGCAGGTGGGAGCCACAGAGGGTCTTTGGGCAAGGAACAGGCTTTGGAGTAGAGCAGCAAGAATAAACATGTTATTTACTAACTACTCACTTTCAGTTAACCTCCAAACTTGCTTCCCGTGAAACCTGCAGGCAGAAAGATGTTTTGAGTTCATTTAGAGGAAATGTTCCTTTTCCATGGGCTGAGGACCATGCTGTTTCTGCATCACAGTCAGATGCGGCTGACCCAACCACAGTCCCTATCCAGTACGCTACTGTTTGGAGAAAACCTACGTTCAACTACAACCAGGACCAGGCTGCGTGGGACCACCACCCAACTTAAAGGATGCTGTTTATGAGTGAAAGGAGACTCTAAGACTCAGCAATCCTGAGACTGGCCGCGTTGGCCTGGCCCATGCTGGGCAAGTCCTGCTGTTCCCATCGGCAGCAGGGCCAGGCCAGTTTCCCCTGCTCCAATAAATCTGTTGTCCCAACACCAGGAGGCTAGAATCTGAAATTTGGATGGGGTCCCATTCCTTAAGGGGAAAGGTCAGTTACAAATGGGAGCCACTGTTTAAAAAGGCTGATGGTGCATTTCCAAGGGCAGGAGGGCACCCTCCCTCCCCGCCCAGCCTACCCTTTGTTTTCTAGGATGGCTCTAGAAAAGGTCATCTTCTACTGAAGGTGTGAAAGCTCATTAAAAGACTTTTTAAGCAGCAGGGAGAATGTCTATTATCTAAAGGGCAAGTGGAACCCTTAGTAACTTTTCCCTTCCATTCCAAAACAACAATTTCTTCAGAGTAAGTACCCAAATATTTTATCTAAAAAAAATGCAAAACCTCAAACCCACCCTAACTAATGGGGTTCATTTGCATCTCTCACCCATCCATCTATCCATGCATCTGTCTGTCCATCCATACATCCACTTAAATGTATAATGAGTACAAGCACAAGCCAGGCCCTGTGCTAGCTGCTAAGGATAACACTGGTGAGCAGGAGAGACAAGGGTCCTCCTCTCACAGAATTTAGAGGAGTGTGGCTGGCAGAGCAGGAAACACCGACTTTCACCCAGAATCACAAAGTTGCTACAGTTGGCAAATACATAAAAGAGGGATCTACTGCAAAAAAAAAGATTCCTTTTTTTCAGATCAGATTGGAGGGATCTGACCCACTCAGCAATGCTTCCCCAAGGAGACTGGAAAAAGAATTACATCAGTAGAGAGAAGAGAACACAGCAGTACAGAGGGACAAGCAAGGACATGCAAGGGCCCTGTGGCTGGACAAACATGAAACACAGGAAGAACTGAAAGAGCCATGTGTGGGGTACACAGAGCAGGAGGGGAGGTCGGATGTGGACCAGAGGGCAGAGATAAGGATTCCCCCTGGAGCATTTAGATGTGTGTTTTATATACAGAGGTGGCAAGGTCAGATTGTATTTGGAAAGCTCTCTTGGTGGCCAAGTGGAGAGGGGATTAGGAGGCCAAGAGTAAGGGTGGGAGGTCAGGCAGGAGCCATCACAGTGGTGCAGGCAGAGAAGTCACAAACCTGGGGCAGGATGACACAGGTGAGGCTGGGCAGACACAGATGGTCCATGGCCCTACAGAAGCAGGTGGGGCTCGGTGTTGGTTTCATCATGTGTTACTTCCCCATTTCAATACTATCTGTGGAGAGCAAGCCAAGGAAGCAGGGCTGAGATGGGACTGAATGTCTGTTTCACGCTCAGGAATTCAGTGACACGGCCAGAAAAGGGGCTAGAAATCCCAAGTGGGGAAGCTGGTGAGCTTCCCAAGTCCTCACGCTCAGGGACCCTATGCCCCATCATGTCCCCAGGGGCCCCAGTTCTCAGACACACACACCCCCACCCCCGCAAATGGTGTGGGCACTGTGGTGCTGACAGATCCTGTGCTTAGAAGATAAGTATTTTCATTAGCTCAGAAGACTCTGCAATGACTTCAACCACAGAAACGGCAATCAGTTTTCATGCTGGAGGAAAAATTGCCTAAACTGGACTCATGAGAGGTGGTTTGTCTTTATATTCCACAGGCGACTGTTAAGGGAGATTCTGATTTTATGTTATTTTCACTGTAAGTGGTGAGTTTATTACAGTCTAACTCTTTCGTAAGATAAGACTTGACTACATTATTATTGTCATTATATCCACTTTGTAGATGCCTAAACTGAGGCTTGGGGAGAAAATCGGCATGAAGGCATTTTGCAAACTGCCAACCATCACATTAGCGTAATCATCACAGCAAACAGCACTGGTCACATGCATCTGCCCACTGGTTCCCTGCCACTTGTCTAGGAAGGCACGAGGAACACGGTCTCAGGAGAGGGAAACTGGCTGAAGCTCATCGCACTTCTGCATCATCAACAGGGCAGTGCCCAGGGGGTCTTGACAGCCTCGGTCTGGCTGCTGGGGAGTGGTCACAGGAAAGCCTCTAAGGAGTGTTTCCTCAGAGGCTTGTGGGGCAGGCGAAGCAGAAAGCCTATGCTGCTTTGCACAGCAGGTGTGGCTGGTACTGAGCACAGCAGGTAGAACTGGCAAGCTCAAAAGAAGCCAAGTTCCAGCCTCTCAAGGACTAATGTACTGTTAGTCTCTTAGTTGGGGACTTCTGGCTGAGCCACTGAGGAATAAGGTCCTTGCTCTATTAGTAGTCATCATTATAAATACAATCTACTATATTCCAAAGACAAGAGGGTGGAGGAGCTCTTGCTTTGAAGTCAGAAAAACCTAGGTGGGGTCAAAGTTCAGGGGCTTACTAGCTCAACAGCCTGGGGCAAGTTACACCATTTTCCCACCTCTAAAGCAGGGGGAAACCAGTAGTATCTTGCATAAAGGTTACTGTGAGGATTAAGTGAGATTCATCAAGTATAGTTTTAACAGTGTTTGGCACTGAGGAAGCATGAAAAGTTGTAGCTACCATTAGGATAGTACTTTATAATTTGTAAAGTATTTTTATTTGTACTTCCTATTTATTCACTGCAGGCATACTAGGATAGAGACACACATTGCCAGCCTTCTCTGACTTTCTTCTTTCTGGATCCCACACTCTGAGACTCTTTCTCAACACCAGTGGGCTAGTGCTGGCCAGGAGACAGGACCCACCAGCTATACCTGCCTTGGGCTGGAAAAGTGAATTCCCAGGTACACCCAGTAGATGGTGATCTGCAGGACGACTGGCTGCTCACTCCTTGAAAAGGTCCCCCAAGAGGGCCAATGTGACTGACAGCAGTCCCCTCTCTGTGGCCCCATTCCATAGCTGCCGGGACCTTGCCTTGCACCACGCCTCATAGGTGACAGACTCCAGCTGTCTGCTGGGAGCTGAGACACCATCTCCTTGGATGGTCCACTGGATCCAGCAACCCTTTCTTTGCTACAGAACATGGATGGAGATCATCTTGGGCAGTTGGGACATGGAAAACTTCCTTCCTCTCTACAGATAGCTTCAGTTACTAGAGGATTCCTTCTGGTATCAGCTCCTTGCACTTCCTCCCGGTCCAACGGGAAAGTCTCTGATGAGATCATGATTACGATCTCTTCCACCTGCCACCTCAGAACCTCTGAACTCATCCCCTTGTCTCTGTTTCTCTCTGGTGGAGGCCATACGGGACTTTAGACTGCCCTGGCAGTACCCCCAGCACTCTCTTGCCTCCCCCAGCTCATTTTGGCATTGTTGCTTTTACATAATAATCTCATAAGACATCCCATGCCCTAGGCAGGGAACAAGAGGTACAACCACAACATGGCTTAGGGGATAGCTTTTCCAGAACACACCAAGCTGCTGTGAAAGCAGATGCTCCTGCAGGGATGAATCCAGACCTTCACTTTAGCATACTTCCCTGATGTGTGTCCTTAGAGCGTTATTATTGATCCTTTGCAATTTCATGGTCATTGGGGGTTCATTTGATTACTCTCTGTGTCTCCCCAAATTATAAGCCCCATGAAGGTAGGAGATATTTTTTTGTTTTTGTTTTTTTGCTAAACGAATGAATGGGAGGAGACACCTTTTGTTTCATCTTTTCTAGGTGAAGGAAAGGTCACTGAGGGATTAAGTATGTCTAATATAGTCACAAAGATTTAATACCATAAAGGGGTTCTGAGGATTAACTTTATCCTATGATTAAATGGCTTCAGGTCAATTTACTAGGCTACAGAACTCTAGAGAGAGCAGGTTCACTTGATCCTAAAATGATTTCTAAAAGATGCAATAGCTTTGAACTCTTGTACTTTGCTCCTTCTTCCCTTTTTCAAACTGTGTTCTTTCTGGATTCCTAACCTTAAAGTTTGTGGCAGAAATTGCAGTATGTCCCCTAGGAGCTGTTCTCCTTTTCAACCACAGTAATAGAAATTTTAGCTGGGAATATGACTGCCTGGAATAAAGATAATATTTCCCTGACACCTTTGCCACTCTATGGGGCCTAGCTAGGTTCTGCCTGATGAGACGTGAGTGGAGGTGCTGTGAGGCAGCCTCCTAGAACCTGCCTGGAGACAGGACAGGTGTGCCCCTCTGCCTTCTTTTTCCATCCCTTTCTCTATTTGGCTGTATAGAAGGCAAAAGCTACCACAATGGGCCATGTGGTAGGGATGCATCCTAGGGATGGCGGAGCCATTAGCAGGAAGGAGTCCAGGTTCTTGGGGACTTAATGGAGCAGAACTGTCCTGCCAGTCTACCCTGAACTGCAAACCTCCAGAATTTTAAGGGAGAGAAAAATAAACTTCTATCTCAGTTGAGCATTCAAGTCTAATTTTTATTCAACCATCTAGAAGCTTGAAGACTGAGAAGTAGCTTGGTGTGGTGGCTAGCACCATGAAACAGGACCTAGGAGATCCAGGTTTCAGACCTCTGGCTCTGCATTTATGCAGGTCTTCCTTTCTTCCTTTCTTTTAATTTGGAAGGCAGAAGATAAAGAGAACTCCTCAAATGCCGATAATAGATGAAGTTGGGCCACGCCAAAGCCAGGAACCCAGAATTCAATCCAAGTCTCCCAAGTAGATGGCAAAGACCAACTACGTGAGCCATCACTTCCTGCCTCCCAGGGTGCACACTAGCCAGAAGCTGAATCAGGGGCCAGCACTGTGGCGTGGAAGGTTAAGCCTCTGCCTGCAGTGCTGACATCCCATATGGGTGCTAGTTCTAGTCCTGGCTGTTCCATTTCCAATCCTGCTCCCTGCTAATGTACCTGGAAAAGTAGCAAAGGATGGCCCAAATTCTTGGGTCCCTGCACCAAGTGTGAGACCTGGAAGAAACTCCTGGCTCTTGGTTTTGGCCTGGTGCAGCCCCAGCTGTTACTGCCATTTGGAGAGTGAACTAGCAGATGGAAAATCTCTCTCATTATCTCTTTCTCTCCTTCTCTCTCTGAAAATTTCCCTTCAAATAAGTTTAAAAAGCAGCAGCAGCAGCTGAGACTCAAACCCAGGTCCTCTGATGAGGGATTTGGGCATCCCAAGTGGTGTCTTAACTGATGCACCACTCACCCACCACCACTGTCTTTCTAGGTATCCATTCATTGACTGTAAAAAGAAGATGGAAATAGTATCTTTCCCTAACATGAATGTCTATATAAGAAATGCTGAAGAATCTACAAAACAGCTACTAGAATGAGTAAGGCCAGCACTGTCACAGAATAGAGTTGATATGCAAACATCAATTTTATCTCTAAATATTAGCAATGAAACACTGGAAATTAAAATAAAAATACTGATGGCAATGGTGCAAAATTTTTTTTAAATATTTAAGGAATAAGTCTAATAAAAATGTATAAAACCTATAGACCAAAAACTATAACACTGTTGGAAAAATAAAAGAATTAAATAAATAGGGTGGGGGCCAGCGCTGTGGCGTATTGGGTAAAACCTCCGCCTGCAGTGCCAGCATCCCACATGGGCGCCGGTTTGTGTCCCGGCCACTCCACTTCTGATCCAGCTCTCTGCTATGGCCTGGGAAAGCAATAGAAGATGGCCCAAGTCCTCAGGCCCCTGTACCTGCGTGGGAGACCCAGAAGGAGCTCCTGGCTCCTGGCTTCGAATCAGCGCAGCTCCTGCCATTGTGGCCCTCTAGGGAGTGAAACAGCAAATGGACAATCTCTCGCTCTCTCTCTCTCTGCCTCTCCCTCTCTCTGTGTAACTCTGACTTTCAAGTAAACAAATAAATCTTTAAAAATAAATGAATAAATAAATAGGGTGATTTATCATGTTAATAAGGTAGAAGATACAACTGCACTAAGATGTCAATCCTCTTGAAATTGATATATAGACTCACTACAATCTTCGTAGACAATGACATGACAATGGACTTAGAGGAAAAGCCGAAGAGAGAGAAAGAACAAAGGTGGAGACCTTACACGTCCCAGTTCCAAGGTTTACTCTAAGGCTACAGTGATCAAGAGAGTGTGATGCTAGAGTAAGGACAGAAATGTGCTCAATGGAATGGAGTAGAGAGTCCAGAGAGTTATGTAGTTAGTCAATTTTGAACAAAGTTGCTAAAGAAATTTAATAGGTAAAGGACAGTTTTTTTTTTTTTTCAACACACGGTGGTGGAACAATTAGAAATCTGTATGATGAAAAATAACTCTCAACCCTACCTCATACCATATACAAAAGTAAACTTGAACAGGATTATAGGCCAAATGTTAAAGAGTCAAAACTATAAGTTTTATAGAAGGAAATATGTGAGGAAATCTTAATGACTTTAGGCAAAGGTTTCTAAGATGGTACACAAACAGCATAAAATATGGGCACCTTGAAATGTTTCACCATTAAAAGCTTTTGCTATTCACAGTCAAGCCATGGACTGGGAGAATCTATCAGCAAAACGTGTAT
Organism: Oryctolagus cuniculus; assembly: GCF_051225735.1. Taxonomy (NCBI): domain Eukaryota; kingdom Metazoa; phylum Chordata; class Mammalia; order Lagomorpha; family Leporidae; genus Oryctolagus; species Oryctolagus cuniculus. Next base: position 42,533,081 of record NC_142872.1, on the reverse strand, counting down.
TTCATGAAGGACTTCCATTCAGAATGCATAAAGAATTCTTGCAACTCAAGGGAATCAGTCATTAGGGTAATGAACATCAAAGCCATCATGAAATACCATTTTACACCTCCTAGGTTAGCCATAATTTATAAAATGGAAAATAACAAGTGTTGGTGAGGATGTGGGTGGAAAAAATGTAGCTCCTGTGCATTGTCGGTGGGAATGCAAAATGGTGTAGCTGCTGCAGAAAACAGTTTGGTGGCTTCGCCAAAGGTGAAACAAGGAACTACTCCATGATGCAGACATTCCACTCCTCGGTGTACAGGTGGGAGAACTGAAACAGATGTCCGTACACCAGCACTCACAGCAGCATGATTCACAAGAGCCAAAAGGTGCAAAAAACTTAAGTACCAATGACAGATCAAGGTATTAACAACCCGTTAACATGTGACATTCACATACAATGGGATGTTATTTAGCCATAAAAAGGATATAACTTTGACACAAGCTACAACATGGATGGACCTTGAAAATACTAAGCTTAGTGAAACAAACCTGACACAGAGGACATTTACTATATGATTCCACTTGTACAAAGTACTCAGAAGAGGCAAATTCACAGACACAAAAGGTAGAAAAGAGGTTACTAAGGAATAAGGACAGGGAAGTATTACTGTTGAGAATGATAAAAAAATTGAATATAAACAGAGGTAATGTATTTAATGCCATGGAAATATCTGCTTATGGTTAAAATGATAATTTTTAGATATATTTTATCACAATAAAACAATTATTATGGCTGTCCTCCTTCTACCCCCCCCAATCTAATTCTTCCAGTTTTCAACCTTTATCTATTCTCATGTCATGTGGAGATTCATATTGTACACTAGCATAATAAAGGCTCTTTGAAAGCTCATAGAAAAGAAAGCAGTGTACCTTTGTGCAATCCAACATTTCACAAATTTCTTTGGCTAGAAGTCCCCCTGACCCGCTAGGTAATGAGAAACGTTCCTAGGGAACTCACCGGCTCTTTGGTGCTGACACCCGCAAGGTTTATGAGGGCTACATGACTCCTCCCTTCAACACATGCAATCTAGCTTTGTTCTATTTTGTTTTGCTTTAAAAACATGTAGATGGCAAGCTGACATTCTAACTTGGAAGGAGGAAAGTAAAGTTTGCGACAGGCGCAGTGCTGTGGCACTGCCTGTGAAGCTGCTGCTTGGGATCCCTGCATCCCTTAGCAGAGCGCTGGTTTCTGTCCCAGCTGCTCTGCCTGCCCTCCAGCTCACTCCTTGTTTATGTGCCTGGGAAGCAACCAATGAGGGCCCAAGTACTTGGGTTTCTGCCATCCATGTGGGAGACCAGGATGGAGTTTCTGGCTCCTGATTTCAGGCTCAGTTCCAAGAGCTGCAGCCATTTGGGGAGTGAACCAGAAGATGGAAGATATCTCTCTGTGTGTGACTCTGTCTTCCAAATAAATAAATCTTTAAAAAAAAACCTTTATGATAATATAACACATTTTAAAGGGAGGTTTCAGTGAACTTTTGAAGCATCTGATGTCCATCTTTCTATTCACCCATCCATTTACCCATTTATCCACTTACCAAACACGTTGACTATTTCATGGTCTTGGGTTAACTGCTTTAAGGAATGGCATAAAGGCAACACTGTCAATACAAAATAGGCTGTATTTGACATTATTTTCTTCTAAAAATTGTGATGGGACCTGGGAGAAGAATCGTGAACTCTTCTCCCAGAATGGCTCTGCAGAGGGGCAGTGGGCTGGGTGCTGATGGATGAATATGTCATGGGCTAGTGGAGGCACCACGCTAGCAAAGCTCATCCTGAAATAGTTCTCTTTTACCTTCCAATCAGAATAATAATTTTAGACTCTTCTTAAGACTGGCTCTTAAAAAAAAATGGTAATCGATCACTTTACATTTTCCAAATAGTTTCTCACATCTAAGTTTCTCCAACAACCTGGGCTTAGCTTGGGGGAAAACATATGTGAAATTCTTTTATTCTATGGATTTATTCTATGGATTTAGGAAGACTTCCCAGGATGACAAAATTGACTGGAAAACTGCTCTCAATTCTCCACCCCTCCCACATCCATGCCTTTTGTAATGGGATTGTGCAGCTCCCCCCACCAAGGATGGAAACTTATTTCCCCACCTGTTGAAGTTAGGCTGGCTTCCTGACTTGCTTTGGCCTAAAGAACGAGGCAGAAATGACAGTGTGCCGTTCGGAGTCTAAGCCTCAGGACATCACACTTTTCTCCCTACATGTTTACTCCTTTGTCCCCTCTAGGAGAAAAAGCCCAGTCTGGAATTTTAGAAAATATTAGAGGCAAGTGAATGTGAGGCATGCAGAGAAGAACCCAGGCCTCACTAGACCAGCCAATAGCCCTCAAAAAAATCTGTATGAGGAGCCCCGCCACGACCAGCAGAGCCAGCAGACTCACCCACAGCAAAAGACTCATGACTGAGCACAAAGTAGGCTGGAGAACACCCCTGACTGCCTGAAGGCTCCTAAGCAATAACGTATGGTTGTTGTCTGAAGGCATGGACCTCTGGGCCCATTGTTATGCAACACCATTTATGGTAAGAGGTAAGCCACAAATTGACTTTGGAGAAAATCCAGGTCATCTCTGTATTTGCATTGTGCTAAAACAGAAAGGGAGCTGTTTGAATCCTGTCCTCCCACCTCATTTTTAAAGACCTAAATCATACCCTCTTTCGAGCTTCAGTTGCGATACCACATCCTTAAGAAGCCCTAATTCTGTGTCCCTCCACGAGAAATAACCCTCCTTCCCCCTGACCTCTTGCTGCACTCACTCTACCTTTTTCTTCTTGGAAGTTAGCATTTCAGGTCTTAAATCACAGCCATTGGTATACATGTCATCTCCTCCTACTGAACTCTGAACTGCTGGTTTTAAACCGTGATGAAAAACCATCAGGCTTTAATTTCCAGTTCACTGAGAACCAAACAATCTGTGGTTCGCAAAATTCTGAGAACACCTTTCAGTGACCTTCCTCCTTTTATATTCCCTGCCCTTACAGTGTGGATGACACCTGTGAGTATTATGGGGTACCATTTCTGTGATTAGCCTAGGTTATATGGCAGAGGGATATTATCCAGATCAATTTAACCTGACGGCCCTCTCAAATCTGAAAGCTTCCTCCATCTGGTAGCGTAAGAGGAAGTCAAAGTGATTCAAAGAGTGGAACTCAATCTGATGTGGCTTTGTAAATTGATGAGTATATTGGTGGCCTTGAAGACCAGAGAGTAGCATTGGCTGATAACAGCCAGTGAGGGTGCCGTGGCTCACTTGGCTAATCCTCCGCCTGCAGCGCCGGCACCCGGGGTTCCAGACCCGCTTGGGGCACTGGGTACTAGTCCTGGTTGCTTCTCTTCCGGTCCAGCTCTCTGCTGTGGCCCGGGAGGGCAGCAGAGGATGGCCTAAGTGCTTGGGTCCCTGCACCAGCATGGGAGACCGGGAGGAGGCACCCGGCTCCTGGCTTCGGATTGGCACAGCGCCAGCCGTGGCGGCCAATAGGGGAGTGAACCAACAGAAGACCTAAATCATACCCTCACTGTCTATAACTCTACCTGTCAAATTAAAAATAATAAGTAAATAAATAAATAAATACATAAAAACAGCCAGTGAGAAAACAGGGACTTCTATCCTACAATCACAGGGAACTAACTCTGCCAACAGTCTGAATGAGTCTGGAAGTGTATTATTCTCCAGAGCCTCCAAGTGCCCAGCTGGCTGACAGCTTGATTTTGGCCTTGTGAGACCCTAAGAAGAAAATCAATTGAATCTGCTTGGACTCATGACCTATAAACATCTGAGATAATAAATGTTTACTGTTTTAAGCCATAAAATTTGTAGTAGCTTGTTACATAGCAACAGAAAACACACACACCTCTCTATAGAATGGCAAACTACATTTTCCCAAAGCTGAGTACAACAAAAGTCTTCTGTTCCACGTGTTTTAGAACTTTTCCACCAGCCAGTTCAGCAGTGGAATCCATGTCCCCTTCCTTAGAACCTGAACTGACCTTTGAGAACGCTTCAGTCAACTGAGCTGGGCAGGAGCTGGGCAAAATGACTTTATGAGACAAGATCATAAAAACACCATGGGGCCGGCGCTGCGGCTCACTAGGCTAATCCTCCGCCTTGCGGCGCCAGCACACCGGGTTCTAGTCCCGGTTGGGGCGCCGGATTCTGTCCCGGTTGCCCCTCTTCCAGGCCAGCTCTCTGCTGTGGCCCGGGAGTGCAGTGGAGGATGGCCCAAGTGCTTGGGCCCTGCACCCCATGGGAGACCAGGATAAGTACCTGGCTCCTGCCATCGGATCAGCACGGTGCGCCGGCCACAGTGTGCTGGCCGCGGCGGCCATTGGAGGGTGAACCAACGGCAAAGGACCTTTCTCTCTGTCTCTCTCTCTCACTGTCCACTCTGCCTGTTAAAAACAAACAAACAAAACCGCCATGGACTTCTTCCTTGTCTCCTTAGGACATTCATTACTGGAACCAGCCCACTCCATCATGAAGAAGCTTCTCTGTGGAAGCCAACACTGAAAGGAACCAAGAGCTCCCACCAACGTATCCAGCCATGTGAATGAGTTATTTTGGAAGTGGACCCTGTTGAACCATGCTGACCCACACTGGCCGGTACTGTGAGGTGCAGAGACAAATCACTCTGTGAAGCTTAGACTGTAGATTTATAAGCAAATAAACGACAGTTGTTTTAATCCACTAAGTTGTAGGGCAATCTGTTAAGTATCAATAGCAACTGGAGCAAGTATGCAGCTTATGTCACATGCAATTCACCACCTGAGCCTGACAGATGAGTGGACTGATCTCTATCCATTCAACCACATGAGTCCACTGAGCATGCACTCGGCTGTCACAGCAACGTCAGGCTGCCACAGACATTCCTGAATGTTTCTCCTCAATTCCCATATTTATCTCTTTGTGAACTGGTGCCAGTCAGCAGCCAGCATTTTCAGAGGTACTGCCATAAAATATCTTGGGGGCCAGGCCTCTTCTTATTCACCTCTGCATTCTCTCAAGTGCCTGCTAGAATTCCTGGAAACAGGAGGACTTGGACTGAATGGAAGACCCAAAGACAGCTGAGGCAGTAAGCTTGACTCACTCATTTTATGGATGATGAAGAGGTTGTGCAGAGAGGTGAAGGTTCTACAGTCAGGGCCATAGAATGAGCTATTGGCAGAGCCAGAGAAAGGCATAGAATTCCTGAAAACTCCCAATCTAGGCTTTGCAAAGCCAGCTGTCTGTGTGTGGAGGGGGGTCGTCCTGGTAAAAGACAATCCAGGAGAGGAGCCTGGAGAAAAGCAGATGCATGCTCTTGGGAAGGGGGCAGCTGCCATCCCAGCTCTGGCTGCTGTTGCCAAGTAAGAGCCAATAAACTGAATGCTCATTTTTTTAAAACTTTTATTTAATAAATATAAATTTCCAAATTGCAGCTTTTGGATTACAGTGGCTTCCCCCGCCCCCATAACTTCCCTCCCACCCACAACCCTCCCCTCTCCCATCCCATTCACATCAAGATTCATTTTCAATTCTCTTTATATACCGAAGATCAATTTAGTATATATTAAAGATTTCAACAGTTTGCACCCACACAGAAACACAAAGTGTAAAGTACTGTTTGATTACTAGTTATACCATTGATTCATATAGTACAACACATTAAGGACAGAGATCCTACATGAGGAGTAAGTGCATAGTAACTCCTGTTGTTGATTTAACAATTGACATTCTTGTTTATGGCATCAGTAATCACCCTAGGCGCTTGTCATGAGTTGCTAAGGCTATGGAAGCCTTTTGAGTTCGCCAACTCCGATCTTACTTAGACAGGGTCATAGTCAAAGTGGAAGTTCTCTCCTCCCTTCAGAGAAAGGTACCTCCTTCTTTGATGGCCCGTTCTTTCCTCTGGGATCTCACTCACAGAGATCTTTCATTTAGGTTTTGGGTTTGTTTTTTTTTTTTTTTTTCCCCACAATGTCTTGACTTTCCATGCCTGAAATACTCTCATGGGCTTTTTAGCCGGATCTGAATACCTTAAGGGGTGATTCTGAGGCCAGAGTGCTATTTAAGACATCTGCCATTCTATGAGTTTGCTGTATATCCCGCTTCCCATGTTGGATTGTTCTCTCCTTTTTAATTCTATCAGTTAGTATTAGCAGACACTAGTCTTGTTTATGTGATTCCTTTGACTCTTAATCCTATTTTTCAAGAGAGGAAATCCAAATGGCCAACAGAAACATGAAAAAATGTTCAGGATCACTAGCAATCAGGGAAATGCAAATCAAAACCACAAGGAGGTTTCACCTTACCCTGGTTAGAATGGCTCACATTCAGAAATCTACCAACAACAGATGCTGGCGAGGATGTGGGGAAAAAGGGACACTAACCCACTGTTGGTGGGAATACAAACTGGTAAAGCCACTATGGAAGTCAGTTTGGAGAGTCCTCGGAAACCTGAATATAACCCTACCATACAACCCAGCCATCCCACTCCTTGGAATTTACCCAAAGGAAATGAAATTGGCAAATAAAAGAGCTGTCTGCACCTTAATGTTTATTGCAGCTCAATTCACAATAGCTAAGACAGAGAATCAACCTAAATGCCCATCAACAGAAGACTGGATAAAGAAATTATGGGATATGTACTCTATAGAATACTATACAGCAGTCAAAAACAATGAAATCCGGTCATTTGCAACAAAATGGAGGAATTTGGAAAACATCATGCTGAGTGAATGAAGCCAGCCCCAGAGAGACAAATATCATATGTTCTCCCTGATCGGTGACAACTAACCGAGCACCAAAATGGCAACCTGTTGAAGTGAAATGGACACTATGAGAAACAATGACTTGATCAGCCCTTGACCTGACTGTCAAGGAACAACTTAATACTTTATCCCTTTTAGTATTTTGTTGTTGTTGTTCTACTTAATACTCTTGGTTGAACTCTTTCATTAACACACAATTATTCTTAGGTGTTTAAATTTTTTTTTTTTTTTTTGACAGGCAGAGTGGACAGTGTGAGAGAGAGAGAGAGAGAGAGAAAGGTCTTCCTTTGCCGTTGGTTCACCCTCCAATGGCCGCCGCGGCCGGCGCGCTGCGGCCGGCGCACCGCGCTGATCCGATGGCAGGAGTCAGGAGCCAGGTGCTTTTCCTGGTCTCCCATGGGGTGCAGGGCCCAAGCACCTGGGCCATCCTCCACTGCACTCCCTGGCCACAGCAGAGGGCTGGCCTGGAAGAGGGGCAACCAGGACAGAATCCGGCGCCCCAACCGGGACTAGAACCCGGTGTGCCGGCGCCGCTAGGCGGAGGATTAGCCTAGTGAGCCGCGACGCCGGCCTCTTAGGTGTTTAAATTTAACTGAAAAGTGATTCCTGTTAAATATAAGAGTGGGAATAAGAGAGGGAGGAGATGTACAATTTGGCACATGCTCAATTGGACTTGCCCCGAATGGTAGAGTTAGAAATGTGCCAGGGGATTCCAATTCAATCCCATCAAAGTGGCATGTACCAATGCCATCTCACTAGTCAAAGTGATCAGTTTCAGTTCATACTTGATCACAATGATAGGATTAAGTGTCAAAGGGATCACATAAACAAGACTAGTGTCTGAATGCTCATTTTTTAAAGGGAAGCTAGAGAGTTAGATTTCTAGAGACTATTTTCTGGTTTTTAATATATTACACTAGATAAACAAACATGTTTGCAGACTAAATCTTGTCCAGCAAGTTGCCAATCTGCAATTCTTGATCTGGCTGAACACCTCCAGTTTACAGATTTTGCCATGAATTTGCAGGAAGAGAAAGCAAGACTTTTTTCTGACTTGTCCAGGAATTTGATAATGATGATGATGATGATGATGATGATGAAAAATAAGATTTCAAACATTTATCGAGCTCCTACTATGGGCAGGGCACTAGGCCAAGCACGCTCTTAGGCCTACAATCCCATTGAGGCTTTTCAACAGAACTAGGAAATAGGTACTAGCATTTCTCCTTTTCACAAATTTCAAGAAATTAAGCAACTTGCCAAGCACATAGAGCAAGTAGGCAGCAGGTTCATAAGCACATTTTTATGGCATGAATGGGTCTTCTACCACCTCAGAAAGCTTCACTATATCTTTAGCATCCTGCCTATCAAAGCCCCTCACATTCAGTTTTTCCTGGAATGGTTGCAAAAGCCACCTTTTAACATTTTTGTATGTATTCAGACCAGGAGAAGCAATGCAAGGATGATCCTTTTCCTATCTTCCAGAGTCTGAGTGACACACAGCCTGTGCCCACCTCACCCTTGCCAATGGCTTTCTTCCCAAAGGGCCAGGGCACATCTGTAGTTACTGCAGTGTAAGCAAGAAGCAGCTTGTGCCACAGGGCAGGAATTCCCCAGCTTCCTTTGCTAAATTGAAGGGAAACATAGAACCGATGAAAAAAGGGGCCTGAAAGAAATCATTTAAACCTGTTATTTTCAAACTATGTTCAATGGATCCAGTGGAGATGCCTCAACTGTGAGTTGGAGGGGGCGTCCCAGCAAGAGGAGCTCAGATTGTCTCTTTCCTACACATTAATTAGGCTTTCAAGTTAAGATTATGTGAAAAGTGCTCTACTGCTTAAAAAAACAAGTTGGAGAACCAATGATCTAATCTAACCCTTCACTGCATTTTTAATGCCAAAGCCTATAATTTAATTTGCAATTATAAAAATAATAAAAGCATGTGATGAAAGATTCAAACAGCAAAAAGGGTATACAATGAAAAATAAAACTCTCTCCCTATTCCCTACTTCTAGTCTCATTCCCCAGAGATGCACACTATCCACAGTTTCTTGTGTTTCTTCCATAATTTTTAACAAGGAAATTGAAGCCCAGAGGTTGGCTTGTCTGAGATGATTTACCCAGGCCCAGGGCTATTTACTGGACATTATGCTCCTGGCACTTTTCTCTCCCTTTATTACCAGTGAAAGTCTCAAATGGTCCCACAGACTGCATCTACAATGTCAGAAACCACACATTGTGCGTGTGCTGGCCTTACTTACTGAACAGGAAGATCTCACATCTTTTCCATGTGATCCTATTTCTCCATAATCTTCATTTCACATGGTGGAGAAACAACCAGAATCAGGTTCTCAACACTGGCCAGCGTTCAAGCCAGGAGCAATGGCTGTGAAACTGCACGCTCAGCAAGTGGTCTGTACTGTTAAATCAAAGTCCTTCAATATGGAAGGGCAACACCTCCATAACTTTGGCCTCAGGGGCTGCTGCTCCAACAGTATTGGGTCCTCACTGAGTACACTCCCAGTCTCTCCCCTGCTTTCCTGCCCTAATGTTCCTTCCTCCCCTTTCCCCCCTTCCCAACTTTACTACTTGCCTGCTATGCCTCCATCATTCTGGCATTCCTCACCTGCAGCCCTCTTTCCTACCTGCTGGAGATTTTGGATACATCTCCAGGTTGATCTCATGTCCTGCCTGGTAGTCAAGAGTGCATAAGACAGAGCACCAGGCCTCTCTCTTCCCCAGAAGGATAACATTTATTGGGCTTTCCCCATGCCAGGCTCAGTGCCAGGCAATTTCCAGTCCTTAGCCTCACCACAAGCCAAGAAGGTGGCACTATTATAATCAGCCCTATTTTACAGGACAGGAACACAGAGCTGCTTAACCCAAGGCTCGGGAAGGATTTGTTCAAGTTCCTAAAGCTGGCAAGTTACCCTTGACCAAGGCCTTTGACAACAATTCCACCGATTATACTAGTTCACAATATGTTCCTGAAGGGGGACAGAGCACCACAAGTAACCCTGGTTGACTCTTATCAATCTGCCTCCCTCCATTTATTCAACAGCCAGGCTCCTACTTGAGGTTCTTGAAGTGGACTGAGTCCTAAAGTAGTGCACAGATCTGGGAAGAAATTAATCCCACTTTACATGTTGCCAGTTGTGCAGACTCCCTGTTGTTGCCTAGGTTACCTGCCTGGAGTTGAAGCCACTGCTGATCACTTTCCTATTTACCTTAATTAATCTGATTGGCGGGGCTCCTTCTGGAAGGATGCTCAGTCCCCTAACCCTGCTGTATCCCTGGGATGAGCAAGGAAACTGGGGAGCATTGCTTGGTGGACCAACTTACATGCTGCAGGGAGGCAGCCCTGGGAGTCAGTGTGGGCAAGGAAGACCACCATTGAGGGGTCATCCGGCACCACAGGGGAAAAGAGAAGCTCACTTTCAATGGTGTTCACCTGACAAAAAATCTCAACTTTCACTCAGAAGGCAAAAATGCACTGGCAGACAAAGTATAATTATGTCGTATTATTCGGGCTATTCAAAAGGAAGGCATGGACCTGAGAAAATAGCTGTGTCACCTGTGCTCTGTCAAAGGCCTTGTTTCAATTTTTCTGGCTTTAACAAAATTACACAGGAAGAAGGCAGTGAGTTTGGGGAGAGACCTCTCCTCTTCATGCTGCAGAGAGCTTGTTTTCTAACAAGCATGCTCTGTTGGCTGACCTGAACCTAAGCGTGGATCTACTGCAGATTATCTGGCTTTCACCTCTTGCCTCCTTTGCAGTGTTACAGTTTCTGGAAGGAGTCACAGAGGAGTGGACATGTGGTACTTACTGGGTCATTGTCTGAGATACGTCAGGGCTCGAAGGACATGAAATCCAAAGACATACTAACCTCTGCTTCCTCACCAAACAGAAGTGGATATATGAGACAGACAGATGACATGCCCCCACACACCTGTGGACTTAGAAAGTCTGAATGCAGTACACAGTAACCTAAAGAAGCCTGTGACTATTATTAAACCCTTCCACTAAGCCGCTTTCCATACAGCCTACCCTCATTTACAGGACTTAAGCATTTTTCTAAGCTTTATTGTTTTTTCAATCATATCACTTATCTATCAGAGTGTTTTTAAATTTTTTAAAAATGTACTTGAAAGGTAGAGAGTCACACATACACACAGGGAGAGAGAGATTTTTTTTTTTTTTTTGACTGGCAGAGTGGACAGTGAGAGAGAGAGAGACAGAGAGAAAGGTCTTCCTTTTGCCGTTGGTTCACCCTCCAATGGCCGCCACGGCCGGCGCGCTGCAGCCGGCGCACCGCACTGATCCGAAGCCAGGAGCCAGGTGCTTTTCCTGGTCTCCCATGGGGTGCAGGGCCCAAGCACTTGGGCCATCCTCCACTACCTTCCCGGGCCACAGCAGAGAGCTGGCCTGGAAGAGGGGCAACCGGGACAGAATCCGGTGCCCCCACCGGGACTAGAACCCGGTGTGCTGGTGCTGCAAGGTGGAGGATTAGCCTAGTGAGCCGCGGCGCTGGCTGAGAGAAATCTTCTATCCACTGGTTCACTCCCCCAGATGCCTGCAACAGCCAAATACCAAAGCCTGGAATTCCATCTGGGTCTCAGAAACGGGCCTAAGTACTTGGGCCAACATCTGATGCCTTCTAGGCGCCTAAGCAGGAAGCTAGATGGGAAGTGGATCAGTTGGGACTTGAGCCGGCTCTGTGATATGGAATGCAGATACCCAAGTGGCAGCTTAACCCTCTGTGCTAATGCCCTTATCATTTTTAATACACACAGTCAGCAACAGCAGCTGGTACAGCAGGTTAGTTCCCACTGGCTATTTGCAGTTCCAGCAGTTAGGATTTCACAAACATGAGTGTGACACATAATGACCAGGCCTCAGTTTCTTCATTTGAAGAAGGGGCAGGGAGAACAGCTGCCAAAGCTACTGTTCCAGCTGATGGAAAATCAAAGGGGGGCACGCACTGTAGCATAGCAGGTAAAGCTGCTGCCTGGGCCGGCAGCTCACTAGGCTAGTCTTCTGCCTGCGGCGCCGGTACACCGGGTTCTAGTCCCGGTTGCCCCTCTTCCAGGCTAGCTCTCTGCTGGGGCCCCAGGAAGGCAGTGGAGGATGGTCCAAGTGCCTGAGCCCTGCACCTGCATGGGAGACCAGGATAAGTACCTGGCTCCTGCCTTCGGATCAGCATGGTGCGCCAGCTGCAGCGGCCATTGGAGGGTGAACCAACAGAAAAAGGAAGACCTTTCTCTCTGTGTCTCTCTCTCACTGCCCACTCTGCCTGTCAAAAAAAAAAAAAAAAAAAAAAGAAAGCTGCTGCCTACAGAACCGGCATCCCATATGGGCTCCTGTTCCAGTCCTGGCTGCTCCACTTCTGATCCAGCTCTCCACTATGGCCTGGCAAAGCAGTAGCAGATGGCCCAAGTCCTTGGGCCCCTGCACTCACATAGGAGACCCAGCAAAGGCTCCTGGCTTTGGATCAGCACAGCTTCAGCCTTTGTGGCCATCTGGTGAGTGAAACAGTGGATGGAAGATTCTCTCTTTTTCTCTCTCTCTCTCTCACACACACACTCTGTCCCTGCCTCTCTGTAATTCTGCCTTTCAAAAAATAAATACATCTTTAAAAATCAAAGGAACATGCACACAGGAGGACATTGGTGACAGTGATAGGCCATGCACATGGAAGAGGTCATCACAGCATCTGAACTGGGTCAACTATGAGGCCAGTGTCTCACGTCATTGAGCTGAGAATGTGAAACATTCTGTGCATTTGCTTCATGTTCTGCAGAAAGCCTGCTGAGTCTCCAGGTCTAGGCAGTCTCCCTGGTTCTTGGGTAAAAAGACACTAAGTTTGCTTAACTGCGTACCTGGCTACCCAGCCACACAACCAGGTTACATAAAGCTGGATAAAACAAGAGAGCTAGAATGTGAGGAATACAGACTGTAATGCTCCAACTTCAGGACTCCCCACTGGAGACAGACAGAAATGTGGGGAAAGGGTGAAAGATGGGAAATGCAAGCTTTTATTCGGCAGCAGAGTTTGTAGGCACTCTGGTTCACAGCCAGAGGGCTGACATGGATTTATCAAACAGACACATCAAGTATGTCCTAAAAGTTGGGACTCCTTGATTCCCATCAGGTTCCTCAGGCAAGCACCTGCCTTTGGGGGTCCGTCTGGCCTGTGACACATCCCTAGTTGTGGAGCTCAGCCCCCTAACTTCTCGCACTAGCTGCTGCATCCAGATTCTTTTTCCTTCCTTCAAATATGGGCACATCCCTTACCTAGGTGTCTCTGTGAGGCTCCACTTTGGTCGTCTGACTCAGAACCCAGTTTCTCCTGCCCTCTGCCAGTCAAGTCCCAGGGATGTTCCAAACTCTAATGCTGACATGATGTGTGCCTCCAGCATGCTAGGCTTCCCTGGCTGGCACTGCCCACCAGTCTGCACCCATTCCCTGTCAGAGGCCAGGAGGCAGCTTCAGCTGTGGAATCCCATCTGGGCCAGGTTCAGGCTCGGGCTCTGGTGGCCTCACCTTTCTCTCCTGGTTCCAGGCTGCTTTTAGTGCCCTTCCAGCACTATTGAGAGAGCAAGCACCGGTTCTTGCGCATCACAGATCCTGCTTTCAGAACACCACAAGGATCAACCAAATCCAGTAAGAGCAAACAATGTTCAGCTGTGGTATAAAAATTCCTGGAAAAGGAACAATAATAGCTAACATTTATTGAGCTTAATCATTTTTAACCCCTTGATTAAAATCATTCAATGGATTCCCATTGTTCTAAAGGTGAAATCAAAATTCTTTAACAGGCGGGGCTGGCGCTGTGGCTCAGCAGGTTAATGCCCTGGCCTGAAGCGCCAACATCCCATATGGGCACCAGTTCTAGTCCCGGTTGCTCCTCTTCTGATCCAGCTCTCTGCTGTGGCCTGGGATAGCAATAGAAGATGGCCCAAGTCCTTGGGTCCCTGCACCCGTGTGGGAGACCTGGAAGAAGCTCCTGGCTCCTGGCTTTGGATCGGCACAGCTCTGGCCATTGCAGCCATCTGGGGAGTGAACCAGCGGATGGAAGACCTCACTCTCTCTCTCTCTCTCCCCCTCTCCTCTCTCTGTGTAACTCTGACTTTTGAATAAATTAATAAATCTTTAAAAAAATTCTTTAACAGGCTTAGAAGGTTCTGCATAGCCTGGCCTCCCTCCACCAATCCAGCCCATTCTGCACCAGGCTCTGAGTACCTTCCAAGTCCCTCAAATGCACCCTGATTTTTGCTACAATGGGGCCTCTGCACATGCAATTTCTTCCACCTTTATTGCTTGTCCCAGCAGCCTTCTTCACCAAGTTCACTGCATATCTCAGCTCAGATGCCGTTTCCTCTGGGCAGTGTCCCCCGACCTCTGACTCTGGGATTGTGGAACACATGGTATGAACCTCTCCTTCAGAACATGAACTCTGAATGCATCATTTTATTTAGAACACTTATTTAACAAATGCATATCTGTGCCTAAACTCTAAGCCCCAGAAGGGCAGAAACAGCCTGGCTTGCTAACACACGGCACCATATCAGACACATACAGGTGCTCCATAACTCCATAAATGTCAGCTGAATAAACTGAGTGAATGGGCGAATGGTCCCTGGAGTCACTCCTCTTCAATGCACTGAGTCAGTCTAGCCTCAAGACAACCCCAATGTTACAGACAGTAGCTAAGATTTCACAAGGGCTAAGTAACTTGCCCAAGATCACAGATAACAGCAAGTGGTAAAGTCAGGATTTGAATCTGACCTTAACACTACAGTTCACTCGTTACACTACAAAATTTGATCCCCAGCCAGCCAGGAGAGGACATCCCAAACATGTATTTTTTCCCTCTGTTTTAGAGTACAAACTACCAGAGGGGTGAGCATAGAGGGAGAGTTTTCTTCTCTTTCGCACACCTGGATGTGGGCCACAAAGAGGTGAGGGCATCTTACACTTTTTATATTTTCCAAAATACTGTGGGCTCACTGCACTGCAGTGCAAATGGGCTCAACTGCTTCCAACATTTGGGATAATGTCATGGGTGAGCTCCCCTGGTAAGGGACCTGTTCCCTCACGAGGTGCTTGGTTAACTCTGTTTTGGTGATGTAGTTTGCTAATTGCATTACTGCCTGTGCCATCTGACCTTGCTAATAACTGCTCAAGCTGCAAACCTGCAACTAAAGTCACCATGTTATGAGCAATTATTTGGCTCTGTGCAAAAATGTTAATTTCATGCTTTGTAAACACATCTCTTGTAAAAGACCAACCTGCCTACAAAAATTGCTTCTGACATCCCCAAGATAATCTTTGGGGGTGGGGAGGGTGAAAAAAGGGGGTATCCTATTAATCAGCTTCTACAGCTTTCTTTCTCTTGAGCTGTTGAGGCTTCTTTTTTTAAATGACAAAAGAGGGGTGTTGATGTCAAGGTTCACTGAAGGACTTCTAAGGATGCTAAAATTCTCACAAGTTCACTGTGCATTTCCAAACAGGTTCAAGCAGTTTGGGTAACCTGGGAAAAACCTTTAAGCACTCTATCCCTTAGCATCTGAGAGTTAGAAGCATCTTAGCAACAACCTGGTCTCAATACTTCATTCTACTGGCTTCACAGAGGTCATGGCCAGAGCTAAGGATGGAACCTAGGGTCGTCAATTCCCTGGGCAGTGTGCTTTTCAGAAAGGCATGGGCCCTAGGGCAGAGAGAAAATCCAAACTGGTTTTGTAAAAATGAAGAACTCCAGGGGCAAACACTGGATGCGATGGGTTAAGCCACCAGCTGCAATACCAGCATCCCACAGCACAGCATCATGCCAGTTCGCGTTCCGGCTGCACCACCAGATCCTGCACCCTGTTAATGTGCCTGGGGAACCAGATGAAGATGGCACAAGTACTTGGACCCCTGCATTCCATGTGGGAAACCAGGACGGAGCTCCTGGCTCCTGGTTTCAGACTGGCCAGCCCTGATGGCTGTAGCCTTTAGGGAGTGAACCAGCCAATGGAAGATCTCTTTCTCTTTCTGTCTCTCCCTTTCTCTCTGTCACTCTGCCATTCAAATAATTAAATCTTACCAAAAAAATCAATGAAGGACTCCAGTCATTCCCTTCCCTAGGAGTTTCCCTTTGTGATCTGACTTCCTGCTGGATGGACACAAGAAAGCACCTGAAGAAGTGCATGTATCTCCCTTTCTGCCACCCTCCACCTCCCACTGATATCCCCAGAAGAGATGAAGTGCTCAGAGCAGGAACACCTAGGAAGCTTAATCCAAAGTCACTGTTTGCTTTACCTGCAATATTCATCTATCTCACATCTTACTTTCTCCTCCATAACTTGGATGTCTTATTTTAATACTAAATTTATGTATTTCATTCCTCTCTCTAGATAGCTTGAGTCAACTAGATGCTCTTGGAAGGAATGCCTTGTTTATCCAACAAGAACTCACTGTACAGAAGTCCCTACCCAGGCAAAAGGATCCAATCAACTCCATTGGGAGCAGACGCAGATCTACAGTGAACCCAAAAAAGCCCAGGCAATGGGGCTGTGGGTGCACAGGAAAGGGATGATCAATCAGCATTTGGAGAAGGGTTCTCCAGAAGCATGGATTTTTTTTTTTTTTATTTAAATTAAAGTCTTTTACTTTCCTTGACTGTAGATTAGTTGGAAAAGATAAAAGCCCAAAGGAGAAAACCCTCTATGGGAAACTGGGTAAAATGTACACAGGATTTTTGTAATTTTTCTTACAACTGCATGTGAAACCTACAATTAACTCAAAATTAGAAACTTATTTAATCCTTCATAATCCCACCATCCAGTAATTACCCCTGTACATAATTTTATGGTTATCCCTTTTACCTTGTTACAATGCATATGTCTGGAACCTGGCATCTGAAAACCTAATTGGAAGTATGGAATGGGCTTTCTTCACCATGATGTGTGGAGAGAAACTTGCTGTAACCAAAAGTTCTTTGAAAGTATTTTCAAAGAGTGTACTATATTCTAATACATGGATGGCTCATAGCCCTTGTGCAGAATGTTTAACTGCAGCCAGTTTTCCACTTAAAATTTTTTCTGCAGAAGTGGGCATTTGGCATAGTGGTTAAAACACCTGAACTCCATTCTGGAGTGCTTGGTTAAGATACCTGGCTCCAGCTCATGATTTCAGCTTCCTGCTAATATATACCCAGGTAGACAATGATGACAATTTAAGTAACATTGCCTGCCACCCACCTGGGAGATCTGTATAGGGTTCCCAGCTACTGGCTTTGGCCCTGGCCTAGTCCTGGCCACTGCAAGAGTTTTCTCTGGTTCTCAAATAAATACAGTAGTTAAAAAATTGGGGGGAGGGAAGCTGCATTGCAGTATAGGGTAAAACTGTCTCCTGTGACACCAGCATCCCATACAGAGCTGGTTTGTATTCCAGCTGCTCCACTTCCAATTAAGCTCTCTGCTAATGGCCCAAATGTTTGGGCCCCTGCTACCCATGTGGAAGACATGGTTAAAAGCTCCTGGCTTCTGGCTTCAGCCTGGCTTTGTATTGGCCACTGTGGCCATCTGGGGAGTGAACCAGTAGATGGAAGATCTCTCTCTGTCTCTCCCTCTCTGTAATTCTAACTTTCACATAAATAAAAAATAATTTTTCATGTTTTATATATTTTAACACATTAAATTTTTTTCAGTTTCAATAAACATCCTATATATCCCACACTACTGATTTTTCTCCTTAGGCTGGCCTCCTGGAAAGAAAATCCTGGGAACATTTTTTAGGGCTCTCACTTCATGTTAACAAATATCTTTCCTGATAGGAGTAGAAGGAGGTGGGCAACTTCTGTTTTTTTCCAAGTAAGATTGAGAAATGTCTCAATAGAAAAACTCCATGGGTCTGCAAAGTGCCTAATTGGTGATTTCCCAACGTAAGGCCATCTGGGAGCCAGGTAAGGGGGTCTAGAAAGGAGAAAATCCACCTGTCTGCAAACTGAGGTAGGTGCTTCATCCAGCTGACACGCTTGCCTGACATCTCAGTGCAAAATGATCTTTGAGAAGAGGTGCACTAAACCAGGACATATGGGACTGTCTTTTGTAAAAGGAGGCTGTTCACTCTTCTCCTAGGAGGGTAATAACTTGGGAAATATGCATAAACCATTGCTGCAAGGATATAAACAGCATGAAATTATCCAAACTTGGAGCCATTAAAGATGCACATTGTGAATTTAGAATCAAAACACTCTATAAATTCATAGCAAATCTGCACATTGAAAAATCAGCCTGCATACTGTAAAAGCAGTTGTTGATTTAAAGGTTTAGCGAATGTTGCTGACTATATTTCTATATTTCCTGGTTGGGCTTCTCTTATGAAAGACCCTGACAACACCAGGGGGAAACATGACACTCCAAGATCCCTTCCAAGTTTGATGATCTCAGAGATTAACTTTAGCACTTGTTCTGTAAAGGATTTGGCCAAATTCTGCTCCACAAATCTACAGACTGCCTGACCTCATGCTGATTTGTTTTTTTATATTTTGGAGAAGGGGACAGGAAACCAGAAGCATGCTAAGTTTAATAAGACTCCATATAACCCTCCTCAAAATGCAAATACTGCATCAAAGCAAGAACACATAACATTTAGAAGATGCACTGAGAAATCCTTCTTTCCTGAAACTGTTTGATGCCTACTGTAGTGATTCTCAGAGGGGACAGGAAGAAAGGTCTGCCTCACCACCCTTCCTGGAATGACTGTGGAATAAGTTCAGGAAGGGAGCTCTGATGGGTGGTCCCACTGCCCACCATTTCTGATCCACTGAAAGTCATAAGAAAGGCCCTCTTAAATAGTTGGCCTGAGGGGTCTCCAGTTACTGGGCTGTGGGTTTCAGGCACTCCCTAAAAACAGCTGAATGGGTCTGCACTGCTCAGAAATGGAATCAATTTCATCTAGGAAAGGCTGAAACAAACATTCACTGATCCTGGATGCAGAGACTAAAGAGTCAAGCCAGATGCTGAAAGCCCTCTGACTTCACTCCGTTCCTTTAGAGTTCTAAAAAGTCTACCAGAAGTCCTTGCAAAAACAGTCTATGCAATTCTATGATTTTAGACACTTACAACAAAAAAAAGTAAGGATAGTAGAAAGGACGCAAGTGTCCCTTCACCTAGATCGACTGATTATTAACATTTGCCCTCTATGTATCTATACAATTTTGTTCAACCATGAAAGTGAACTGCAAACATCATGACACTTGGCCATTAAGTCCTTCAGCCTCTTTCAAGCAAAAGAACATTTTCCTACAAGACTACAATTTCATTATCATGTTGATAAAAAGTGTTATCTAATAGGCACTCCATACCCACCACACCTCAAATTACATTTTGCTTTTTTTTTTTTTTTAAATATTTATTTTATCTATTTGAAAGACAGAGTTACAGAGAGAGGTAGAGACAGAGAGGTCTTCCATCTGCTGGTTCACTCCCCAGATGGCCAAAATGGCTGGAGCTGCGCCAATCTGAAGCCAGGAGCTTCCTCCAGGTCTCCCATGTGGGTGCAGGGGCCCAAGGACTTGGACCATCTTCTACTACTTTCCCAGGCCACAGCAGAGAGCTGGATTGGAAGAGGAGCAGCCGGGACTAGAATAGGCACCCATATGGGATGCCCGCGCTTCAGGCCAGAGCTTTAACCCACTGTGCCACAGTGCCGGCCCACGTTTTACTTATTTTTAAGTTAACATACAATCCACCTAACACAGAATTAATTCTTTACAAGTATACAATTAAGTGTTTTCTAATATTATCATTAACATCACCAAAATTATTCATTTACATTCAAGATTATTTTGACCATTCCCCACAGAAACTCTGCACCATAGTTTATGTTAAGTCTAAGTGTGTGTGTCCCCAGAATTCCTAGACTGAAATCCTAACCCTAAAGTGAAGCTATTAGGGAAGTGATCAGGTCATAATAGCAGTGATTGGTGTCCTTACAATGGAGACCCCAGGGGATCCCTCACTCCTTCCACCAAGGAAGGACAATCAAGATCACACTATCTGTGGCCAAGAAAGCAGGTCTTCATCAGACATCATATCTGCTGGTGCACTCATCTAGTATCTCTCAGCCTCCAGAACTGTAAGAAATATCCAGTTTATGGCATTTTGTCACAGTGGCCCCAAATAATGAACCAAGATCATTGATCACTCTCCATTTCTCCATCTCCCCCGTCCTTAGAAACCACTAATCTGGCCGGCTCTGTGGCTCAATTGGCTAATGCTCCGCCTGCAGCTCCGGCACTCCGGGGTTCTAGTTGCAGGATTCTGTCCCAATTGCTCTTCTTCCAGTGCAGCTCCCTGCTGTGGCCTGGGAGGGCAGCGGAGGATGGCCCAAGTGCTTGGGTTTCTGCACCTGCATGGGAGACCAGGAGGAAAGACCTGGCTCCTGGCTTCAGATTGGCACAGCGCCAGCCGTGGCGGCCAATAGGGGAGTGAACCAACGGAAGGAAGACCTTTCTCTCTGTCTCTCTCTGTCTATAACTCTCTCTCTGTCTCTCTCTCTCACTGTCTACCTGTCAAAAAAAAGAATAATAAAAAAAAGAAACCACTAATCTACTAATCTATTTTTCATCTGTATGGATTTGCCTTCTGTGGACATTTCATATAAATAGAATCATACGCCATGCAGCCTTCTTTGTGTGGCTTCTTTCACTTAGCATCATTTTTTTTTTTTTTGGAAGATTTATTTGTTTGAAAGTCAGAGTTAAAGAGCGAGAGGAAGACAGAGTGTGTCTCCCACTTGCTAGTTCACTCCCCAAATGGTTGAAGCCAGGAGCCAGGAGCTACATCCGGGTCTCCCATGTGGATGGCAGGGGACCAAGCACTTGGGCCATCTTCCAGTGCTTTGCCCAGGCCATTAGTAGGAAGCTGAATTGGGAGTGGAGCAACCAGGACTCAAACCAGCACCCAAATGGGGTGCCGGTGTCACAGATGGCACCTTCACCAGCAATACCACAATGCTGGCCACAAAGTTTCATGTTTTCAAGACTCACCATACTGCAATGTGCAATACTTCACCCCACCTCACAACTGAATAATATTCCATAGCATGGATATTCCACATGCTGTATATCCACTCGTAACCTGATAAACATCTGAGTTAATTCCATCTTTTGCCTACTGTGAGTAATGCTGCTGTGAAGATTTACAGCTAAGATTCTGTGTGGCCAGTTTCCATGTCTCTTGGGCCTACACTTAGGAGTGGGATTGCTGGGTCACATAGACCACGCAGAGCCTTCTGAGGGACTGCCAGGCTGTCTTCCAGAGCAGAGACCCAGCAGCCACATCGGATGGTTTATCAGCATTTATTATCATCTGTCTCCAAAGCGCTCTTATAGTTTTTTTGTTCTCAAATCAAGATCCAGTCATGGATTATGCATTTTATTCATTTGTCATGTTTTCTTTAATCTGGACCAGTTCAGCAGCCTTCTTTTACCTTTTCTAACATTCACATTAAAAGGATAAGAGTAAGGATATTTGGCCTAACAGTCAAACTGCCATTTGAGACAATAAAATGCCTCATCGGAGGGCCTGGGCAGAAGTTCTGGCTCTACTCTTTCCAGCTTCCTACTAATGTGTACCCTGGGAGGCAGCAGGTAACAGCTCACGTAGTTGGGCTCCTGCCATCCACTTAGGAAACTTTGAGTTCTTAGCTGTAGGCTTCAGCATGGCCCAGTCCCAGCTGGTATAGGAATCTGGGGAGTGAACCAGCAGATGGATGCTCTCTATTTGTCTCTCAAAAATACATAAATAAATAAAACAGGAATAAAAGCAGGACCTAGTTCACAGGAGAGACTTATCGCTGATGCTGGTGGGATCCTAAAGTACCCTTCCGTTGCCCATTGCATGGCCAAGTTGGGGGTGCTGGAGGAACACTCTCCAAGGAGGTAAGCTGCAGTCTAGCTCAGTACCAAACAAAACGACAAAACGATATTGCAGCTCTTTTCTGGGAACTGCTTCTCCACATCTCAAGGCTTCTGTTCAGCATCACCAGGGAACTCAGTGGAAGGACAGCAGGTCAGGCTAAGGTGCAGGAGAGTACGTCTGAGAGGCACTGGGGAACCCAGGTACCTGTCTCAACGTGAACCTGGATGACACCTGCCTGGCTGGGCTGTCCTAAATGTTGGAATTAATTGGGGTCTCCGAACTACAACAGGGTACAGCACTGGAAATAGTACCCACCAGCCCACCAGAGTAACGAGCTCTGACAAATGCTAGATCTCAAACTGTAGCTACTTAAGTCCCCTACAACTTCAATAGCAGGGATGACTTGAACACTCAGTGGAAGGGGAACGAATCAAGGGATCTGGGACCAAGTCCTGGCTTATCCAGTTTCCCTGCGTGATGCCAGGCAGGTAAACCAATCCTAATCTAGAAGTGGGGGAGGAACATATGTGGTGTTCCTTTCAACTAAGGATCTGGAATTCCAGGTGGGATACTGTCAGTTATGACTGCCAATGATAATTCAGACACACTCCTCGTTAGAGGGAAACCAGCAAAGTGAGAACTAAATGCAATACAGCAAAAGCCTGGGAGGGCCTCCAAGTTCTACAGGGGACCCACAGGAACCAGCTCTGGGCACTCATGGAGCACTTCCTGGCTCTTCTGAGTACATTCTCTCACTTGTCCCCACATGAGGCAGACAAGGACTAAGTTATCACTGCCATGTTACAAAGGAAAGTTCACAGATTCGAGGTTCATCCCTTCACCCTGAACAATAACCATGAGGTATCCAAGAGCGAGGTGCTGGGCTAGTCTTTGGGGGCACAACAGTGCACTAGACAGGCAGGAATCATTCTTGGCAGCTTCCAGGTAGGCAGGAAAGTCAAGGAAGCCACAATAAAATTCCACTCTATTCAAGGCAGTGGGGAAATCTAAGCCTCAGGTAGCTGGAATAAAACTACTGTCCGGGGCCTACTTGGCCCGTGGAAGAGGGCAAGGGAACACGTTTTCCCTTGTTCAGTGCTAATTACAAAACTTCAAAACGAATGCTCTCCAGTGCGCAAGGGCCTCATGTCCTGGACTTTGGCTTTGAGTAACCTCTCTGAGGTCCTTGGCCTCACCAGCAGCTTGTGCTGCTGCTCACCAGTGCAGGAGACTAGATGCCTCCCCTCCAGGCCTGCCTGCAAGGGTGAACTAATGCTTGTTCTTTAGCTCAAACCTATCTGTGGATCATCAGAATGTTTTCTTCTCCTTTCCCCATCAAAAAAACAAAGACGGGGTCACTGCTATGGCATAGTGGGTGAAGCCACCGCCTGCAGTGCCAGTATCCCATATGGGTGCCGGTTCGAGACCCAGTTGCTCCACTTCCGATTCAGCTCTCTGATACGGCCTGGGAAAGCAGTGGAGGATGGTCCAAGTCCTTGGGCCCCGGCACCTGCGTGGGAGAACCAGATTCCTGGCTTCAGATAGGTGCAGCTCTGTCCGTTGCAGCCATCTAGGGAGTGAACCAGTGGATGGAAGACCGACCTCCCTCCCTCCCTCCCTCCCTCCCTCTCTCTGCCTCTGCTTATCTGGAAATCTGCCTTTCAAATAAATAAATAAATAAATATTAAAAAAAAAAAAACAAAGACAAGGCATGAGCTGATGAGTTTCAATGGTGTCTCATAAAATGAAATTAAGAGAGTCTTTAGTGACCTCTGAAGTCAAATTCTTCAAGACTGATTGGCTGGATCCCTCCTTGATCTAGTCTGCATAGTTAATAGGGCCATCCCATCACTCTTGGCGGGGCAGGGCAGGGTTGGGGGAGAGGACAGGGATAAAATGGCCAGTGTCTACACTTTTTGTGGAGGCTGGTTCATAAAGAAGATCTATTACCAGCTAATTAAATTGTAACCATTTTATACATTGACTTCTGGCTGTGATCGGCATCTGAATTTACAGATGCACGAGGCCACACCGACTGGTGTGAAGAAGCTAAATAATATTCACTTAAAAGAGCATTAAATTGTGCAGAACCATCATGAGCAGTCAATAAAGGCTCCATGTGAAACAGAATTTAAAGGCATGCTGTTTGCTACTTTACTCCCCTGAGAAACATAGGCTTTTAGAAGTTATTTCCTGCCCCTGAGTTCTCTGCAACTAGAGGGGTTTTGACAATTTTCTGCTTTGTTTAAAATGAACGATGCTAAAGCATAAAACTTCGTTAGAAGCCCCGTTCATTTGAAAGGGGGGCGTGTCCTGGGTTCTGCCACTGACACAAAAGGAAGAGAGACAGGAGGCTAATTAAATAACAAAGGCTCAGCCAGAAACCTCAGTTCCAGGGGCCTAATCGCCTTTGCCAGGCATGGGCCACAGGACTGGCTGCATGCTCGCTGCAGCCTCCTTGGCCTAATCCTCCATCCTCAGCAAGAAGCATTCCGACAGTGTCTGGAATCATAATGGAATTACAGCCACTGACACACCTCATCCATGAAGGACGAGGACTCAGAGCGTTGCAAATAAGGCAAAGAACCAGAGGCACCAAAGGGGTCTTTTTTGGAAACAGGGTGGTAGTGGTAGTTAGAACTGCCTCTCACTTTTTCATCCACTAAAATACGCAGTAGTCCCCCCCCCCCTTATCCACAGGGAATATGTCCCAAGACCCCGCCCACAGTAGGTAGCTGAAACCCCAGAGTACTGAGCGCCATATACACATTCCATGTTTGTTCTTATGCACAGACACCTGTGGTAAAGCTTATAAATTAGGCTCGGTGAGAAATTAACAATAACAATAAAATTGAAGAGTTCAAATAATATGTTACAGTAAAGTGGTAGTTAAAACTTAGGAATTGCTTATTTCTGGAATTTTCCATGTAGTATTTTTGGACTGCAGCTGACGGTCAGCTAATCATAAGCTGCGGAGAGGGAGGGGGGCCGCTGTATACGTTCATATACATGCGCCTCGGGGGAGAAATAATTACTTTTTTTTTTTTTTTTTTTTGACAGGCAGAGTGGACAATAAGAGAGAGAAACAGAGAGAAAGGTCTTCCTTTGCCGTTGGTTCACCCTCCAATGGCCGCCGCGGCTGGCGCACCGCACTGATCCGAAGGCAGGAGCCAGGTGCTTTTCCTGGTCTCCCATGGGGTGCAGGGCCCAAGCACTTGGGCCATCCTCCACCGCACTCCCTGGCCACAACAGAGAGCTGGCCTGGAAGAGGGGCAACCGGGACAGAATCCGGCGCCCCGACCAGGACTAGAACCTGGTGTGCCAGCGCCGCAAGGTGGAGGATTAGCCTAATGAGCCGCAGCGCCGGCCAGAAATAATTACTTTTAACTCAGACACAGTGGTCAGTTAGGCAGTGGCCCCTGTACACCAACAACAAATACTGAAGGATGTACCCTGTGGTTTGTTAGTTTTCTTCTTTGGATCTGGATTATGAAGTCTCCTCTATTCTGAAAGAAAATATGCAGGATTAATGGACAGTGGCTGTGTTTGTAAAGTTTACATTCCCTACACTTCACACATTGACCAGCATGCAGGAGGTGCTAAATAAATGTTTGCAGATTGACATCAGGTACACTTCATGTGGTTTAGGGCAAATATAACTTCGCTGATTTCAGTCGGGAACAAAGTCATTTTGCAGAACATTTTGCATGCAGGCACTCACAGCATATGTGAGAGTACTAACAACCAAAAGTCAAAACTCCATCACCAGTCATGATTTTCAAACAGCATTGTGCAGAGGCTGAGGGGCTGTGGTAGGAGGGAGGCGGCAAGAGGCTGTAGGGCTGCTGCCCCATCCACATTCATTGCAATCCACACAACCCACTTCTGCCTGTCCTGGGCTGCTCAACCTTCACCTTCAAAATAATCTTTGGAGTAAAAGTTCCTGCAACAGGATGTGCATGCAGTCTCAAAATATTTCCACACAAGATATCTATCAACTGCAAGTAAAAACATTAACTGAGGGCACGTGTCACTTCTGTTGTGTTCTCACCTAGTGCATCAAATTAGTCAGAAGAACACATCAGACAAGAACAACCTGGGGCATATTCTATGAAGTAACTGGCTACTCCTTTCAAAAGTGCCAAGGTCATGAAAAAGACAAGACAGGAAATGCCACAGATAGGAGGGGACTAAGGAGATGACAACTGAATGCAATGTGAAATCCTAGATTGCATACTGGAATGGAGAGAAGGACATTAGTAAGAAAAAACTGCTCAGGGCAGGTGCTGTGCCATAGCGGGTAAAGTCAACACCTGCAATGTCAGCATTGTCAGCAAACTGGCACAGTTGTAGCCAGGTGGCCACATGGCCCAGCTACCTGAGCCAGGCTCCACCCCCACCCTCAGGCAAAGTTTTAAAAGGGCCTGTTCCTGCACACGTGCTCTCTTGGCCCTTCTCTCCTGCTCTCTCTTGGTTCCTCTCTCTAGCCTCCTCCTCTGGTCTCTTGGCTCTGCTCTCTTCTCTCCTTGCTAGCTCCTCTCCTCTCTGTTTCTCTCTTATATTCTCTTTCTCTCTTTTTCCTTCGCCGCCCCTTCACTCCGGTCTGTAGGGTGTTCCCCAATAAACGCTTTCCCTTACTCCGGTGTCCGGTGTGCTTTGCAACGACTAACATTAAGATATAACAAGCATCCCATATAGGTGCTAGTTCGAGTCCTAGTTGCTCCACTTCCAATCCAGCTTTCTTCTATGGCCTGGGAAAGCAGTGGAAGACGGCCCAAGTCCTTGGGCCCTTGCATCCGTGGGGGAAATCTGGAAGAGGCCCCTGGCTCCTGGCTCCTGGCTTCAGGTTGGCACAGCTCTGTCCATTGTGGCCATCTGGGGAGTGAATGAGTGGATGGAAAACCTCTCTCTTTCTCTCTCTCTCTCTGCCTCTGCCCTCTCTGTAACTCCGCATTTCGAATAATAAACAAATAAATCTTTTTTGTTTTTTAAAGAAAAACTGCTGATATTCCAGTAAGGTCTGCACACAAGTTAACAATGTTGCTTCAGTGTTAATCTAAATAATGGTTATCCAAGATACTTTAACACTGTTACAGGAGATGGCTGAAACAGGGGTTCTTGTCTTCCCACAAGAAAGAATTCAGGGTTGACAGGTAAGCAAAGTAGCAAGGTTTAATGGCGTAGAGCACCAGAATGGATGAGCACCTCTCTAGATCGAATCTGAGGGTTCTCAGTCATTTAGACTGGGGTAAGCAAGGTTACAAAGTTGTTTTTTTTTTTTTTTTTTTTTTTTTTTTTTTGACAGGCAGAGTGGACAGTGAGAGAGAGAGACAGAGAGAAAGGTCTTCCTTTGCCGTTGGTTCACCCTCCAATGGCCGCCGCGGCCGGCGCACCGCGCTGATCCGATGGCAGGAGCCAGGAGCCAGGTGCTTTTCCTGGTCTCCCATGGGGTGCAGGGCCCAAGCACCTGGGCCATCCTCCACTGCACTCCCTGGCCACAGCAGAGGGCTGGCCTGGAAGAGGGGCAACTGGGACAGAATCCGGTGCCCCGACCGGGACTAGAACCCGGTGTGCCGGCGCCGCTAGGCAGAGGATTAGCCTAGTGAGCCGCGGCGCCGGCCTGGTTACAAAGTTTAACAGAGGAAGACCTTTGTCTCTCTCTCTCACTGTCCACTCTGCCTGTAAACAAACAAACAAACAAAGTTTAACAGAGAGAATACACCTGATAGGACAGGCAGGCATTTCAGCAAAGATTCAGACTGCATTTATTTAGGGCTTATAAAGGATTATGCAACAGGTATTCCTGCTACTTCTCCTTCCCCACCCTTTTGTTCTGGACAAAGGGTGTGAAACTGGTGAAATTCCTCCCAAGGTTTTACTACCCAATGATATCAGACTGGGTAGCAGCCCATGTGGTACTAGGCAGAAAGGATCCTCTTGGGGTGCCTTCCCTGGAGGATGGCAGGGAGGAGGCTGGGACCACCTATAAAGTTACCAGGCTGTGGGCGAGACTTTGTGGTATAAAATAATACGCTGCTTCCAAGGCATGCTTCCCCGGTTGCTAGAGGCTGCTGCACTCCTTTCCAGGGGTGCTTTGCTTTCCATAGGCCTCTCTCACACGGACTATTTTTTTCTTTAAGATTTATTTGTTTATTTATTTATTTGAGAGTCAGAGATACAAGAAAGAATGACAGATGGGAAGGGAGGGAGGGAGGGAGGGAGAGAGGGAGAGAGAGAGAGAGAGAGAGAGAGAGAGAGATTCCATCTGTTGGTTTACTCCCCAGCTGGCCAGGAGCCAGGAGCTTCAACCAGGTCTCTTGCCTGGGTGACAAAGGCCTTGGGCCATTTCCCCTGCTTTTCCCAGGCCATCAGAAGGGAGCTGGATTGGAAGTGGAGCAGCAGGGACGTGAACTGGCATTCATATGGGATGCCAGTGTTGTAGGTGTCAGCTTTATGTGTTACCCCATAGTGCCGGCCTCCACATAGGCCAATTTGAATCTTCCTAGCTAATAACATGAAGAGGAGTGGGCAAAGGGTACAAAGAATTATTTTTACAATCTTTTTTTTCCTTTTATTTTAAAGATTTCTTTATTTATTTGAAAGTCAGGGTTACACAGAGAGAGGAGAAGCAGAGAGAGAGAGAGAGATCTTCCATCCGCTAATTCACTCCCCAATTGGCCGCAACGGACGGAGCTGTACTGATCCGAAGCCAGGAGCAAGGAGCTTCTTCTTCTTTTTTTTTTTTTTTTTTTTTTGACAGGCAGAGTGGACAGTGAGAGAGAGACACAGAGAGAAAGGTCTTCCTTTTTGCCGTTGGTTCACCCTCCATTGGCCGCCACGGCTGGCGCACTGCGGCCGGCGCACTGCAGCCGATCCGAAGGCAAGAGCCAGGTGCTTCTCCTGGTCTCCCAGGGGGTGCAGGGCCCAAGCACTTGGGCCATCCTCCACTGCTTTCCTGGCCACAGCAGAGAGCTGGCCTGGAAGAGGGGCAACCGGGACTAGAACCCGGTGTGCCGGTGCCGCAAGGCGGAGGATTAGCCTACTGAGCCGCAGCGCCGGCCTACAAGGAGCTTCTTCTGAGTCTCCCAATGTGGGTACAGGGGCCCAAGGACTTGGGCCATCTTGTACTGCTTTCCCAGGCCACAGCAGAGAGCTGGATTGGAAGTGGAGCAGCCGGGCCTCGAACTGGCGCCCATATGGGATGCTGGCGCTTCAGGCCAGGGCGTTAACCTGGGGCACCACAGCGCCAGCCCCCCCTTTTTTTCATAAAAGTATCCCAAAATAAAACTTCTAAAAGTTTCTGCAACTACAAAATTATCATTCCTGAGAAATACAATTATATTTTTGTTTGGACTGAACTTTAAATACGACACAGGCAGGCCTCAGTGGGGGCCAAGAGCAATTCAACCACAGAATCAGAGCCATGGATCTGGAATAGTCATGAATAGCCAGGCCATAATGCCCTGAGCCTGCCTGCAGGAAAAGCCCGGAGAGGAGAAACAGGAGCATTCCCGGTGATGAGCAGGCTGACCATCGTGCACAAGACAGCATCACAAACACACCTCCTTACAAGTGGTAAGGGTCATGGGCTGCAATCAGAGACCAGGTCACTGCTGTCCCATTTATCTTGTGATCCGATTCCAAAGATTTTACCAATCTCTTCCCAATTAGATAAGTCACATAGCCTTGGAAGCATTTTAGATAAAAAGACCCTCTCCTGACAAGTCTCCTGATTCAGGTATGTATGCAGATTTTAATGCCAATCATTTGAAACCCTGGACTACTGGTTGTCTCCTAGCAATGCTCAATGCTCAATGATTCCCTAGCATAATGTAAAGACTCAGCAGGTATGCAGAACTGCCCAAGGCAATGCACAATGAAGAACACAAAAGGTGGCATAGTTTGGAGACATCTGGTGAAGGGACAAAGAGCCACAGGAGACTCTGAGGACATGCAACGTCTGTTTCCCAACAGAAGAATGGAAATGAATGGGAGACAGGGGTGAGAGAGCTGGGAAAGAAGGAATCTGAATAGTAGCCTGAATGAGTTCAGGTTTCAGCTAAAAAAATTGCTAAGAATTTTGTATTCTCTTCCATAACATACAGGACTTATCTTCAGATAAAAATTATGGTCTTCCTGCCTCAACACATTTATTCTGTAGCATCTCATACCTGCTGACACATACCCTAACTTCTTTTTCTTTTTAAGATTTATATTTTATTTATTAGAAAAGACAGAGTTGAAAGAGAGAGAGAAAGAAAGAAAGACAGACAGACAAGGAGAGACACAGAGAGAAAGACAGACAGACAAGGAGAGACAGAAAGAGAGAGAAGAGAGATCTGCCATCTGCTAGTTTACTCCCCAAATGGCCACAATGGCCAGGGCTGGGCCAGATGGAAGCCAGGAGCCAGGAGCTTCATATGATACCTTAATTTCTGGAAGCATGATGCAAAGTGACTTAGAAAATGTTAATTTTGAGGGGCTAGTGCTGTGGTACAGTGGGTTAAGCCACTGCCTGCAATACCAGCATCTCAAATGGCCCCGGTTCTGGTCCCAGCTGCCTCACCTGGGGAAGTAGAGGAAGACGACCCAAGTGCATGGGCCTCTGCACCCAACTGGGAGACCTGCATGAAGCTCCTAGCTCATGACTTGGACCTAGCCCAGCACTGGCCATTGTGGCCATTTGGGGAGTAAACCAGCAGATAGGAAACCTCTCATTCCTTCTGTCTCTCTGTAACTCTGCCTTTCAAATAAATAAATCTATATAAAATGTTAATTTTTGTTTACTGTATCAGCATATTCTGTTAGTGCAAAGAGGTATTTCAAGAAACATATTTTTTTAAAAAAATGAATTTAAATCTTAAAAGCACAAATACATCTACAAAATCCATTCATCCAGAAAACCTCACTCCCTAATGATGTCAGATAAATGAAGCACGACTCTACTAGGAAGCTGTGTTAAGAGGCTAGGAAATCTATATTGTACATATATTAGTCATGCCTGGGAAAACAAATCTCACCCTTTCTTTTTCTATTATGAAAAGTGTGGGTTTGGCAAATGTCCCAAAGGTCCTTTTTCTTTTTAAAGAGAACATCTGAACTGCTGATAACAAATTACCTGCTTTTTGAAGTGATATTAAAATTCAGGATTCAAGCCTTTTATTTTTCTCTAAAAGCCAGCATCTTTGTTAAGGTGTTTTTGGTCCTCAGAACACTGAATTTCAACATTTTAACTTAACACTAGAATATCAGTTCTTTTAAATAAAAATCAGGCAGCTGTTTGTGAGGCTTCATCCCACTGCTTTTCTAGAACCCACACCCTGACCTTGGGGAACCAGGCTTCTCCCACTGACAGTCCACCAGAGCTAGGAGGGATGTTAGCTCTCTCAGTTCCTGGACTGAAGACCTGACCCACATTCCTAAGAGCATGTAATATTCCTGGCCACAAGGCTTGAGGTAAGTGTATGACTCAAACAAGGCACCGAGGTTTGGCTCTTGACCTGGACTGCAAGTTATCAGGAAAGAGATAAAAAAAAAAAAAAAAAAAAAGATTTATTTATTTATTTGAAAGGCAGAGTTAGGGAGAGAGAAATCTTCCATCTGCTGGTTCACTCCCCGAAATGGCTGCAACAGCCAGAACCCAGCTGATCTGAAGCCAGTAGCCAGGAGCTTCTTCTGGGTCACCCACATGGGTGCAGGGGCCCAAGGATTTGGGCCATCTTCTATTGCTTTCCCAGGCCATAGCAGAGAGCTGGATCAGAAGTGGAGCAGCGAGGACTCAAACAGTGTCCATATGGGATGCCGGCACTGCAAGGCGTGGCTTTACCTACTATGCCACAGTGCTGGCCCCAAGAGAAGAGACTATTCTTTTTCTACTGAAGATATCTAAACCTCTGGATCCCATCATATCTAAAGGCAGAACATCTATAGTCTTTTCAGTTAGAGAAGCCAATAAATTCTCTTTTCTCTCTCTCTCTCTCTCTCTCTCTCCCCCTCTCCCTCTCCCTCTCTCTCTTGCATGCACACACATGTTTAAGTCACATGCAACTAAAAGGGTGCCATTACAAATAAATTCAGGAAGGCAGAGATGAAGGGATTTTTCTAATCTCTCAAATTCAACTTTCAGGTCCACCATCAGCAAACTTCAGTTAGGTAACAGTACAGTCACGAAGTCATGAAAGCACAAATAAGAAGTGAACAGAACGCTGGTTTGAAGTCAATAAGCCAAATTTCACATGGCCTCTGCAACTGGCCAAGTCAAGCGGCTTTGGGTATTGTTCAACCTAGGCCTCAGTTTCTAAATTGGGGGTGATAACTTCACAGGGTTGGTAAAAAACAAACAAACAAACAAAAACCCAGAATGCTGAAGGATGAAACAGCCAAGCGCTGCCCAAAGTGATCAAGTAGATCATCTCTACTCTTTGCTAGGGTGCAGGAGAAGATGGGAGAGGAAGGTGTGTGCATGTGCAGCGTGCAGAGCACCTGGGTTCAGGGAGATATCTGTGGGGGGTCCATGTAGAAGCGCTAACATCAAAACACCTGTGGTTGCCTCTGGAAGTAGTGGGAAAATGTAGCCGTGTCATCCCAAGGCTGTGACAGTCTTGGAAGACAAATCCAGGAAGCAGGCATCTGATTAGAAACCTCATCACGTGCTCTAGCTCTTCATGGGACTGCTTACTCCTTCCATTCAAGAACACAACTGCATTCATCTAATGGACCTCCTGGGGCTCATTTGGTATTAGGTTGTAAAAGCTGGCTCCTGTACCACACCTGCCAGAAAATCCTACTGTCTGGTGGTATGAAATAATAAATAAATGAATGGAATGAATGAAAACAGATGAAATAGAATGAGATAAATCCAACAAATGAGAGAGGTCTCAAGCTGGAGGTCCAAGGTCACCTTCAATCTCCAAGAGTCCATGAACAGTATTTTTTTGTGTGTAATAGAAATAGCTAACATTTAAAAATTTAGAAAGTTCTCTCACAGATCCAAATGCCCAGTTTCTCTTGAACACACCTGGAAATGCTGGCCTTGAACACATCAATTGCTGGCAGGAACCCCTATGCAATGGGAGGGAATGTTCCCAAACCATCCATCCCCTTGTCAACTCTCCCGCCTCTTACAGGCACCCATTCAAGCGGCCTGACCAAACTACACCATTTGTTACCCTTGAGAAGAACAGATGTGGGAGCTCCAGAACCCATCACCACTCTGTTCTTCCGTAGTCTGCCCACTCCAAAGGTGCACAACAACTAAGAAAGGAAGGCTCATGGGTAATGGAAGAACAACTCTGTGGGCAGACTAAAAGCCACCAAAAGGTTCACTTTAAAATATGACCTGTATGGTCTATGAATCCTATCTCAATGAGAAGGTAGGAGTGAAGGCTGAAAAAAAAAAAAAAAGGCTGGGTTGGGGGGAGGGGGAGGGAAAAGGAAGAAAGGGAGGGAGGAGTTAAAGAAGGAAAGGAGGGAAGAAGAGGCAAGACCATATGGGGGAGCTGGAGCTGTGGCATGGCGGGTAAAGCCGCTGCCTACAGTGCCAGCATCCCATATGGGTGCCAGTTCAAGTCCAGGTTGCTCTACTTCTGATCCAGCTCTCTGCTATGGCCTGGAAAAGCAGTAGAAGGTGGCCCAAGTCCTTGAGCCCCTGCACCAGCATGGGAGACCCAAAAAAAGCTGCTGGCTCCTGGCTTTCAATCAGTGCAGCTCTGGCCATTGTGGCCATCTGGGGAGTGAACCAGTGGATGGAAGATCTCTCTCTCTCTCTGCCTCTGCTTCTCTGTAACTCTGTCTTTCAAATAAATAAGTAAATAAATCTTTAAAAATAAAAAGAAAGAAAGAAAGAAAAAAGACCATATGGGAAAAGACAGCCGGTAGCATACCATCTGGACCAGACTGTGATACCTGCATACTCTCATAAGCTTCCCATCCAGTGTCTTTTCCCGTTCACTGGGAAAGCAAACTGCTTTTCAGCTGGTCACCAGGAGGGAAAATAGAACACATACTTGTCCTAGAGGCAGGAAATCCTGTTTTGTTACTTCCTGGCTGAGTGATCTTGCCCAATCATGTTGACTCTTTGGATTTCAGCATCCTTACTATAACATAAGGATGACATCTCCTGAGCTGCTTCAGTCAAGGATGGTTCTGACCAGCAGGAGAGGTAACAAAAATGCAAACACCTGTTGAACTACAGGGAAGCACATCAGGTGCAACAAAGGCACAACCCCAGGACACGAGCACCATGGCACTCCTTTTTAGTGTAGCAAACAGCACAGCTGCTTACCCAAGGGTCACTTCCCCCCTTTACTCTGCTACTAGAGCACTGATTTTTATACAGTCATGCAAAAATAAAAGGAGTAAATAACAATGCAAGTAACACTGAAAGACCTTTTCAAAATGGAGCATAGGAGGCCATTATGGGAGCAAGACCTGAGTGTGTCTCTCGCAGCTACCTAACACTTCGCACTTGGGTCAACTCCACCCTTTGACTCAGGCATCTGGAGCAACCAGATAAAAACACTGTGCCCAGGGACTCAAGATGCAGGTGAAAGAGATACTGGACTCTTGTTTATGAGAAGTTCTACTAAGTATATACTCGGTCAGTCTTTATCTTCTTCTTCTTCTTCTTCTTTTTTTTTTTTTTTTTTTTTTTTTTTTGACAGGCAGAGTGGACAGTGAGAGAGAGAGACAGAGAGAAAGGTCTTCCTTCCTTTGCCGTTGGTTCACCCTCCAATGGCCGCCGTGGCCGGCGTGCTGCGGCTGGCGCACCGCGCTGATCTGAAGGCAGGAGCCAGGTACTTCTCCTGGTCTCCCATGCAGGTACAGGGCCCAAACACTTGGGCCATCCTCCACTGCACTCCCGGGCCACAGCAGAGAGCTTGCCTGGAAGAGGGGCAACTGGGACAGAATCCGGCGCCCCGACTGGAACTAGAACCCGGTGTGCCGGCGCCGCAGGCAGGGATTAGCCTATTGAGCCATGGCACCGACCTAGTCTTTGTCTTCTACCAGTCACACAGCCCCTGGTCTTTCTCAAAGAAGATTCAAAGAATCTTGTAATACTGGTGGCCCATGTAAGCTCTCACTTGCCCTGCTTCCCTCACAGCATGGACTCTGAGCTACCTGAGCCTCTGTCTCCCAAACTGCAACTCCTAAAACCCCCAACATTCACAGTTTTCAGAGCTTGCAGCAATGGACACTCACCCCACTTCCCTCTCACAACTGAGAAGGAGGACTGGTGAGTCTGTGCCAGCCTGGATGGTCCTATTTTCCTTACTAGGGATTGATTCAAGGATAGAACCCACTGAAGGTTTCTGTTGGGATTAGAGGCAGGGGTTAGAGAAAAGATTTCCTCATTGATTAGAAGTGACAACAAATACTGCCTTCCCTGCTCCTGTCAGGAGCTCCTGTGTGAGTCTTCTATCTCTGAAGGAAAAAAACAGACACGCTGAGGATGACAGAGAAGAAAGATGAGATGAACAAGATCCTTGATGACACTACTGAGCTGCTAAATTAACCAGCTCTGAAGCTTGTTATTTAAATAATGTAAATACCCCTACTGTTTTGGTCATTTTGGTTTGGGTTTTTGTTACTCGCAACTCAAATATCCTAATTTATAAACCCAGTAAGCTGTGATGTGGCCTTAGACTCTTCAGAAAAAAGTCATTTATTATCAACTGAACAGAATTACCACTTGGCATTAAAATATACTTGCCTTCCTGGGGCCATGTATTTTTTTTTCAAAGAGGTATTGATGCCAACAAAAAATTGCCTGATTTGATGAAACCTTTTTCAGGAATTCATTGTTAATAAAAGTTACCTTAAGAAAAAAAAAACTCTGCAGGAATGCTGGGACTGCCAAAGGTCGGCATACAACCAAACACCTCTAGGTAAATATTCTGTGCCAATAGGAACAATTCTTCAGTGTGATTTCAATATTTACAAACATCTGCGATGGAAGTAAGGTGCACAGGAATTAGAAAGGTGAGGAAGAAAGATGGTAGTGGAACCAGCACAGTCTTCCTGGATCCCCAAATCCTGACAGAAAACCACAAAGTAACAAGACAGCAAATGCATGGAACAACATGCATGGAACAACATGCGCAGCCAGTGAGCTAACAAAGCATCCCCATGAGCCCTAAACAACAAGCGGGTGAGAGCAAGCCTCCATTAACATAAGGCTTGTGTGTTACTGGCAGGTACCCGTGTGGGAGGAAACAGGAAGTTACAAGAAGTAATGTCCTGAGAGCAGAACACTAAACTGGAGTAACATATTCAAGACAAGCAAGGAAAGAAAATCTGAGCCAAAAATTTTCTATCCAGCAAAACTGACTTTCAAACAGTGGCAGCTGTTACAGGCCTTTAAGAACTCAAGAAACTTGGTTTCCCTCCTAAGGACCTGCTAGACAAAGGGCTCCAGACAACCAGACTTGAAAGATATCAACAAGAAGACCTAGGCTGAACATGAAATGAAGCATAAAACAGTGAGCATATAAGAAAATGGTGAAAACTATGAAGGAAAACGAAGAATGCAGAGGCAAAAAAGCCTTGTTAGTGTTTTCCACAGTCATGCTGGTGATAGATCTGTATTGTTACTCTCATAGTAACAATGCATCTGTATTGTTACTTTCATAGTACATACAATACAGAATAAGAGTCTGAGTCTAGGGGCTGGCGCTATGGTGCATTAGGCTAATCCTGTGGGGAAGACAGCCCAAGTGCTTGGGCCCCTGTACCCACACGGGTGACCTGGAGGAAGCTGCAGGCTCCTGGCTGGGATTAGCCCAGCTCTGGCCGTTGTGGCCATTTGGGGAGTGAACCAGAGGATGGAAGACCTCTCTCTGTCTCCCCTCTCTCTGTAACTCTCTCAAATAAAATAAACAAATCTTAAAAAAAAAAAAAAAAAAGAGTCTCCTGTGATGATCCCTGTAGACCAGAGTTCTGGATGTGAAGGAAAGCAATACAGGGACTTCTCAAAACACTTGTGAAAATGGGGAATTCAAAGGCAAGTTCATTTTCGTGCAAAACTTTTTGAAATCCATGCATAGTTTTTTCATAATATGCATTTCCATGAACTTTTTGAAGAATCTGAGATGCACATATATACAATATATATAGTTTTTTGCACTAAAATAAGCTTTTGGTTCCACTATCTACAAGTTTTCAGAAGTTCTCTTGTACACAAATGAGACAGAAAATAAAAACAAACAACAGACTTGGGAGACTTAACTACATTTACAAATTCATAGACTATTTTATCTTTAAACAAAAATAAAATACAAAGGTAGACATATTTATAATTTCTTACCCCTGTCCAATGAAGAGACCAGGAGGAAGCCCAATAGTAAATAGCATCCCTAATACCCATTTTGTGGCCTTAACATACCATTTCCTACTAAAAGAAATCAAGCAGTTTCTTAGTGAAATGACTGACACCAGGTCTGGGGCATGGAATGTGTCAGATGAATCTAGAACATCTTAATGGAGCAGAGAACTGGGAAGCTGTCACAGGAATTCTGGATCCAACCTGAAGAGACTGCCACCACATCAATGAAAAAGAAATGTAGAATTGCAGCAGTATAAATACCACATAGCTCCTGATGAAGGAACACGGCCTCACTGATGTTCCTGCCAGACATTATTCTGACCAAGCTTCTTTTTAAAACATTTATTTATGTTTTCAGCGAGAGAACATGTTCCCTCTGCTGGTGTTCTCCTAAAATGCCTGCGACGCTGGGATTGGACTAAACCAAAGCAAAGGGCCCAGAACTTAATCTGGGTCTCCCATGTGGGTGGGAAGAATGCAACCACTTGAGTCACCATCTGCCACCTTCCAGGGTGTGCTTCACCAGGAGGGGAAGTTGCCAGGCCTCAAACCCAGGCACTCTGTTAAGGAATGTGGGCATCCCAAGCAGCAACTTAACCGCTGCACCAAATGCCTGCCCTCCCCCACC
This sequence comes from Oryctolagus cuniculus, assembly GCF_051225735.1. Classification (NCBI taxonomy): domain Eukaryota; kingdom Metazoa; phylum Chordata; class Mammalia; order Lagomorpha; family Leporidae; genus Oryctolagus; species Oryctolagus cuniculus. Next base: position 42,495,411 of record NC_142872.1, on the reverse strand, counting down.
GCGCAGTCACTCTTCTTTCTGATCAAGTTTCTGGATCCAGCTGCTGATTTGTAGAAAATAAAGAAAACCAAGGAACGTGTGAGCCTCAACCACGAGTGTACAATCACAAAACTCAGAGCATGGTAACCTCCACAGGCTTAGGTTTCTCAACAGAAAAACCGTGGAGAAGGAAACCCTGGATCAAGGGAGACTTGAAAAGCATCACATTTAAAACCGGGTCAGACTAAACGCCTAGGGATACACATTTGAGTGGCATATCTGTTTTTAAATGAAAGGAGGTAACCACTATAAAAAGGGTGAGGGAGAGGAGACTGTGACTTGCTAATTCATGAGAAGGGGTTTCTGGAAGGACTGGCAGTATCCCATGTCCTGGTTGGTCATACTGTGAGGAGGTTCACCTTCTGCAATTCCCAAGTTTACAATTGTTTGGTAAGTTTTCCTGTATATTATACTTCACTTTGCAATAAAAAGACTGCTTTAAAAAAGGGGGGGAGGGGAGTGGGACAGGGGCTGGTGCTGTCACATAGTAGGTTAAGCCTCCACCTGAGGCACCAGCATCCCATATGGATGCCGATTCAAGTCCCAGCTGTTCCACTTCTGATCCAGCTCCCTGCTGATGGCCTGGGAAAGCAGTGGAAGATGGTCCATGTGCTTAGGCCCATGCCCCAGCATGTAAGACTCAGAAGAAGCTCCTGGTTCCTGGCTTTGGATCAGCAAAGCTCCAGCCTTTGCAGCCATTTGGGGAATAAACCAGAGGATGGAAACTCTCTCTGTCTCTCTCTCCCTCTCTGTCTGTAACTCTTCCTTTCAAATAAATAAATAAATAAATCTTAAAAAAAAAAAAAAAAAAGACAGGGAAAGGAAGGAGAGTAGAAAGACTGTCTCCATCCCTGCCCCCTGCCATGCCCTGTGTTGAGAACCAGAAAGTGTGGATGGGGTGTACTGCAGATATGGGGCACAACCTAAGCAAAGTTGAAGGGGTGGAAATGAGGTGGCAGATTTTGGCAAGAGTAATTTGGCTACCCAATGACTCCATGCAGAAAACTCTGGGAAATATGAGTTGCGGGCATAGTTTAGAAGTCTCATTAAGCGTGGACAAGATGTTTGTTCTTAATGTTTTTTTTTTTTTTTTTTGGTCAGGCAGAGTGGACAGTGAGAGAGAGAGACAGAGAGAAAGGTCTTCCTTTTGCCGTTGGTTCACCCTCCAATGGCCGCCGCGGCTGGCGCACTGCGGCCGGCACACTGCGCTAATCCGAAGGCAGGAGCCAGGTGCTTCTCCTAGTCTCCCATGGGGTGCAGGGCCCAAGCACTTGGGCCATCCTCCACTGCCTTCCCAGGCCACAGCAGAGAACTGGCCTGGAAGAGGGGCAACCGGGACAGAATCTGGTGCCCTGACTGGGACTAGAACCTGGTGTGCCGGCACCGCAGGCGGAGGATTAGCCTATTGAGCCACGGCGCCGGCCTGTTCTTAATGTCTTAATCAGCAGATAAAGACTAAATGTTTCTCAACAAGGATTGAAACATCTGAATCAAGCCAGTGCATTGGTCATTTCTCACTTAAACACCTTCCTCCTTCCTCCTTTCTAACAAAACTCCTGCATGTTTCTGTGTCTACCTGTGATATCTGGAGATGTGGCAGCCATCTTGGAACAATGAAAAACTTTAACCTGGGGAGAACATGATGAGAACAGTGCAGCTAAACTGTGGCAGGAATATAAATCACAGATGATATTACTGAGCCACTGAACTTATTCATCCCACAATTACCCTTCTACTGGGGTTCTTATTATGTGAGATGACCAATGCCAATCTCACTTAAATGAACTGTATCTTCCACTGCTTGCTCTAGAACGCAGCCAAAATTATACATGGGTTTTAAGAGAAAATACTGAAAAAGCCCAGCTAGATCCTTAAGAGGTTAAGACTCCAAGAAATAAAAACCTCAAATGTCTTTAAACAGTCCCATGCCCTCTGGACTCACGACCCACTGGCCGCCCTGAACAATCTCCCAGTTCTGCAGAAACCCAGCAGTCAGCTTAAGTTTACCACTTAATCACACGAGTCTTGCTGGTGTCAAGCTCTTAAAGGAGTTGATCTTAGGGAACAGGGAGAAAAATGAAAAGGAAATAAAATTGAACAGTTGCCTACAGAGAACACCAGCTGTGTGTGATTGATTTCCATGTAATCTCCATTTGTCTCCCCGGAATTTCTTCATCAGGTCTCTGGTCCAGGGTCATGGGGGAGGCGTGATGCTGCTCTGCCTGGAATGCAGTCAGGAAGAAAACCTTCCCTAATATGGCCCTGAAGGCTGCAGAAGCCAAGATGGGAGACCTGATGTAGGGGTGGGGTGCGGCAAGTACCAGGAAGGTTGCAAAGAGGGACAGTGAGGCCACAGGCCCTGCAGCCAAAGGGGAATGCAGCTCCACTGGCTACTGTAGCAGCAGTTTTGTCTTCCAAGGTAGTGGGCTGTGATCTGGGAAGTTTGCACTTCTCCTGGGAGCCTTCAATCCATCAAGTGCTTGGGGCGGGCAGGTGTCTTGGCCCCGACAAATAGCCAGGAAGCAGGACTCCTCCACTGCCCATGCATCCTGAAAACCACACAGGGAAATGAGCTATCAGATGCATTTGGGCTTGGGGATCACTGGTGGTACAGACGGGGTCAAAAAGAGAATGGAGGGGCAGGGTACAGTGTCCCCTGTGGTCATTTCAAGGTGTCACCCCTTTAGCTTTTTCAGTGCTCTTGGCCGTGGACTCTGTCCTCTGGTGTTAACATGGGTGCATGCACTTGCTTGGTGCATCTCTGCCCATGGGAATGCTGTCCATGTGCTCAAAGAAAACAGAGAGAACAAATAAGGCAGTGGTTCTCAAAGTTTCGTCCCAAGTACAGCAGCAGCAGCTTTCCCTAGAAACTGTCAGAAATGCAAATTCTCAGGTCCCACTCCAGCTTGTTGAATCAGCCCTGGAGGGAGAGGAACCAGAAATCTGTGGTTTAACAAGCCTACCTGAGGATGATTGACAACTTTATCATGCAGAAGGAGAAAGAGCAGGCCAGGGACTTCCAGTGACTTACCTAGGATCAAAGAACTGAAAAGCAGCTGGGTCTGAAACCAATCTAGTGCCAGAGCTGCAACATCACCATGAGACATTTAAAAACCACTCTTGACCATTTCTGATCTTTCTATGTAACATCCTAGCACCTTATTAGGGGCCTGGAGCCTAAAGCACTGCCCTTATTATATAGGACAAGAAGACCACGGCAGCCTCTCTCTTTCTGACTCTCCTTGTGGCCAGCATTAGAGCAAAGGACCCACAATCACCCAGGAGGCACCTGCACCAGAAACCCAAGGAATGGTGGGACAGAGCTGCTTAAAACAGGAGCCCAAGGAGCACACTGCCTGGGTTCATATCCCAGCTACAAGACTTGTTTGCTGTGCCACTGCAGGCAAGTCTGAACCTTTCTGAGCCAGTTTCCTCGGCTCTAACACGGAGCAGGAGCACGGAGCATCTGCTGGTGAAGCTGCAATGAGATCACCCAGGAATACGTGATAAATGCATGGCAGCTGCCTCTGCTATCCTCAACACCACCTTGTCCCTCACCTCCCCAGCTCCCCCTCATCACCAAGTCATGCTGGTTCCACCTCCTGGTTCCCACGTCTGCCCTCTCATCTTCCTCTTTGCATGCCCATCCCCACTGCTACTGTTGTGGTTCTGGTCCCCATCTTGTCCCCTTGCATCCCCATGAGCATCTTCAAATCGTTATCTGGGTCTCCAGTAGTCCTTTCCACCCAGTAAGCTTACTCAATTGCAAACCTGAGTAGCTCAAACCCTGCGACGGCTCCCTGTGACCTGCAGGGTCAAAGTTCAGTTCGTAGGCAGAACCCAGTGTCAGCATCTCCCATCTTTATTTTATATACAGATTTCCATCTCTTCAACCCCATGCTCTACTTAATTAATTTTAAGACCACTCAAAACTGGGCTTCTCACACTATGCTGCTATCTTCCCTCTGCCTCAACTCTCATGTGCCTGGCAAATTCACACTCATCTTTCAAGACATATAGCCAGTGCTGGCACCTTAAATCCCAGTCCCCAGGTGGATGAGGTTGCCCTGCTTTGCCCTGAGCTGCTACACCTGCTTCCCTCCATGGGGCTTATGTGTTTCCACACCTGCCACCCCTGTCGGCTGGATCACCCCTCTATACCAGACACTCACTCTGGCACACAGAAAACATTCTAAGCTCACATGCTAAATGGATAAACACAGAACTCTCCCAGTCTCACCAGTCCCAGCTCTGCCCTCTGGTCTCACAGAATAAACCTGTTCTGCTGTTCTCCTCAGAAGTTTTTCAGATGCTGGATTCCCATCTCGCTTTCAAAGCAGGTTGAAATGAGTCTCACTATAGATATGGCTGTGGTTATGCAATGAGTAAAGCAGTAACTGATAGCCAACTATGAAATTTATCTAGCCATCACCAGGCTGTCATTCCATTCCCAGCAGTGGCAAAGCCCTTGGTTAGGAAAAATATGAGCTTCTCCTCTCCTGAGGATAGGGATGTGGCAAGGACAGGAATGGGATGTGGCAATCATGGCTAGGGGCTTCTTGTCATGGTCTCAACCCTGGCCTGGAGACTTGGTTACTGGTTCCTGGTTCTTCCACTCGCTGGGTGAGTGATTTGGGAAGCCCGTTCCTGGCTTGGGCCTATGACCCTCTGATCTGTAAAATGAGGACTGTGGGACTGGAAGCTCTTTAATCACCCTCGACAGCCCTAATATCTCAGGAATTTCAAGGCTGATTAGGCCATGGGTGGCTGACTAGATGGGGACCAATTTATGGTATCTGTCAAGCAACAGCTTAGAGAAGAATCCCGAGCTTTAAGAGCAGCTCCCTCTAGCAACCTCTTGAAATGCCTTTAGACAGCAACATGCCTTTGAACATAAGCACTCAAGAATAACTTCTGCCAAGTGCTTACTCTGTGACAGGTGTCATTTAAGGAGTTCATTATTTAATCATCACAACTCCATAAGGTAGAGCTATTATTGCCCCCATTTTACAGAAGAGAAAACTGAGTAGTTAAATGATTGCTCAAGGTCATACAGGTGACACAAGCAGGCGTGGAAAGCAGGCAGTGTAAAGCCAGATTAATATCCACTATGCAATATTGCTTCCTTTGGTTAAATCCAAAGAGAGAGAAACCCATTTAGGTGAAAAGGTGCTCAGGACTCCAGGAACACCCAGGCACTTTTATAAAACAGTCCTGAGTTAAATAAGGCCTGGAAGAAAACAGGAAGAGTCCAGTGTATTTCTCACCTGTCTATTGAGAACTGCCAAGTGCTCAGGAGAGTGAGAGTGGACAGAAAGCACAGGCCTCCTCCACAGAGCCTGTGGTAATTCATGTGCCAGGCACCCTGCCAAGAACCTGCCTTTGTTATCTTTTATTCACTAGAAGATGAGTGCTGATGCTGTTCCATTGTAGAGGTAAGAAAAGGAGGCGCAGAGCGGTAAAGGAGCCAGCCCAAGGTGACACAGCTAAGTAACTGGCAGAACTAGGACATGAACCCAGATCTGCCTGTATTCCGGGATCTGTTTTCTCAACAAAACTGACTCACCAAATTTGTAGGAAAACAATTCAAGCTTTAAATAAACAAATGACAAGATACAGTAGGACAAACTACAATGCTTTGAGAAACTAGGTGTGAAAACAATGCAACAGACAGGCATGAAGCACTTTCCAGAGGCAGTGACTACTGTGCTCCAAGGCAGCTGATGAAAAAGAGGGAGGAAGCTGTGACATGCGTGGGTTACAACTGGGAGTCTGAGTTGGGAGCAGGAGTTGGGACAGTCTCAGACATTCCACGCAGACAAGGTTGGCAAGGCCAAGCCAGGACCATATTGTCACACAGGAGAGGATTCCAAGTGCTCGGGCAAAAACGTGACAATAGCCACTGTTTTCAGGAGAGGGAGAGGAGGCGGACAGGGATTTCAGAGTGTTTTTCTGGCCATGACCCCCACCCCCCAACATTGTCCTCCACAGATTCCTTCCAGGAAGGACTGATCACAAGTACCTGGGAAGATACCCCAAAGACTATTCACACAGCATCACACAGGTGAAGCAGGCAGGAGACAGAGTGGTGCGGAGGACCCAGGCTCAGACCAGAGATCTCATAGCACCCTAGAGAGGAGCTGCCTCAGCAGGTGGGGCAGAACTGCACGCACCCTCTACTTCCAGATGGTTCTCCTGTGGGAGCCTTGGACCAACACTGCAAAAAGTCCTGATTTATCACCAGAAGGCTTACTGAAGTAGACTGACTGGAGTAGAACCAATACTCGCACAATTATTCTTTTCCAACCGTGCGCCTTTGAGCAAGTTACTTGGAAGTTCCCTGAGAGTCTGGTTTCTAATCCACAAAAGGGAGCTATGTTGCACTGCTCACTCCACAGAGCTGATCAAATCGGAGACAGACTGCAAATCCTCTGTGGCCCAGGAGGGCACGGAGGTGAGGGTTCCGGTGGTGGGATGGGGATGGGGTGAGGAATAAGCAATGTGTTCTAAGCTCCTTCTCTACATGCTGCTTCCAGGTTTAAAGTGGCAAAGAGGAAAAAACCAAGGTATTCCACAAGCTGCAGGCCAGGTCCAACTCTAACAGTAGATAATGAGGATGTAACAGGAGCAACAAGCGAAGCCACGTTGAGAAAGGCAAAAGCAAGAAAAGGAGGAGGCTGGCGCCGTGGCTCACTTGGTTAATTCTCTGCCTGCGGTGCCGGCATCCCATATGGGCGCTGGGTTCTAGTCCCGGTTGTTCCTCTTCCACCCCAGCTCTCTGCTGTGGACCGGGAGGGCAGTGGAGGATGGCCCAAGTGCTTGGGCCCTGCACCCGCATGGGAGACCAGGAGGAAGCACCTGGCTCCTGGCTTCAGTCGGCACAGCGCGCTGCCCGTAGCGGCCATTTGGGGGGTGAACCAGTGGAAGGAAGACCTTTCTCTCTGTCTCTCTCACTAACTCTGCCTGTCAAATTTAAAAAAAAATTTAAAAAGAAAAGCAGGAAAGACTCTAAATGCCCAATAACACTGGAATGGGGAGAGGCACCAGGGAAGGCTTCTCTTCCAAAGAGGAGCAGCATGCACTGTGTTTAAATGATGATCACAACTGAAAATAACTCCCATCCACAATGTCTTTTGTTAAAAAAAAGTTTGTTGATACATACTTCTCTATAGTCTCCTTAAAATACACAAATTCAATACCAAAACCAAAATGTAAACAGATACATGGCTGTGGTTATCTCTGGACAGTCATAATTACTGGGAACTGTGTGTGTGTGTGTGTGTGTGTTTGAATGTATCTGTATTATGTAAACTTTCCACACTGAGTTCACATAGATTGCTGCTGAGGAAAACAGGAGAGTAGCGTCTCATCCTCTGCCTCCAGCATTCCCCTCAGCTCCCCCCATGTCTCCTTCCACATTCCAGGGATTCTCTGCTGGCAAAGCCTGTGGCTCTGCCCCCAATCTGGGGCCTAGCATGCTAAGGAATTCCCAAAGCCCAAACCCCCACCACTGAGGAGTGGGTTGGGGTGGGGCCTCTGCAGAGAGGCTTCATCCAACCAGCAAAAGCACATTCTTTCCATGGGCAGTTCCAGAAAAATCCTCAGGCAAAGTGAGAATGACAGGGGTCTGAAGTAGACCATCCATCAGGCCTACCTCTGTGGGCTCAGCACCTCGGCAAGGGGACCCCTGAAGGTGGTCTCCGCAGCCATTTGCTGAGTGCTGATCCTCTGCTCCTCACTGGGGATCGGTGCCAAATGCATTGTATGCATTATCATCTTCAATCTCCACTACTTGGGTTCCCCCCAAATTACAGATGAGGGTGCCTGAGGCTCTGCTATGCTTTGCCTGGCCACGTAGCCAGGAAGTGGCTGAGAAGGCCCAACTTCTGGTCTCACTGGAATGGGGCCTGAAGTGAAACAGCAACTCTATGGGCTTCCTACACTTTAGTGCACTTGGACTTGGGTTTCTCTTTCCTTATCCAACGAATGAGACTCCTGGCAACACTCAAAACTCCTAAATAAATAATACACAGTTATGTTTGTATGCCTCTCCCAACTTCCCAGGCTCCATTCTCCAGCCACAGAATAAAACTGCCATTTTTCATCAACAGAACACTTACAAAGTGTTGATTATATGAGTTCTGTGTGCCAGGGAGGCCCACGTTTTTAACTAAAAACTATCAGAAACAACCCACATCCTGAAGCATCTTAACATCTTAGATCTACAACTGACAGACTGAGAAGTCTACAAAATTTCCCAGCTGACCTCTTTTGGGAAACTCTGACCCTGAAGGGATCTCACTCACTTACTCCTACAGAAAGTGCTACCGCTTACTGCACCTAGCACACACCAAGGACTTCATGTACTTCCTTGCATCTGTCCGCAGCTGAATTCTGGGACACAAGTTTTATGATCCACATTTTATAGGGGAGGCCACTGAGGCTGACTCAAGGTCATGCAGACCGGGGAGCTGCCCTGAAGCATCTATAATACTTGGTCCTTTTGGAGGGTTATTTTTGCATCTGCCCATTGTTCCATGAGATTGCACTCCACAAAGTTAGGGATGGATCCCTCAATGACCTAGTCTTGCACATGACACACAGCAGGTATGTGCTTGTGTGTGCATGTGTCCATGCACGTGCACACTCTCACACACAAGCAATAGTTCAAGGAAAGCTATCAAGGTTGCCTCTAGATCTGGCTGGATCTGGACCTAACAGAACTCTGCCAAGTCGTAAGTATCTAGTGATTCAGTCTTCCATGGGCTTCAGTTTCCATACTCAACATTTGGAAAGACCAACAGACTCATCTATGCACAGTGAGGAGCATAGTAGAGTCATGGATATCAACTTGAGCAGAAGGCTGGCATGTAGTAACTGCTGACTGAAACACAGACATCTACAACTTAAAAGGCCAGAAACAGAAGTGTCCAATTATGGGAACCTGGAACTCAAGATGTTCTCTTCCCATGGGAGAATGGGAACCTACTGAGGGCAAAAAGTGGACATTTTTGTCTGCAATCCCAGCACTAGCCAATCAACTGCTGAGGGTGGCAGAGACTAACAGCCTTTCCTGCCCATCTCTGAGCTGTGCTGAGGATGGCAGGCAGGCAGAAGGAGGGAGAGAGAACCTGCACAGCTGCTGTGCAGGGCTCAGGCCAGCCTTGCTGTGAATGGGCAATCAGGACAGCGCCTAACCCTGCAGAGTCAGATCGCAGCTGAAATGAAACGTCCTCAGTATATGCCCCTGCCCACCTGAGATCCACAAGAAGAAGGGGAGGGAAGACACGAGGACACAGGGGACAGGCGGGAAGCGAGGCCCAGGCCTGAGTGGTGGACTAAAGACAGGCATTCAGAGGGCTGCGCTTTGGAGCAGTGTGGTGAGGAGCTCAAACAGCTCCAACATCTGCAGCCCTGACATCTCCTCTCCCTGAGTCTCTACATGGAGTGAAATGACGGAGCCTCCCCCAGAGAGCTTGCTGTGAAGCAAATAGCTGGTTTGCTGAGCACCTGGTAAGAGCACAATAAATGGTACCCATATCATGCCTCCATGATATGCTTTGTTTCTGGAGATAAAAAACAACCTCTTCAGACACCAACAGAGGCAAAGAGGAATTCGGTTCAGTGCCACTAAAATAAAAACAGGAGTGCTGAACTCTTTGCCGAAGATGACTATTTATGAAGCCAATTTCGGTTTCTGCGTGCTAATGAATCCCCGACGGCAGCCTGTGTGCAGCTCCGAGTGCAGAGAGCAGGCACTCGCCTTCCCTGGAGTTCTCCCAAGCTCCGCAGACACTCACAGTGCTCGATCAGCGTTTAATAATCACGGCAATAATCCTGGTAATGATCGGGGGAAAGTGTAGAGCGAGAAGGAGGAGACACAGGTGGGGAGGAGGCACACTTAAGCAATTTTGTTTCCTCAAGACAAACTTCTGCCTGAAATAGATTAATTCAGTCTACACATTAATGTGGATTACTAATTAATGACTAAAAACTGCTCTCAGCACCTAAAGTGCTATGCAAATGCTTAAAAAATAACATCTAGGAGTCTCAGGATAAGTATGGAAAGGAAAGAAACATAGCCTCTTTTTTTCCTCCTTAACATTTAAAACTGTATGGTTAAAAGAAATGGAGGACATTAAGGAAATTCATTTAAAGCACAAGAACATAAAATAGGCAACCCTGGTGTGAGATGACTTCCTTTGCTTACTCCTGAGTGCTGTGGCTGCTGGGACACATGCCTTGCGTTGCTTTCTAGACACTAAATGCCATGGCCATGACCCTATCTCCACATCCTTAGCACCCAATATGGTGTCAGGTGTACAGGGAGCAGCCAGGAATGTTTCCTAAAACAAACACATGGGCCCAAAAGGGTTTGTTGAAGAGGAGGATGAGGCCAGTTCACAGTGGCTTCCTTCCTCAGAGGGTGGAATGAAAAGTGAGAAAAAAGTCATTTACAGCAGAGAAAGGCGGGCAGAAGCCGCCTCAGCCATGACAAAGGTCAACACCCGCAGTGTGCACCCTGGCTATGATGTGATGCCAAGGGCACCTGACCTCTGTGGTCTTCCTTCCACAAACCCATAACTCCCACATCAGCATCAGAAAATCATCAGAAAGATCCCAGTGGATTCTAAACAGTGCCTGACTGGAGTGCTTCAAAACCATCAGGGTGACCAAGAAACAAAGAATGTCTGGGGAACTGTCAGAGCCAAGAGGAAGGAGCCCAGGGAGACATGGTGATGAAACACATTTTTTTTTCAGAAGGAGACAAGAGTCTAGGAGGATCAGAGACCTGTTCAAGGTCTCACGGAGGAGGCAGGGTCAGGACTGTCCTGGTGCACAGCTTCCCGCAAGTGTGTTGATGCGTCCCCCAGTGGTGGAGTGCGACTCCTCTTCATGCACAGTGAGGAAGGTCCTGTAGAGGACTTTTTCAGCTAAGCACCTCATAGAAATCAAGAGATTCACTCTATGTGGGGAAGAATAGTCTTCACAAATCCCCCCACTCAGCAGAAAGAAAAACTGAGGCCTGAAGAGGAAAACAGAGCCTTGCCCATTGCCAGTCTAGTACATTGGCGACAACACTTGTCATATCCCAAACCCTCTGCTACCTGGAACACGAAGACCCAGTGTGTAGGGTCCTGGAGGAATGCGTGCCAAATCCTAGCTCTATCTTTGCCAACCTCCTGGCTGCAAGGGGCATCCATGTAGGAAACGGTTTGGTATTCAGGTGTGCATCTTTGTGCCCCAGCATCCTGGCCAGTGCCAAGCAGAAAGCCCAGACCTGGCAGGCGAAGGCGTGAGACAGGAGGACAGCTTCCAGCTGGGGTGCATGGAGTGGGCAGAGCTGGGCCTGGCTGGCAGGCCACCCTTCCCTGTGCGGTCCCATCCATCAAGCCGCCCTGGGGGATCTCGTTTTCCAGCCCAGCACAGGGTGCATTTTCTAAATGTGACCCTGTTTCTGTTATGAGAATCAAAGTGCTCCAACCGCAAGATCGTAAATACTCCAAAGTGACTGCTAATGGCAGTGACAGTTTGCAAAATGCCAAATGGCAGCAAGAAGTGGACGCCATAAATTACATCCCGACTTCTCCATTCTCACTGAGGTGTTTTGTGGGTTTTTAGTGATGAGATCTGCTTTCAAGTGGATTTACAGAGGCTCCCCGTGAATTCAGGCAGAGCTTTTAAAAGAACACTTCTCATACATGCTAAAAAGAAAACCAGGGGAGCCTACAATTTCAAACCTAAAACAAGTTTATTAAAAATGCATTGACTGAGTAATGGCCAAAATATGGAAAGTGGCCCACTGGAAGATGAAATGCATTCAGTGTGAAAGTACTAATAATTATACTCAGAGTAATGATGACAGCTAAGATGTATCGGGCCAGCCACCAGGGGTGAAGCATTTTACATGGATTATCTCACTGAACACTTATAACAGTTCATGTGGTAGGTGCCATGCTTGCCCTCAGTTGGCACATGAGAAAATTCAGGTCCCAAGAGGTGAAGTCATCTGTCCAGGTAGCACAGGTAGTGAGGGACAAGTTGGCACCATGAGCACAAGGGGTCCGCTTGGAGCTCAGGATCTGCCCCTGGGTACCCCCCTCATCACAGCTGACCTGTGACGCAGTACACACACAGGTCTCCCCAAACTCAGCACAGCGCAATGCCCAGGAGAGGTCTGGGGATGACGGAAACATCAAATGCAGGATCCGGCACGATGAACAAAATGACAAACTTCGAAAATACAAAAGAGCCCTACTGTGATGCAACCGTGAACTTCCAGGCCAGACTTGCCTACCGCCTAAGTCTTTTCAGCCTCAGTTCCTTTATTAGCGAAACGAGGGCAACAGTACCTTCTGGCTGTTCAGACAGTTTGGTAAGATGGCACAGGAGAAGCCCTCTCTGCAAACCCCAAAGCCCTGCACACACAGTGTTATTAATGAGAACAACTAGAAAAGCCTTTCCAAGGTGGGAGCTCCAATTCACTCTCTCGTCCCCTTTACAGAGGCAGAAAATGAGCGTCAAGGAGAGTAAAGAACTCACTCAGGGTTTCACCATGGAGAGTTAACAGCACAGCCAGGACACAGGTCTGGAGAGTCATTTGTTCTTTCTGTCCTCAATTCCATCTCAGCGTGCAAGTGCATGCATGCACACACACTCACACACACATAGTTAGGGCGCCAGTGAGCACAGTCAGGGGCTGCTGGGGAAACCTGCCCCAGGTCCTTTGCTAGAATGGGAGCTGAAATCCGCACACATCTCCAGGAGGCAGGCAGACTGTGGCCTCCATGGACAGGTGACCTCATTGCCTCGGGAGCCCAAATCAGTGCCCTAAGCAAAATTCATGAAGCCACTGCCATTGCTGTGGCTGTGACCCTCGGGGAGAACTTGCAGGCTCACTAAGACACCCCTATCACTTGTTCTATTGTCTGCAGCTGGTGGGGGCACTGCTGATGACAGTGGGGCAAGAAGCAGGGCTCACTGCAGCCCAGTGCCACTGCCAGCAGTCTAAGGAAATGCCTCCAGCTTCCTTGTCTCTCCACAGATTTCCTTCCTCTGGGAACTGTCCCACTTTGTCACAAAATTCTACACACTACACCACTTCCCCCAGGCCCTGTTGCCTCTGTTTTCTGACTTTCAGGAAAGTTGTAGAGGGGAAAGTTGCCCAATTCCAGACTCTTCAGGCTCAGGGAATCTAATCCAAACTCCTCTTCTCCGGTCACGAGGCCTCCTCTAATGCATTCCTACCCAAGTGTTATCTAGTCACTTTCTTTCTTTCTTTCTTTTTTTTTTTTTTTTTTTTAAGATTTTTATTTACTTATTTGACAGGTAGAGTTATAGACAGCAAGAGAGATAGACAGAGAGAAAGGTCTTCCTTCCACTGGTTCACTCCCCAAATGGCCGCTATGGCCGGAGCCACACCAATCCAAAGCCAGGAGCCAGGTGCTTCTTCCTGGTCTCCCATGCGGGTGCAGGGCCCAAACACTTGGACCATCCTCCACTGCCCTCTCAGGCCACAGCAGAGAGCTGGACTGGAAGAGGAGCAACTGGGACTAGAACTGACACCCATATGGTGTCCTGGTGCAACAGGCGGAGGATTAACTTACTGCACCACAGTACTGGCCCCTATCTAGTCACTTTCAACACCTCCAACAATGGGGAACTCCTGAGCAGCTCATTCCATATTCTGCCAGCTGTTAGAATAAAACAGGTTAAGAGCATGGAGCCTGATCAGGATGGACATATAGACTTCTAGGGGCTTAGTATAAAATAAAAACATGAGGCTTCTTGCTAAAAAATTATTAAGAATTACAAGGCCGGCACCACGGCTCAATAGGCTAATCCTCCACCTAGCGGCACCGGCACATGGGGTTCTAGTCCCAGTCGGGGCGCCGGATTCTGTCCCAGTTGCCCCTCTTCCAGGCCAGCTCTCTGCTGTGGCCTGGGAGTGCAGTGGAGGATGGCCCAAGTGCTTGGGCCCTGTACCCCATGGGAGACCGGGAAAAGCACCTGGCTCCTGCCTTAGGATCAGCGCGGTGCACCGGCTGCAGTGCGCCAGCTGTGGCGGCCATTGGAGGGTGAACCAACGGCAAAAGGAAGACCTTTCTCTCTGTCTCTCTCTCTCACTATCCACTCTGCCTGTCAAAAAAAAAAAGAATTACAAGACAGCAGCAGGAGAGTGTCAAGCCAGATACAGCCTCCTTCTGTGCACAGAGCCTTGTGCATATGCACTGGTCATACACCCATAGGGCCTGATTCTAATGCAGACTCAATGGGTTGGATCCCACTTACTAAACCATACCAGCAAGTTCCTCAACCTCATTGTGTCTTACTTCACTCCTATGTAAATAGAGGCAATGCTATCTATTACACATACTGGTTTCTGAGTATTAAAGGAGCCACTCAGAAACAAGGTTAGGAGAACACCTGGCCCAGTGTAAACAGGATCATTTCTGTGCCCAAGTTGCACCCCATTGCAGAGAGAAGTCTGCTTAGCTGTCTGTGCCAGCCCTCCTGATTTCAGCAGACAGCACATTAGCCTTGGGCACTTTCTCTTCACCTGGGAGCAAAGCTGCTGGTTCCTGCCATGCCGCCAGCCTCGAAAGCCCTAAGCAGGAAAATCTCAGCTACCACCATCGGTATATCTGGTTTTATGGGACCTGAAGTTTATGTACTAGGGTGGGAGCGGGATGAGTATAGCTCTTTAAGAAGAATATGAAATTATGGCATGCACACAAGGTATTTTTTTTAAATGTTTCCAGATGTAGTCTCAACTCAACGATCCCCACTGCAGGATTCTAAAAACGCCTGTGGCCACTCCACCACACAAGAGGAGGAGCAGTTAAAGTGGAGACAGCGGTCTTGTGGATAAACTACCTCGCTGCTGCAAATGTTAGAACACATGACCATGGAATACACTGCTGGGCCCCTCCCAGGCCCCTGGAAGGAATGGACTCTCAAGATCCGTGATAAATTTGACTCTGGCCACCATCCTGGCTCATGATAGCTGATCAAATACCAAGAGAAGGATGAAACTGCCTAAGAAGCCAGCCATGGTCCAGGCTGTCTGGAGTGTAAGCCCTGAAAGTCTCTTGCATGTGCCTCCTACTCCCCTGGCCCCTGCCAGGCTTCAGGCCACACAGATGGCTGCCTGCTGGCACCTGTCCTCCCCAGGCCTGTCTCCACAGGGCAGCTGCAGCAGCAACCCCTGCAGAATGCAAACCTGACTATGTCCTCTCCTGCTTCAAGCCCTCCCCCGTCTTCCCACTGATGCTGGGATGAAATCCAAATTACGGGCCATGACTTCCTCCAAGGTCCTTCCACCCTCTCTGGTCCCAATCCTCACTGCTCAGCCCTTCAAGGCCAAGCCCTAGTTAGATGAGCCGTGCCTCTGAAGGGTGTGAAGAGAACACAGGAGCATGCTACACACTATCTGGAATCGTCTCCTCGCCCAGGAGTCTATCAGGCTAACTGTCCTTCAGATAGTCACTGACACTTCCCAAAAAACTTTCCCTGCCATGGCCCCACCCAAACCAAACCAAACCAAACCAAACCAAACCAAACCAAGCCTGGACTGTACACTCCCACTGCAGCCTCTATTTGCTCCACGCAAGCACTTCTGTTGCCTTCTGGCCACTGCAGTCCTGAACAGTACGTTTCCTAGTGAGGCTGTAGGCACCACGAGGGAGGGCCCTGTCTGCCCCATTTCCCCAGGGCCCAGCACACACTAAAAGCACAGGAGGCCACTTGCAACCATGTGTTGCAGAATGACCAAGTGCCTCAGAATGTCAAAGGCAGAGGCCTAGGGCACAAAAGCCACTGGTGTGGCATTCAGAAGAGCCACAATCCCACACCAGTGCACCACTAACCTGCCGGGCAACCCAGGACAGGGCCACAGCCCCTGGAGCTACACACCCCTTTCAGAGCCCAGACACAGCACCCGCAGCAGCAGCCCACTTCTCCTCGCAGAGACAGCACAACGAGGCCATCTCCTTTTCGCTGACTTTCCTGTGCACAGAAATCTTGCAGGAGCAGCCTGACTTCGAAGCTCTTCATTTATTATTCATTTGTTTCCTTGTAATACCATTCCTGCAGCACACAAAGGACAAGCACTGGGACAGGCTTCCCACCTGCAAGTTAACATCGATTCAACCCAACCTCAGAAAATCTTGTCTCGGAGCAGCCAATTACAGACAGGCAAACAGGCCCAGGAAGCAAAGAACCACCCTGAAACCAAAAGGGTCACTTTCCCATTAACAATGTCATTTAAACATTCTGAGTATCTTCATATTTATCGCTGCCTTTACATATTTTTATTTTCATAATAGTCTCCTGAGGGATGGAGTGCAGGAATTATTGTCCCCATTTTACAGAACAAGAAACTGAGGCTCAGAAAGGCTAAGCAACTTGTCTAAGGTCTGAGAGCTCCATAAGTGGAAAGCTAAGGTGAGCCAAGGGGGCAAATGGCTCCACAGACAACTCTCCGAGACTGCAGTATACTGTTCTTCCTTCTCCTTTCTAAAGATTTTTTAAAGAATGATTTTAGTATCAAGAACAGATCTGTAAATTAATTTTGTTCCCCAAGACAAATGAGCTTGACAAATAGGAAGAATCGTAGGAAGGGAAGTTGAAGCTACTCAACACCTTACAAAATTAACCACATGTCTGTTCTGCATTGCTCGCTCCAGCCACATTGCATCCCTCTCCAGGCTTCAGGCCAGCAGCTCTGTGCAGCCCCAGGGCCCCGGGAGATGCTGATCTGCCTGCCTGGACCCTCTTCTCTTGGCTTCTTCCCTGGCTTCAGGTCACCACCTGCCCCCATACCATCGGGCTCAGAAAATGTTATTCCAGAGTACGACACTTTGACACGTGAACACTTACTGGAAGATCTTAGAGGCTACCTTAGACTCAAGGTCTGACTTTCCACCACCCCTAAAGCCTCCCAAAGGCAGGGAGGGCTCTCTCTGAAGCTCCTGTATCGCGAACTAAAGGATGTTTTTCCAGAAGAAATGCAATCACTTGCAACTCCTTCCCTAAAATCTTATTACTCAGGGAAAATAAGTCACTGGAGAAGAGACCAGGAATCCCCACACGCAAACACACTCTTCCTCTCTTTTTTTTTTTTTTTTTTTTTTTTGACAGGCAGAGTGGACAGTGAGAGAGAGAGACAGAGAGAAAGGTCTTCCTTTGCCGTTGGTTCACCCTCCAATGGCCGCTGCGGCCGGCGCGTCGCGGCCGGCGCACCGCGCTGATCCGATGGCAGGAGCCAGGAGCCAGGTGCTTTTCCTGGTCTCCCATGGGGTGCAGGGCCCAAGCACCTGGGCCATCCTCCACTGCACTCCCTGGCCACAGCAGAGGGCTGGCCTGGAAGAGGGGCAACCGGGACAGAATCCGGCGCCCCGACCGGGACTAGAACCCGGTGTGCCGGCGCCGCTAGGCGGAGGATTAGCCTAGTGAGCCGCGGCGCCGGCTCTTCCTCTCTTTTCCCGAGAGTTGCACCAAGGGGTTCCCCGAGACACCTCCCAGGCACAGGAAGACACCTGATCATAGTATGTGGGCCCCTCCCCTTCCCATACCTTGTGGCCCCTTCCCCCGGAGCCCAGAGGGATCTGGCCAGGGTCACAGTTCTTTGGGTCAATTCATTCCCTCCCATCCCGAACCACTTACCACCCCTCTAAATTGCCTGCACCCCCATTACTAGAGGATAGCTCTGGTCTGAAGTCCCCTCTATACAATAAAATCTGCACACCCTTTCTCATGTTGATCCACTGTCAGCCTATCTCAGCAGACTCAGACCTTCAGAAAGGCCCCTACAAGCATCCTCAGAGAGGCCTCCTCTTGCCCCTCCCCCAACTCTTGCAGACCTTCAGATAGTCACTGACACTTCCTTCACCACACCCATCACCACTGTCTTGTGTGTCTGCTTCTTCCACTAGGAAGTGAGCTTTGTGAAAGCTAGGGCTGTTTCTCACCACTACGCAGAACCATGGCATGCGGCAGGCATTAGCAAAAAATAAATTTCATTCACACTTGATCATCTTTGTCCAAGTCCACAGTATCTCACTCAAAATAACCAAATGATGTGCAGCCACCAAACAGTCTTATAGTAGCTAAATGAAAGTAGCACAGATATGAGCCTTCTAGTTTCATTAAGAGACCAGAGAGGTTAAATGGCTTGCCTGGAACTACACAGCATTGAGAGACAGGGGCAAGCCTGAACTGACCTATGGGTAGGGTTTCTAACTCACTTTCTATTTAAAAAAAAAAAAATCTGCTTAAAATGTTTTTCATCCAGTTTCCTCCTACTGCTTTCAAGATTCTCACAGGTTACTGTGCTGTTTGCTGAGCTCTTCCTCCCAAGAGGGCAGATAGCCGCCCATGCCTATAGCAGTTCTCAGAGCTGACACACAGCAAGAGAATGTGAATTAACAGACTCTCTGGGGTGAAGCTAATCCACAACGGAACTATCCAGGATCCTGAGCGAAAAAGCTGAGAGCTACAAAGACCTAGGTTTCTAGGCCTCTCAGCAAAGCCAGGCAGCTATGCAGCATCTGCGTCCTAGGGCACCAGAAAGGTGGAGACAGCCACAGATAGGCCACCATGAAGCTCCTGCCAGACCCAGGATCTAGATTCATGTGTAGAAGCCTGACACAATGGTCCCAGATGCTGCCCCACCTCTTGGTCTAATGGGCCCATAGTAACCAACAAAATAAAGACATGAATCAAAACACAAACTTGACAGCAATAAGAGGAAAAGCTCTGACTATTCCATTCTGAAGTCATCTAACCTGGAAGTTGTGATTTCTAAATCCAATAGACTTGAAAAGATAATTCCTGGGCTGGCACTGTGGCACAGTGGGTAAACCACCACCTGCAATGCTGTCATCCCATTATGGGTGCCGGTTGAAGTTCTGGCTGCTCCACTTCTGGTCCAGCTCTCTGCTATGGCCTGGGAGAGCAGGAGAAGATGACCCAAGTTGGGAGACCCAGAAGAAGCAACTGGTTCCTGGCTTTGGGTCGGCCCAGCACTGGCTGTTGCGGCCATTTGGGGAGTGAACCAGTGAATGGATGACCACTCTCTCTGTCTCTCTCTGCTTCTGCCTCTCTGTAACTCTGCCTTTCTAGGAAGGATGGAAAGAAGGAAGGAAGGGAGGGAGAGAGGGAGGGAGGGAGGGAGGGAGGGAGGAAGGGAGGGAGGAAGGGATAATTCCCAGAGACAAAAAAAAGTGTTAGTAAGAGAGTTAGCAGGTGTACTCAATAAGCACATTCAAACCAACCAGGAAGACAGACAACCAGCCTTCTGCTATCACTATTATATCATAAGAAAAGGACACAAATGGATCCAGTTGGAAAGAGGTCCTCCTTACAAACAGTAACACACTAGGCCTTTTGAAAAGTTCACCACTCTCTCCTCATTATCTCTTCATTTTACCCTGAAATGGTGATCATTTTCACAACAGGAACAAATATGTGAGGCAGTGACCCAGAATCATGGTTGTCTCCTCACATACACCTCCTGCCACTCCCAATCTACTCTAAGGACAAGGGAGCCTAGGGAGGCCTCAAGGCCCCGAGGTGCCCACTGCTGGCTAGAGGCAGCCTCCCAGAAATGGCAAAGGCTGCCCTGGCTGATGCATGCAAAAAGTATGTCAGTGAGCCTGACTTTTCCTTTATTCACCAAATGTTGTATCTTCTCTTCCTGGGCTAGGCCAGATCTTATCTAATCTGCAGAAAGAGTGAGCATTGAGACTGGGATTAGGTTCAGAGTCATTTAACTTCGTTGCTAGTAAGCAGCTCAAGGAAGCACACCCAGCTCCCCACCACCAGGTGTTTCCTTGGAGGCACAGCTAGGGCCCCAGGATACAGGCAGCCCATGCAAGAGATGCCCACAAGTCTAAAAATTATAGAATTGTGGGCCTGTTACTGACAGTGTCCCTAGCCTTACCTCACCTGGAGACAACTTTTAAGACCATAAATCTGTTCCTCAGCAAGCCAGACACAGGTGCAGATCTGGGTCTTCAAAGTCTTGCTGTGCACTATGGGGCAGTGTCCCCTTATCTGTGCCTTACACTGCAAAACATGGGAATTTTCTCTTTGTGTCAACTTAGGGCCTCTGTAGGCAGGTCCAGTGATTGCTATCCACAACTGCCACACTCCCTAACTAATGAACTCCCTGGGGACAGGAATCTATTTACACTTAGTATTTCCCAAATGACTTGATATAGTCCTGGGCATGGAGAAGCACTCGGGCTGAGACAGTCACCAGAGAGCACAGTATCCATCAGGGACTGTTACTGGGACATAAAGCTTTGTGGGCACAGAGTCATAACATTTAAATTGCACATCATTCAACAATAGTGAGGCTACACCCTAATATAATCTGCCCACAAGTTCAGAAATTTCTCATTTGCATTTGCAAATTCTGATAATGGGAACACTGCCTTTTCTCCATTGGACTGAGGGCTCCTCAAAAGTAATTTGGTTTTCACTCTTCCCTGCAGCTTCCCATCATGCCCAGCATGGAGACAGAGACTACAGGCTCCAGAGATGGTTGCTGGACTAAACAGAGTTACTACAGGTTTCTGCTTTCTCAAAGTATCCTAAAGACCTTGCATTCATTCATTCATCTTGTCATCTAATGCTCTTTATACGCCACACACTGTGATAGAAAACACTTTGGGGAGTTAGAGAACCTGCTCTGGTCCCTGATCACATGGAACTTACATCTGCAGCAGTAGAGAGAAACTTAAGTCCAACATCACACAGATAGCCATATTATTTCAACTGCAGTCAATAACCAAAAGCAGAGATGGACAAGGATATGGGAGTCTGTAATAAGGGACTAATTTAGATACGTTGTAATGCAGGAATTCTAATCGCACTACCATAAAATCTCAACTGCTGGCTACTTAGTGGAAAAGAAAACCATAACACACAGGAGCTAATCAGGTAGCCATACAGGTGATCTGGTACAGATCACCAATGGGAAGAGCGAGCACCTTCCTTCCCTGGATCTCTAAGCTTACCAAAGAAACAAACTTGCCAAAATGCAATTCATGCCAAGTTTCTAGACAAGACACAACTTTTAGCAATCACAACCTAAAAACATTGAGACACAACTTCCTTTTCTAGCGGTACGGTAGACAGGATCTCTGACCAAACCACTAGCTGAAAACAACTAAAACAGAAAACACATATTTCTAAATGCACTGATAAGTTTGCAACCATGTAAGAAATAGAGAACAAAAGGCAACTGCAAAAGGAACCCAGGGTTAAGTGGAGAACTGAAACTGGCTTTTGCCTTGAGTGCATTTGCTGATATGCATATCCTCTTAGAGAACACAGAACCCAGAGAACAACACCCAGAGTCCAGAGGAGGTGGGAGTCTAACAGGTGTCTACTCTAGACTACCACCCACATACAGACCGGACTCCCTACCTCCTTGGTGTAAGGGTAAGAGAAACAAACTCAAAGGACTGGCTCAGATTCTGACAATGATTAAGTGGGTGGGAACATCACAACCAGCTCTGGTGTAGGTTTTGGTCTATAATCAAGAGGACCTGGATGTCTGGAACACTTCAAGCTGCCAATTTAATGTAAAGGGATCCCACCAGGTAGATGGCCAAAGCAAATGCCAATCTCTTCTGGAGGAATGCAGCTTTATTTACCCAGCCCTCAAAACACCTCCATGGAAAAAATTCTCAGAAACATGAGTTCAAGGCAAAGGAGAAAGGAAGAGAGGAGGAAAGAAGGAAGGAAGAAAGGGAGAAAGATGTGTGTGTGTGTATAATATACACATACATATAGATTATATGTATATATTCACATATATAATATCACATGTATATAATGAGAATATAATATGTAAATGTAATATAACAATATATAATACATTATATTCATACATATATATGAAGTACCTAGTAAAGCAGTAGGGAAAAAAAAATCCAAAATTAGTTGGATCAAAAAAAGTTTTAGATACTAAAATTATCAGATACAGGATGTATTTAATGTGCTTTGATGATTAAAACAGACAATATGCAAAAAGAAGAACAGATTATGAAAAAGAAAACAAGTAGATCTGAAGAAGATCCAAATACAACTTTCAGAATTATAATAAAATAAAGTTTAAGAAAAAATTCAATGGAGGGGGCGGCGCTGTGGCACAGTGGGTTAAAGCGACTACCTGCAGTGCCAGCATTCCATATAGGCGCTGGTTCAAGTCCCAGCTGCTCCACTTCCAATTCAGCTCTCCCCCGTGACCTGGGAAAGCAGTAGAAGATGATCCAAGTGCATAGGCCCCTGCAACTACACAGGAGACCGGGAAGAAGCTCCTGGCTTCAAATCAGCTCAGCTCCAGCTGTTGCAGTCATTTGGAGAGTGAACCAGCAGACGGAAGACCTCTTTCTCTACCTCTCTCTATAACTCTGTCTTTCAAATAAACAAAATAAATCTTAAAAAGAAAAATTAAACGGATAGGTACCGCAGCTCCAACAAGGATTGATTAACTGCAAGGGAATTCTGGGGTAATTATTTAGAATGCAGAACAAAGATTAAAAAAAAAAGAAAGAAATTACAAAACAAGTTAAGAGACCATGAAAAATAGGATGTAGAGGTCTGGAAAATGTCTCAAGTTCCAGAACAAAAGGAAAGAGAAAATGGGACAAAGGAAATATTTGAAAAGGTCAATCTCGGGCCGGCGCCGCAGCTCACTAGGCTAATTCTCCACCTAGCGGTGCCGGCACACCGGGTTCTAGTCCCGGTCGGGGCGCCGGATTCTGTCCCGGTTGCCCCTCTTCCAGGCCAGCTCTCTGCTGTGGCCAGGGAGTGCAGTGGAGGATGGCCCAAGTACTTGGGCCCTGCACCCCATGGGAGACCAGGAGAAGTACCTGGCTCCTGCCATTGGATCAGCGCGGTGCGCCAGCAGCAGTGCGCCGGCCGCGGCGGCCATTGGAGGGTGAACCAATGGCAAAGGAAGACCTTTCTCTCTGTCTCTCTCTCTCACTGTCCACTCTGCTTGTCAAAAAAAAAAAAAAAAAAGAAAAGGTCAATCTCTGAAATTTCCTGACAACAACCTAGATTCTGAAATAAGAGTTAATCACAAGCAGGATAAAAAAACAAACACATCAAGCCAAACCAAACCAAAACAAAACCACGAATACAAAAATAAAACTTATCAACAGAAGAAAACTAGAGACAAACATCCCTCTTAGACACAGATGCAAACATTTCAAATAAAAGTTAGCAAATCTTGGGCCAACACTGTGGCACAGCAGGTTAAACTGCCATCTGCAGCACTGGCATCACATATGGGTGCCAGTCTGAGTCCCTGCTGCTCCACTTTTGATCTACCTCCCTGCTGATGTTCCTGGGAAAGCACCAGAGGATGCCCAAGTGCTTGGATCCCCACACCCACGTGGGAGACCTGGATGAAGCTCCTGGCTCCTGGCTTCAGCCTGGCCCAGTCCTGGCCATTGCACCATTTGGGAAGTGAACCGTGGATGGAAGATCTCTTTCTCTCTACCTCTCTGTAATTCTTGACTTTCAAATAAATAAAGAAAAAGAAAAGTTAGCAAATCAAATACAACAAATCACTCATAAAAAAGATAATAAGTCTTGGCCAGCGGAATTTATTCTAGAAATGGAAGCGTTTTTTCAAGGAATTTTTTTAAATTAATTTATTTATTTGAAAGGCAGAGTTACAGAGAGGTAGAGGCATAGAGAGAGGGAGAGAGAAATCTTCCATTTGCTGGTTCACTCCCCAAGTTGCTGCAACGGCCAGAGCTGGGCCAGTCTGAAGCCAGGGGCCAGGAGCTTCTTCCAGGTTTCCCACGTGGGTGCAGGGGCCCAAAGATTTGAGCTTCTGAAATGGAAGGTTTTTTTTTAGCATTCAAAATCAATGTACTCCACTACATTAAAATTAGAAAAGAGTGTCAAATAGCAATGAATATAATCAAATCTTAATTAATGCAGAAAGAGAATCTGACAAAATTCAACATCTATTCCTGTTGAAAAATTTTTGGCAAACCAAAAATAGAAACATCGTTGACCTGATAAAGGGCATCCACAAAATCCTGCTGTGTACGTCACACTTAACGTTAGCATTTGAGACTGAATACTTTTCTCTCCATCACAGACATAAGACAAGGATGTCTACTCTCACCACTTCACTCATCACTTAGCTGGACATATTTGCCAATGCAATAAGGCAAGAAAAAGAAATAAAAGGTATGTAGAGTAGAAAAAATTAAGTAAAACTGATTTAATTTTCAGAAGACACACTCATCTATATAGAAAATATAATGTAATCTGCAAAAAAGTCTACCAGAAGTAACAAGTGACTTTAGGAAGATTATAGGAGACAGGATCAATATCGAACAATTGTATTTTAATACATCTGCAGTAAATAATCAAAAATGGAAAAGTAACAATTTTAAGAGCATTAAAAATGATAAAATTCTGTAGATAAATTTGAAAAATATTTAAAGACAAAGCTACAAAATATTGTTGACCAAAAAAACACTAATCAATAAAGCTGTACCATGTACATGGGTCAAAAGAATAAATATTGACTTACAGATTTAATGTAATCCCAATAAAAATAAATTTAAAAAGTAGAAATTCTAGCGAGCTCTTTTTTAAAAATTGGCAGGCTGATTTCTATTTTTTTAAAATTTATAACAATTTTTGATTACTAAATAACAATTATACATATTTATAGAATATACTGTAATATTTCAACACACTATATATTGATCAAGTCAGCATAATTAGCATGTCCATTTCCAACAAACTGATCTTCAAAACTTATCTGGAAGTAAAGAGGACCTAGAATAGTCAAAATAAGTTAGGCAAAACAGAACAAAATCGGGTATTAACACCTGATTTCAAGACATACCACAAAGCTACAATAATCCAGAAAGTGTGGTACTGGTATAAAGAAATGCAAATAGATCAATGAAACAAAGTTTAGGGCCCAGATACAACCAACACATACATGGGCAACTGGTTGTTGTCAAAGATGCAAAAAGGCAATTAGCAGAGAAATGACCATCTACTCAACTAATGATATTGGAACAACTACATATCAATAGGAAAATAAGTAAGTAACTTTGACCCAGAAGTTACACTACATATAAAAACATAAAATGTTTAGGAAGAAACATAAGAATAAAAAATTCTGTGACTTTGAGTTAGGTAAAGATTTCTTAGCTACAATACCAAAAGCATGACCCACAAAAGAACAAACAGATAAATCAAACTGCATAAAACTTCTGTTCTTCAAAAGACACTGTTAAGAGAACAAAAAGGGGCTGGTGCTATGGTGTAGCAGGTTAAAGTCCTGGCCTGAAGCACCGGCATCCCATATGGGCACAGGTTCTAGCCCCGGCTGCTCCTCTTCTGATCCAGCTCTCTGCTATGTCCTGGGAAAGCAGTAGAAGATGGCACAAGTCCTTGGGCCTCTGCACCCACATGGGAGACCAGGAAGCTCCTGGCTCCTGGTTTTGAATAGGCACAGCTCCAGCCATTGCAGCCATCCGGGCAGTGAAGCAACAGATGGAAGACCTCTCTCTCTGTTTCTACCTCTCTCTGTAACTCTATCTTGCAAATAAATAAAAATAAATCTTTAAAATTAAAAAAAGAGAGAATAAAAAGACAAGTCATGGGCTGCGAGAAAATAGAGCAAAGCATGTACTTGACATAGGACTCATCTAAAATATAAACACTCAAAATTAAACAAGAAACCAAACAAAAATAATTTTTAAAAAGATATAAACAGATATATCACAAAGAAGACATACAGAGAGAAATAAGCACATGAAAAGATGTACAACAACATAGGCAACTACAAGTTAAAACCACAATGAAACACCACTATGCACCTCTCAGAATGACTAAAATGATCGCTCATCCTAAGTGTTGACAAGGAGGTGGAGACACTGAAACCCTTCAAACAGTACTGCTGCAAATGCAAAGTACTATACCACAGTTCAATATGCACCAAACATATAATCCAATCATTCCACTGTTAGGTACTTACCTAAGGGAAATAAGAGCATGTCTCCACAAGACTTGGACATCAATGCTCACAACTCTGTGAGAGCCCCAAACTGGAAACAACCCGAAAGTCCACCAAGAGGTAAATGGATAAGCAAATAATAGTATATTCACACAAACGAGCAAACTGCTGATGCATGCTACAACAAGCATGAATCTCAAAATAATTATGCTCACTGAAAGAAGTCAGAATTTTGGGTTTTTAGAGTATGTGGCATATGATTTCATTTGTATACAATTCTAGAAATACAAACTAATCTATATTGAAGGAAAGCAGACCAGTGGTTGCCTGAGACCAAGGCATGGGGCAGGAGACAGAACCTGTAAATACATACAAGGGGACCCTGGGAAAGCTGGGTCTATGATGGATATACTCATTATCGGCAGGTGGTGATGTTTCCATGGGTATACACATATGTCAAAACCTACCAAATTGTTCACTTGATCTATACATTAGTAAAGCTGTTTTTAAAAACCCACATGGGAGTCAAACTGCAGAACACCAAAAACAGAGACAAAATCTTAAAAGTAGCTGGAGAAAAGACAGATTTCAGTTGAGGCAATAATCACTAGATGACCTCTGACTTCTCAACAGCTGTAATGGAATCCAGAAGGCAGTAGAATAATGTATTGAATGTACTGAAAATAAACACTGTCAACCAGAACTGCATGTCCAGCAAGAACCCGAGCAAAATACAGTCTCAAGCAAAAGCTGAGAATTTGCTATCAAGAGCCCCTCATTAATTTAAAAGGATATGTTTTTGGCAGAAGGAAGGGATTCCTCTTGGCAGGTATGAATAAAACAATAATAGTGCAGTCTTAGGGAATTAAAGATCTAACTAAAATGCAAAACAGTAATAGCATATAAGTCAGACAAGTTGGGACAAGTAAAGTCAAAATGCTCATTAAGGGCCCTGTGTCATCAGGAGTAGGGTGAGATATATTGATTTATTTAAACATAAGAATTCGTGTTAAAATTCCTTTGTTAACTAACCAAAGTACAGAAACGGAATACTCATCTTTGTTAGTAGCAAAAAAGTGCGAAAAATTCAAAAGAAGGCAAGACAGGAGTGGAAAATAAATATAAAGAAGGTGAGACAAAAAGAAATCCCAAAGGAAAATGGAAGAAGTAATCCCCAACTAAGACAGGAGCTTCTTCTAGAAGGAGGCTGTGTTCTGTGCCCACTGCGTCTTCTGCGCCTACCACAGTGTATGGGTCATTCTGGATACTCCATAAATATCAAATAAATATTGGGCTGGATGGATGGTAAATGAATGAATCTGGTAAGCAGAATGAATATGTGAATGTACGAATCATATAAAACTTCATTTTGGACAAAAGTTTCTGCCTTCTCCGGGAACCACGTCATTTATCAGGATTAGCTAACAAATTACAGGCTGGACAAATTGAGTTTCTGTCTTCTCCCTGGCTACTGTCTGAGAGCAGTCAAGTATGCAAAACACAGATGGGCAAGGAAGGAGGAGGCACCAAGGGACTGGGTCACATTAGTCCTGGATTCCAGAAAAGTCAAGGAAATGAAAGCAATGCACAGGAAGTAGCTTCTACTTTTGAATTCTGTATTCATGTCTTCTTGTCTGTTTCTACCACAGAGGCCCTAACTGATACACAATGTAGGGGGCACAAGTATCCCACCTACTCTCTGCCCCTCGTCCATCAGGGACACATAGCCATCCCATCACCACCTCTCCTCCTCTGCTCTAAGACCTCACCGTATCACTGTGGCCTTGTGGAATCAGACACAAGCTTTTCAGCCAATGTTCGAGGTCTTTGGGGAGGAAATTTTAATCCCCTTTTTTCTACCCATTCCCCTTGAGGGGCATAAAGCTTGAGTTGACAGGGATCCCATGACCATTCCCACCCCTGCGATGCTTGGTGCTGCTGTCCTGTGAGCATCATCTCTTCCCGCCATTTTAGTTCCTGAGGCGGGGCACATGTGCCAAAGCCTCGCTCAGCTACTAATGCTTCCCTATTAAGACAGAGCCCAAAATCAGATTTCACTTCTTATTCTCCAATACTCCGTTCATAGCTCTCTCATGGTTTCTTAACCTCTCTCATGCTCTGTGTGGGAGGCAATGCAGCCCAAAGGTTAGGAATATAGGCTTCCCCATGTCCCAGCTGTAGGAACTGGGGATGTTACTTCATTTCTCTCAGCCTCAGTGTTTGCAACTACAAAATGGGAGACATCCACCTCAGGGAGTTCCTTTGAGGAGAAATGGCTTCATGCCAGTGTGCCTGAAGCATACAGCATACACAGCAATGGTTGCTATCAGAATGCTTGACTTCCACCTCTTCCTCCCCAGAGGTGACTCCCTACAACAGCAGCCGTGTCTGATTGTCTCTGCCTGTCTCTGTAGGTATCTCTCCTATTACTCACTACAGTGCCCCCGCACGGTGTTTTTCTCCAAATATGCAAAATAATTTCAAATCAAGAGTTACAACGATATGAAGTTTGCTCTTATTATTGTTAGTGCTACATTTACTACATATGAGACTACAATTTGTCTCCAGGATCCGGAAACCCCATATGCTTCAGATATTAGCAGACGATTCTGACACTTTATGAAGAAAACTAAAAAGGGAAACAATAGGTGGGAGATTACAGTTGCAAAACAGGTATCAGACCAAAGCATATACAAAACACTCTTAAAACTCAATTATAGCCGGCGCCGTGGCTCACTAGGCTAATCCTCCGCCTTGCGGCGCCGGCACACTGGGTTCTAGTCCCGGTCAGGGCGCCAGATTCTGTCCCGGTTGCCCCTCTTCCAGGCCAGCTCTCTGCTGTGGCCAGGGAGTGCAGTGGAGGATGGCCCAAGTTCTTGGGCCCTGCACCCCATGGGAGACCAGGAGAAGCACCTGGCTCCTGCCATCGGATCAGCGTGGTGCGCCGGCCATTGGAGGGTGAACCAACGGCGAAAGGAAGACCTTTCTCTCTGTCTCTCTCTCTCTCACTGTCCACTCTGCCTGTCCAAAAAAAAAAAAAAAAAAAGAACAAGCAAATAAATAAAACAAAACAAAACAAAAAAGCCACCACCTGCAGTGCCAGCATCCCATATGGGTTGAAGACCTGTGGGAGAACTAAGAAGCTCCTGTCTCCCGGCTTCGGATCAGCTCAGCTCTGGCCATTCTGGCCAATGGGGGAGTGAACCAGTGGATAGACGATATTCTCTCTCTCTCTCTCTTTCTGCCTCTCCTTCTCTCTCTATGTAACTCTGACTTTCAAATAAATAAATCTTAAAAAGAGAGAGAGAGAAAGAAAAAACTCAATTATGAGACACACAATCCACTTAAAAATTGATTAAAAAATTTAAGACATTCCACAAAAGATACAAAATGGCCAATAAAAACAGGAAGAGACTCTCACTGTGAAAGTATGTAAATTTCATGTGAGAAATGTGAATGTTATTCCTTCGTGCCTGCTGGAAGGGTTAATTTTGAAGACTTGCCACAGGGCTGATGCTGTGGCTCAGCTGTGATGCCAGAAACCCATGTTTGAGTCCCAGCTCTTCTGCCTCCAATCCAGCTTCCTGCTAATACACCTGGGAAAGCAGTGGATGATGGCCCAAGTGCACCCACGAGGGACACCAGGATGGAGTTCTTGGCTTCCAGCTTCATCTGGCCAAGGCCTGGCTGCTGTGGCCATCTGGGGAGTAAACCAATGGATGGAAGAAATCTCTCCCTCTCTCTCTCTCAATCCCTATCTGTCACTGTGCCTTTCAAATAAATAAACAAACCCTCAAAAAGAAGAAAAAAAAGGACTGACCATGCCAATACACATAGAATGACGATGGAACGCAAAGTGACACATCTGCTTTGGGAGAGACTGTGACTGTTTCCTACAAAGTTAAGCACACATGAACTATGCCACCAGCCACTCCCCTCCTAAGTACTGACCCAAGAAAAACAAAACACACATCCATACAGCAAATGTTCCTTCACAGCAGCTTTATCTGTAATCGCCCAAGGTTAGAAGCAACTCAGGTGCCTATCAACAGGAGAATGCACAGACACGTCACAGGACAGCCAGGCCACCGAATGCTATTCAGCAACAGAAAAGAACAAACTGTGGATGCCCACAAGCACACGGATGGATCTCAAAAGTCATCATGCTGAATGGAGGAAAAAGGTCAATCTGTCCCACCTAAAAAAAAATGCCACATACAATACAATTTCTTCAATATAACAATCTAGAAGATACAAACTCATCTAGAGAGCCAGGTGGGTGACTACGTGGAGACACAGGGAACGATGGGTTACAAAGAGGCACAAAGAGCCTTTTGGGGTTGACAGAAATGTTCATTACTTTGGCTGGGTGATGGCTTCACAGTTTATACAAATGTTAAAACTGATCAAGTGGGGCCAGTGTTGTAACGTAGCAGGTAAAGCAGTGGACGAAGGCCCAAGTGTCTGGGCCCCTGTATCCAAGTGGGAGATCAGGAAGAAGCTCTGGGCTCCTGGCTTTGGCCTGGCACAGTCCCAGCAGCTGCAGCCATTTGGGGAGTAAACCAACGGATGGAAAATCCTTCTCTATGTCTCTCTCTCCCTCTCTGTAACTCTGCCTTTCAAACAAATAAAGTAAATCTGAAGAAAAAACTGATCAAGTGACACACTTACTTATATTATGTGCAATGCATTGTACTTCAAACTTTCCTCAACAAAGTTAATGAAAAAAAAGTACTAATGTTTTCAAATTTCACTTGAAAAGGAAACAAACCAGTGGGCATTAGGACTTAAGGAGAGGCTCAGGTGGGTGTGCCAGCTGCCTTTGGCAGCCCAGGCCAAGCACAAAGAGCGGTGGGCAGGCCATGAAGCAGGAAGCCAGGCAGACAGGCCGTGTGTGGCACCGTGAGCGCCGTGGATGCGGTCTGGCTATGACTGGCTTTCTGAGGTTGCCTTCATGGCAAACCTTGTTTATTCAGAGCACCAGAACCTGGCAGCTCAATCCCCTGAGCCCGAGACACATCAGGTTACATTCCTGTGGGTTTGTTGCTTTTCCTGTGTGCATTCTGCATGAGATTTCTGGGTGCCTGTGAAACCTTCACCCAGAAGCAGGGTTATAATCATGAATTTCAGTCATGGCCAGAGGCCCACTGATACAAATCCTTCAGGGAAAAGGAGATGGAGCTCCAGGATGGCACCCTAACCCCTGAGCAGTTCATGCAGGAGAAAGGGAAGCACTTGTTACCCCAGTACCTGGAGAGGCAGAATTAATTCCTCAGAAAGAGCTTTAAAAAAAAAGTAAAAAAAAAAAAAAAAATGTCAGTGAAACAGGTGAGGGAGGCACCTGCCTACTCGTCCTACACCCATTTCGGCCGTGTCTGCGATGACCCTGCAGTGGGTCTCTCTGCAAGCCCCTTAACCTTCACACATCCTGGTTCCCCACGTGTTGGAGGGGGGAGACCATCTCTATCATACCCATTTCATTCCAAAAGCACTGAGGCAGCATAACACTGAAAAGTGTGAAGCCTGACACAGGAGGTTAAACTGGGAGGCCATGGCTGAGACCCACAGGATACAAGTGGCCCTGTCTGCCCTGCACTGTATTTAAAACTGGCTTGGGCTGGCGCCGCGGCTCACTAGGCTAATCCCCTGCCTGCAGCACTGGCACTCTGGGTTCTAGTTCCGGTTGGGGCGCCGGTTCTGTCCTGATTGCTCCTCTTCCAGGCCAGCTCTCTGCTATGGCCCGGGAGTGCAGTGGAGGATGGCCCAAGTGCTTGGGCCCTGCACCCGCGTGGGAGACCAGGAGGAAGCACCTGGCTCCTGGCTTCAGATTGGTGCAGCACCGGCTGTAGCAGTCATTTAGGGGGTGAACCAATGGAAGGAAGACCTTTCTCTCTGTCTTTCTCCCACTGTCTAACTCTGCCTGTAAAAAAACAAAAAAAAAAAAAACAAAAAAAAAAAAAACAAAAAAAAAACCTGGCTTTTCTTGAAAAACTCAAAGAAAGAGCTGGCCTCACTTGAGCCATACATACACCTAGTTGTCCCTGGGGCTGAGGAACAAGCCCTCAACCAGACAGCCCGTCACACATTTAGGTCCTGGCTCAACCCTGGGGACATCTGGGTGACAATGTCACCAGTCTGCACCTACTCCAGACTGTCCCCTCACCCAGGACAGTGGTTGACAGTGGGTGTTTAGAATTTCAACAACAAGTAGCCCGGATACTGAGACTAAGTACTTGTCATGGGAAGAAAGCAAACATTGGGTCAAAATTCCTCAGTTCAGACTCAAGGTTACAACAATGACAAAAATTCTCTATCCTATGCTTTCTGTGGTTTTTCCCAAGACCAACTTTATGGGAGTGTAAAACCACTGGGCCTTATGGCACCTTTGAGGTGAGAACTGTGCATGTGTGAGACACAGAAAGAGAGAGCAGGCGAGATGGACTGAGATTGTACAGAAGTTACGTCATACCACCTGCCTGAGTCGGTTCCCTTGTTCTGTAAAATGCAAGGCTTGGACCACATCAATGAGAGGGTCTCCAACTTGTATCAGAATCACCCGGGTGTGCACTTCACTAAGCATGCAGATTCCTGGGCCCAGCCACAGAAAGCATGAATCTGAAGGGCTGGAGTGGGGCCATGAAGCTGTCAATGTGACAGGTGCCCAGGTGACTCTGACACCCCAGGCCGCTCAGTTTGTGGCCACTTCTCCGCTCGATTCTTTAATGTGCACTCTGTGACAGAAGGCGTGCTAAGGGCTGGGAATCCTAGCAGCAAATGAGTCACATAGGCACAGTCCTCAAGCAAACACACCTGTGGACTAGGTGAGGGGAGACTGCCAAAGAAAGGGATGACTGCTATGTGAAGCAGGCAAGGCCCAGGCACCGCCAGTCACAGGGCACCAGGGAACCCAAACAGGCCACATGAGGCAGGCTGGCCAGCGAGGGCTTGCTGGGGAAGTCTCGCCTGTAGAGGACCTGGCCTGGGGAAGCCCAAAGCAGGAGCATGGCGAGGCCTGAAGACTAGACACAGCACATGTATTTGAGAAGTGGATGATCTACTGGGCCAAGGGCAAGAGGAGAGGAGAGCAGGACAACTTGGAGCCTGGAACAACAAGCAGGGGCCAGCTCACATAGGGCCCGGTCATCCACAGCCAGGAACTGTGGCTTGCATCCTGAAGGCTATGGAAATGCTGTGAGCAGGGCAGGGACACCACCAGACTTGTGCTTTAAAAGGATCTCCCTGGTTGCTGTGTGCAGAACACATGGCAGGGAAAGGAAAGGGCACACAAAGATGGAAGAGGAGGAGGGAACGAACAAGGAGTGGTTCTTCAGTGCTGAATGGCCCTGGTCCCCCGGAAAACCCAAGCCTTGAGGCTTCCTGTTGCAGGATCCCTGATTCCTTGTTGGAGGAACTTGGGGTTTCCCACTGATACTTTCCACTCACCCCAATCCTCTTGGGGCTGCTTACCTCTCTCCAGCTCAGAAAGGGAAGTGGCACCTGCCTGCTGGTTTTCAGGTATCAAGTAGCAAAAGCAGAGACTTTCTAGAAATGGCTGAGAAGCAAAACATTCCCCATGCTTGCCCTTTGGGACTATCAAAACCACCTTAAGAATAACTCACTTAAGGTCAGCACTCTACAGTTCATAGTCTTCACTGCCAGACCTTTTGCAAGCTGCCCAGCACTCCCATTCCAGAGAAGAGGAAACCGAGGGCTTGGATGACAGATGCAAGGTCACAGAAACCACTAGAAACAGGCAAGGAGCTCATTCCATGGCTCTTTACTGCTATTGATCCCCAAGCCCATAGGGACTGTAATTAATTAAAACGTCTCTTCCCAGCACTGCAGACAGCAAACTGGAGAATTCAATGGAAACGATCTGCCCGGCATGGAAGTGTTTCATCTTGAAGTCCTGGGGGAGCTTTTGAGATGAGGTGGGGAGAGGGGAGATGCCATGGGCCTGTGAGGGAGCCTCAGGGCTGGCTGCAAGCACCCACCCAGGAAGGCTCGCCTGCACCTGCACCTGCACCTATACCTGTACCCTCCTCTGCTGCTTCCAGTGGACAGCAGTGTGCATGCTGGGGGTTGGGGGAGCCTGGCCAAGAGAGCTGAGAGGACAAGTCTTCCTTGTATCCTTACCCCCTACATTTTCACCTAGGTTAAATCAGGAAGTAAAACTACTGTAATAGAAAGGAAGATACTTTCTAAATGCCATTGTCACCAAAAGAGTAATGGTTATTCTTGATCCCCACAATGCATCAGATAAACCCTGTCTGAATAGTCTATTAATCTTTAGCATACAACCATTATGTCCATTTTACAGGTGAGAAAATTGAGGCTCAAAAAAGTTAAGCAACTTTCCCACAGCTATCATGAATGACAGAGCCAAGATTCAAGCCCAGGCCTTTCTGGCACATGAGCCAGGGACTTTTGGGGTGAGGGCCCGCGTGCTTCATTTGTTTCGGTGACAGGGGACGTGAAGCCTACAGTGACTCTGAGCCTGTGGGAGCTTCCTTTCCTTTTACTTCATTTGGAAGGTAGGCTGGAACTCTCTCCATGTCTTCCACTACTTTCTTGGGATAACAGAAAAGGAAAAAGATAGAGCAGCAGCCAGTGCCGGGTGCAGAAGGCCAAAAAGATCACAACTCCACAGGGAAGGGGCATATACCCTCCCACTCCCACTGCACTCAACTGCCCGCCCCACCCCTACTACAGAGAGAGGTGACTGAAGTTCTCCATTGCCACAACAGGATCCTGGCTGCAGAGGTCACAGAACATGGGACTCCAGGGGCATCTCTCCAAACCTTCAGCCTCGGTCAGCATCTCTTGGACGGAGAGCAAGGCTTTGGGCTACTGTCACCGCAGTTCAGAGCAGAGGAAGGGGAGGCAGGGGGCGGGTCAGAGAGCTCTAGATAGACAGGCAGAGAGGGCAGAAAAAGCATCCAGGCAAAGGAGGAGGAAGGGAGTGGGGGCTGCTGGGCCTCCAGGAGGCTGAGGGATGATTTATTCATCATCCTAGGCGCTCGATAGCTGCTGGAGTGATTTTTATGGGCAAAATGCCCAACAAGCCTCTGAGCACACAGGAAACAAATTGAACAGGAAGTAAAAGGTAATGCTCTTATAATTAAAACAGGACCACCTGGGGTGGGGCAGGGGGGCGAATCTCTCTCCCATGACTATAGCAGAAACTTTTCTTCTTTCACAGGTCCATTCTAACCAAGGGAAAAAGTCTGCAGGAACCACTCAAAGTAAAAATGCAACTGCTGGGACGCAAGCAAGAAAATATAAATGTAGCTGCCAAGAGGGAAACCTCCTTGTGCAAACAGCAGGTGGCTACACACTCATTCGGGGACACAGTTTAATAATAAATGAGGAACCAGAGCAGCACTCCCAACCACTGAGGGATGCTAGGTCTTGGAAAGGCTGGTACGTTTTCAGTGAGAGAAGTACTTCTTTCAGTAAGGCCAAGAAGCTGCATTCTCAAAGCAGTAACATTTTTCACTATAAAATTTTCCAGTCAGGACAATGAGGTCAAGTTTTAAATACACTTTATTTTAATTTTTAAAAAGATGTATCTGAAAGGCAGAGAAAAAAAGGGTGGGGGTGGGTAGGGATCCCACTTGCTGATCCACTCCCCAAACGGCTGCAACAGCCAGAGGTAGGCCAAGCTCAAGCCAGGAGCTAGGAACTCCAACCGAGTCTCCTGTGTGTGTGGCAGGGACTCAAATACTTAGGCCATTTTCTGCTGCCTTCCCAGGCACATGAGCAGGAAGCTAGATTAGAAGTGGGCTACCTGCATCTCCAACTGGCATTCCAATATGGGATTCCCCACAAGCAATGGCTTAACCCACTGCATCACAAAGCTGAGGTCATTTTGATCAGCATAAGTAATCTGAACTCAGAAGTTGGAGGCAGGTAGTGCCAGCATCCCATATGGACGCCAGTTCAAGTTCTAGATGCTCCACTTCCGATTCAGTTCTCTGCTGTAGTCTGGGAAAGCAGTAGAAGATTGCACAAGCTTTTGGGCCCTTGAACTCACGTTGGAGACCCGGAAGAAGTTCCTGGCTCCTGGCTTCAGATCAGCCCAGCTCCGGCCACTGCAGCTACCTGGGGAGAGAAACAGCGCATGGAAGGACACCCCCCCCCCCTCCCCGTTTGACTCTGCCTCTCTGTAATTCTGCCTTTCAAATAAATAAATAAATCGTAAAAAAAAAAAAAGTTGTTGGAGATAAAGGGTTGAACCCTACATCTGCCTCAAGACACAGCTCCTCCGTTTTGCTTTAGTTGCTGATGCTGAGCAAATCTTTTGGTTTAATGGAGATTAGATCTGGTGAATAAGTAACAGCGTGCCCTATAATCTCAGGATTATCTTCAATTAAGCATATGCTGAAAAAAAAAAAAACTGGTGACTTTGGACATGTGAAAACATGGCCTATAACACCTCTAAGTTTCTTAAAATATTTTTCTTATACTTCTTAAAAAGAGTTTGCAGAATCTGAAACACTGTTTTACAGAAAACTGTGAACACAGAAGCAGCTACAAGGACTCACAGAGACAGTCGGTAAGGTGCTGGCCAGGGGGACCTCTGAGTCCCCCCGCTGTGGTCCCCGCCCCTCCTTCCCCTTGACATCTCTCACCGAGAGCAGTGAAAAACGCGGTGGCAGAAGCAAGCAAGCAAGCAGGCGCCCCCTCTTTCCAGTTCAGGGAGAAAAGGGAGGAAGGGAGCACAGAAGGTAATGATTACTGCCACAGCCCACCTTCTCTGATAAATCCTTCTACACTAGAGCTAGAAAAACCCCCAGCTGAAAGGAGAAAGGTGGTGAGAGGCAGAGCTGAGAGTGCCTTGTAAGTCCTCCTCCTGCCCCAGACCTGGGGCCTCCACCCTTTACACTCTGTACTTCTGGTCCACAGAACCCCAGATCTGCCAACAGGCAATGCAGATGTGCCGGAGACAAGCTAAGGGACCTGCAGCAGTCCTGTGCACAGGCACGATACTGCACAACCCTGCCTCAGCACGAGGACACAGTTTTGACCGTGACCGTGTTCTGCTGCTGTCTGTCTCAGGGAGAAAGAAACGCGTGGTTGTGTCTCTGTCTATTAGAACTGGAAGGCTGGGATGACTGGCGGGCAAAGGAAAAGGAGAGGTGGTAATGTCCACATCCTTGGAGCTATCTGAGCCCAGCACAGATGACACCTCTGCAGGCAGCCACAGGGAGGAGCCCCCGGGGAGGGAAGTGGTACTGGACAATGCTGAACATTCCTTTCCCACCCAAACTCTGTCTAAAAACAGAAGAAGCTATTTCCAAATTAATTTTTGGAAATCACACAAGTGACGCCTAAGTGCTATCACATCCCAGGGCCAACAACGGAAGGATGGAATTTACAAAGCCTATCCCACCTGTGTCTTCTCAGGGCTGCCTGAGCCCTGCAATCTAGCTTTGACTGTCATCACCCTCACTGTAGAGGTGGGATGGGGACACGGCGCCCAGCGGTTGCTGTGAGGTCAGAGAGCGGGAGAACAGAAACTGTGACAGCTCCTGGTTCCTTGTGCTCTGCCTCTTCCCTCCTGCTCTCCTCTTTTGTCTCAGGGGAAGCATACCTAACAACGAGGAAACGGAGAAGAACTGCAATGAGCCTCCTCCCCAGCCCCTGCCACCACTTCGCACCCCAAGATGATTCTGGGAGACTGACTCATAACCTCCCTATGTAATGAATACACTGAGACGTGCAATCACTCAAGGGGAAAAATGGTTCACACATATCCTAACCAGTTTTTAAAAAGAAAAAAAAAATTAGCTCCTCTTTTGAGTTTAAAAAAGGAAGCGGCGAGGGAATGAAAGGGAGGAGGTTCTCGGCTTTTCCCTAAGTAGGCGCTGTCATCCCCTCCACGGTGAGGTGAGCTCGGTGAGCTCGCTGCTTCTGAGATCACAGTCAATGAAACACGCTGCTCAGGGCGGTAAGGAGCCCGCACAGGTGACAAATGCCAATTCATTAGAGAGGGAAAAAGATTAATTCTAGAAGATAAGTCCCCCAGGTGCTTATCGGGTTGGAATTTTGAAAAGGAGAGCCACCTGGTTCTTGCTTTTCTTTGGAGTCTATTTTGATCCTCAGAATTCAGATCAAAATGGATTTTTCTGAGATGTTTCAGTGAAGAGGCTGTGGTGGCAGTGGGAAGGGAAGAGTGATTCCCATCACCAAACCTTTCTGTATTCCAACTGCTGGAGGAAGCCACACTGCTCAGATGACTGGAAGGGAAGGGAGAGTCTGCAACCTTACACTAGAGTCAGATGCTTTCCAAACTGACACACCCCAGCCACTGGAGGGGAAGTGTCGCCACACTGGCCCAGAAGGGCTTAGTAACTGGCTCAAGAACACACAGCACAAACTTAAGCCCTGACTTGCTCCTCAACAGGGAAATCGCTGGCAAAGAAAGTTGCCAACACATCGATCAGCTTCCAAAAATCCAGCTTAGCCATCTCTGGAGCCACGCAGAGGCGGGGAGGAGCAGGCAGTCTTCAGAGCATTCCTAGCCTCATGGAAATGAATCACTCAGAAACTGGGAAAGGCAGGACTGGTCATTTAAGACCTGCTGAATGTTCAACCTGGACACGCTGTTTTCCTTTTAAATTCTTAATCCCCATAGAAGAAGGGCAGGCAGCTGTGGTTACCGCTCGCTTCTCTCACCTTGATCCTCTGTAGCAAACGAATGCAAAGAATCTGAGGACAGCATGGCTGTGTGTTTGAGCTGATAACAGCAAGAGGAGCTCATGCTTAACAGGAAAAGTTTTATGTGCTTATTACAGATGAGGAAACTGAGGCACACAGGGGTTAACGTCACCTCCCCAAGGCTCTAAAGCAGAGTGGAATTTCAACCTGCAGATCTGACTCCCAGGCCTACAACCTTAATCCCTCAGCCACTTACCAGCAGGACCATTTTGTACAGGTTACTTAAATTCCCTAAGCCTTACTTTTGTTATCTGTAAAATGGAGCTAATGACAGCAGCCCTGTATTAAATGAGACAACGCAGGTAGAGATCCAGGCTCCAGATGGTCCCACTGCACAATTCCAGGGGATGCTACTCACAAATGGAGATGCACAAGGCAGTACTGCCTGGCCCAGCACCTGCAGGGGAGAAATGCTAATGTGCTACCATCATTACTCATCATTATCAGATGACAGCGTCAACAGCCAGGGTCAAGAACCAAGGGGAAAGCTGCTCATCTGGGAAGATAGGTGTCAGCTCCACCGGAGGGCTCCCGCTGCCTCCACGCTTCTGATCCTCCTTTCCCAGACCCTCAGGCAGTCTGCCTTGGAGTACCTTGGTTCCCACAGCTCAGTGCAGATGTCAATTTCCAGAGGGCAGGTGGAGGGCTGTGACTTGGACTCTCGCACCACTTGGAGTGTCAAGTACACAGCAGCACTCAGGGCCTGTGGTGGCTTCAAAATGTCCACCAGTTCTTTCATACTCCTCCCTTTGAAGGGTGGAGCTGAATTCTTTTCTTGCACACAGGCTGAACTTGGTGAGTCACTTCTATCAGAATAAAATGCTTCCCCCCGCCCCGCTGCCACCCCGTGATGTGCCACTTCAGAGTCTAGGTCACAGGAAGAACTGGGGCTCGCCCTCTCCCCCGGTCGCCAGGGGAACACTCAAGCCTGCTGAAGCGTCCTCACTGCGACAGACGCCTGTGGGAATGAGCCCTCTTGGAAGAGGGCTGCCCAGTGCTTGTTCAAACTCCAACTGCTCACAGTCCGGTTAAGGACTTGACTGCAACCTCAAGAGACACCCTGAACCAGAACCACTCAGCAAAGCTCGAATCCTTGGCCCACAAGGACTGAGATAAAGTATGTTGGCCCCCCTATGTTCTTATAACGTGTTATACAGCATCACATAACTGAAGCACGAAACACGGTGAATTTGAGACTAAAGCAACCATAGGAAAGTCATGGCTTTAGGGCATACTTGGAGACAGTGTCCTGTTAGTAAGCCCTAAAATAAATAAGACAGAAGACCTGACACAGACTGGCTTTGTGTGATCAGGTTTTTTCTCAAAAATCCCCACAGGGAAGAGAAGGCGAGTGTGGATGGAGACAGTCCAGAGCAGGCTGGCTGAACATTACGGGGCTCTTCTCACTGCCTGGCCCCTTGATGTCCCCTCCCCAGCCTCAGGGCCACATTCCCTCCACCCCAAAAGCCTTCCTCCCAAATTCCCCGACTAGTCTTCTGGCCTTTGCACTTGAAGGTTCTTCCTCTTCCTAGCATCCCTGGCCCTTCTCTGTATTCATTTTTATTCACTGGATTCTTTTTTTAAAGATTTATTTCATTTATTTGAAAGGCAGTTATAGAGAGAAAGAGGGAAAGAGAGAGGGAGAGAGGGAGAGAGGGAGGAAGAGAGGGAGAGAGATCTTATATCCACTGGTTCACTCCCCAGATGGCTGCAATGACCAGGGCAAGCCACACCAAAGCCAGAAGCCAGAAGCTTCTTCCAGGTCTCCCACATGGGTGCAGGGGCCCAAACACTTGGGTCATCTTCCACTGCTTTCCCAGGTGCATTGGCAGGGAACTGGATCCCAAGTAGAACAGCCAGGACCATGAACTTAATTCATTACGCCAC
The DNA here is from genome assembly GCF_051225735.1 of Oryctolagus cuniculus. Taxonomy (NCBI): domain Eukaryota; kingdom Metazoa; phylum Chordata; class Mammalia; order Lagomorpha; family Leporidae; genus Oryctolagus; species Oryctolagus cuniculus. The sequence continues at coordinate 42,454,742 of NC_142872.1, read as the reverse complement.
AGTGCAGGCCCCTTCACTGAATTCTTAAAACTGTTTATTGTGGAATAATGTAGAGCTTATAGGAAAGATGTGAGAACAGGACAATGAACACCCCCAGGATAGTTTTCACCCACACTGGCGGTCACTCTCTCTCCCTGTCTCCTCACTCCCTGCATTTCAGAATGTTTCCTGAGCCACTTGAGAGAGTTACAGACATGACAAGGCTTGATTCCTAAATTTTTTGGTTTGTATTTTGAAAGGTGAGGACACTGAAATTAGGAAATTTAAGAGTGATACAATACTACTATCTACTCTGCAGTCCACGTCCAAATCTTGCCAATGGTTCCAATAATGTCCTTTACAACTAATCTGTTTTTCTGGCTCAGGATACAATCCAAGATGTTTGACTCCTCTCGTCACTCAGCAAATATATCACCTGCTCGGCACAGTATAGAGCACTGGGGAGAAAAAAATGGGGAGAGAACCACAGCCACAGTCCTCAGAGCACTGAAGTTCTAACAGAGACACAGCCCTGGAACAACTGCATGAATTTAAGTGTCTGTAGTCACAAACCGAGACGCGTGCTCTGAAGAAAAGAGCTCCCAGTGTGAGCTAGGAAGAAGGGGGTCAGAAAGCTCCCTGGAGGTGGGGACACTCAAGCTGAGATGTGAAGGCTGATGCAGGGTCAGTCAAGCAAACTGGAAGGGCGTTCCAAGCAGCCACAACCTGTGCGGTGGTCATGAGGCAGAGGGACATGAAGCCCGGTGGAGGCTGGTGTGGCTGGAGGGCAGTGTGGGAAGGCGCCTGGAGTGGGACAGTCTTTCTCCTAGAAAGGAAGCCACAGATGGGTTTCCACAAGGGCCAATGCCCTCATTTACATTTCTACAAGATCTTTCTGACTGCTGCATGAAAGCAATACAGGTCAACCCACATCTTAGCCCCGACTCCAGAACCCAAAAAGTTCTTAATAACTCTTTTTGATAACTCATTTAGTGACAAAGTCTGACCTGGATAGGCACAAGGCTATTTATAGTCTTTATTTACTTGGTTTGAATGTTTTAACTACAGAAGAAAAAAAAAATACTGAGTATGGGGAGCCACTGCAGAGCCAATGAGGGCTACTGTATTACACAGTGTAAATGTTATATTAACATGGCCAAGCCAGAGATTTTTGTCTGTGTCTCCCCTAATTCACATGTGCAACTCCTAACCCAAAGTGTGATGGAATTAAGAGGCGGGGGCTTTGGAGAGGGATTAGAGCAGGAGGGTGGAGCCTGCCTATCTCTACTCTCTGCCACCTGCCACGTGAGCATACGCCAAGAAAGTAGCCATCTGGAAACCAGGAAGAGAGCCGTGGCCAAGAACCTAACTGTGCTGGCTCCCTGATCTCAGACTTCCAGCCTCAGTAACTCAGAACGAAGCATTTGTTGTTTAAGCCATCCAGTCTGTGGTACTCTGCTGCAGCAGCCCTAACTGACAAGACAATCTCTCAGCAATAAACCCAGCTTCGCTGCTCGCTGTGCAGAAATGGTTCTGGGCCCTTCAGCACGTTTCCCTTGCCAGCTAACATGTTGTCAACAGTAGTCCGCAGAAGATGTGGGACAGACACTGTGGGAGGAGAGACTGTTTTCTTTCTGCTGTTTTCAACTTGCATTTATTTATCTGAGAGAGGGGTGAGAGGGCAGCAGAGACAGACAGAGACAGACAGAGGGCCCTCCCATCTGCTGATTCACTTCTCAAATTCCTGCAATGGCTGGGACTGAAGCTGGGATCTGGGAACTCAATCTAGGTCTCCCGTGTGGGTGGCAGGAACCCAACTAACGGAGTCATCAACACTTCTTCCCAGGGTGTGCATTAGCAGGAAGCTGGATTTGGGAGTAGACACGGGACTCAAACCCAGGCTCTCTGATATGGAACACAGGCATCTTAGCCAGTGTCTGCTATAACAAACACCCTGCCCTGGAAGAGCCTTTATCGTCATGGTCATGGTGCATACCCCAGGCAGGCAGCACGGTGGCCTCTGTGGCACAGGCTCCTGCAGTAACACAGCTTCTCGTGTCCAGCTTCACCCCCTGGCTCTTGCAGCAGCCAGCAGCTCCCTTGTGCAGTTGTATAGTGGGCTGCCTTCCTAAGATACCTCACCATGAATTTCTTTCCCCAGCACCTTAACAGGTAGATTTCCAGCAAGTTTCTCCTGTGTGGCACCACAGCTACTTCTCTGCCATTCAGTATGAACAGCTGTGCACTCTCCAAGAAAATCAAGATCTCAGCCCAGGCTCACTCAGCCCTGGGGGCGAGGGTGCTCCTGCGACACTACCTCAGCCCTGGAGGTGGTACCTGCTGTTTCTCTATTCTCCCTTTCTATTTCTTTTTGGAGAATCTTTCCTTACTCCAATCTCCTGTTATAGTTAATAACTCTCTACAGTACACTCTTGGGTTCAAATCACCATGTGATTTCTCTCTGGTGGAGCCCTAAGGATTGCAAATCCTAGAAAGTGCCTAATAATACAAGGGTCAGGCCAAGGGATTCAGACCCATAATTACAGTGGTATCTGGTGCCACTCACTAATTGCCTGGAACTACAGCAAGCGCTTTGTGTCTGCAACCTCACTGGATCCTGGGAACTCACCTACAAAGCACGTATTACTATCACACCCATTTCTAAAATGGGGGGATTGAGAAAACAAAAAGTTAAAGAAACTTTCCCCATGTCACATAGCAAATAAAAGACAGAGCTGGGATTTTAAGTCCACCTGAGGCCTCCTAAGTGCAGAGATGAGGGGAGGCGGGGGTGGAGTGGTGGGGGTAGGGGGGCAACAGAGGACCCAGGTGGAAGGTGACTGTGTGTCCTCCACCTACTGCATGGTGTCCTCTGCCCCAGAGTTATCTGTCTGGCAGTCCAGCCGGTCCTCAAGGCTGAGACCTGTCCTTTCCTCTTGGTCCGTCAAGTGTTTAGCAGAGAGCCAGCCCGGGGCGCATTCAATATTCGGTCACAAACTTCTAGAGAGCTGACCTGCTGACCCAGGTAGAACCGCAGACCCAGTGCCAGCAGACTGAGCTGTTCAGGTCAGCTCAGAGTGGCCGGGCCTATCCTGGACCTGGCTGGGGAGCACCTCTGCCTCACCTGGCCTGGGTGCAAACATCCAGTGACAAAATGACCTTCTAGGCCTCTGTAGCTCTCAAACTCCAGAACCCATGAGAAAGCAAAGCTGATCCCAGGACTCTTCTCCCAACGCCCTTCTTGCCGTCAGAACTAGAGGCTGGGAGTCCAGCTCAAGGACCCAGCCCTGCTCCCGCCTTTACTTTTTAGTGCCAGCAACCTTGAACTGGGGAAACTGTGCACACCCCGTGGTGTTGTCCCTGCTCTGCGCTTTTGACTGTGCTGTCCTCTCTGCCTGGAGTCCCCTCCCTCGCGACCTCATTCCTAGCTTTTTCCCATCATGGCTAAACCATCCCACTCCCCTTGGAAGGCTAGAGGCCCCTTCTTCAAGAAGTCTATCCAGCCCTCAGGGCTCACTGCATCCCCTTATGCTCCCAGATAACCATACCTATTGCTACTATTGCTCCCAGAGAGGCAGTCCATTGTATTCTGACCTGTGTGGGGTGTATGAGCCCAGGGTTAAGACTCAGTACATGCAAGCCAAGCACAGCTCCATCAGTGACCAGCTGTGTGACCTTGGGTGAAATACTTCCATTTCTGTGATGGAAGTATTTATACATTAATATTTATACATTAGTAAGTATTTATACATTAATAGCCTCGCCTATAAAATGGGGAGAATTGTAGTGTACATGCTGTTGAGTGGCTGGGAGGATCAGGAATTAGAATAATGTACATAAAGTGCTTAACAACAGGCCAGGCCCAAACAGCCTGCAAAGGTAGTTCTGAGTGTCTTATGCTCAGAAGCTGCAAGTTAACACACCTTGGTGGCCCCACTCCCTAGCAGTGTCTGGATCAGAGCCAGGCACAGGAGACGAATGAATGGATTCATTCTCTCTCCACCCCAACAGCCTGCAAACTGGTCTCCTGGCCTCCACTGCTTCTGGAGTTGCCAGAGTTTCCTTGCCAAGGCATGCATCGGAGCAAGTCATCCTCCACAACTCTGTGGCTTCCTCAAGCCCGGCCTTCCCAGCCCAGCCAGAGCACTGGGGATCGGCCGGCAGCTCCTCTCTAACAGACCCCTGAGTTTTCAGTGGCTCTGGCTAGAACTGGCTCCCCTCCTTCAGCCTGACACCCTCCCACAGGACAAGTGCTCTGCCTTGTGTGCTATGTCACAGTGAACTTGTCATGGTCTCCCTTTCACACTAGCAGCTCTAAAGGAAGCAGCTGTTTTTTATATTATAGCAGAGGAAGCCCCAAGTAGATTTTGTGGGAACCCAGGATGAAAATAAATTGTTGAATCTAGTTGAGACTCAGAACAAAATGAGAGGTGGTGCAGTTCAGGAAAATGAGAGACAACAGCTGAGCCGGTGTTGTGGTGCTACAGGATAAGCCACCACCTGGGATTTCGCATCCCATATCAGAGTGCCAGTCTGAGCCCTGGCACCTCTGCTTCCAATCCACCTTCCAGCTAATGCACCCTGGGAGGCAGCAGATGATGGCTCAAGTAATTGGGCCTCTGCCATCCATGTGGGAAAACCAGATGGAGTTCTGGGCCCCTGGCTTTGGCTTAGCCCAACCTTGGCTGCTGTGGGCATTTGGGGAGTGAACCGGCAGATGGAGGATCTCTCTCTCTCTCTCTCTCTCTCTCTCAAGTAGAGAAAAAGAAATAATTAAAAAGGGAAACAGGCCAGAACTATGGCAGAGACAGTTAAACTAACAGCCCGCAGTGCTGACATCCCATATGAGTACTAGTTTGAGTTCTGGTTACTCCACTTCTGATCCAGCTTCTTGCTAATGAGCCTGGGAAAGCAGTGGAGGATGGGCCCCTATATCCACCTGTGAGACCCGGAAGAAGCTCCTGGCTCCTGGCTTTGGCCTGGCCCAGCCTCAGTCACTGTGGCTATTTGGGGAGTGAACCAGCAGACGGAAGACCTCTCTCCCTCTATGTGTCTCTCTCCTCTTCTTTCTCTGTAACTCTGCCTTTCAAATAAATAAATAAATCTTAAAAAGAAGAAGAAGGAGAAGGAGGAGAGGAGGAGGAGAAGAAGAAACAAGAGGGAAGGGGAGGGGAGGGGAAGAGAGGGGAGGGGAAGAGAGGAGAGGAGAGGAGAGGAGAGGAGAGGAGAGGAGAGGAGAGGAGAGGAGAGGAGAAGAGTGAAGAGGAGGATAGGGGAGGGGAGAGACAAGACATAGCTGGGAGAGAGTATGCTCATTACCCTTACCTCTACCACAGGTGTTTCTTCCACCGCCCTGCAAACCGGACCCCTTCAGTCATACTTAAAGAACAGTCTGCTGACAAAATGGAAAATGGCCATGGGTTCATTTCCTAGGACTGCCACAACATCCCAAAAACTGGGTGACTTCAAACAATAGCCGCGTGTCATCTCACGGTTTGGGAGTCTTGAATTCAAAATCAAGGAGCTGGCATCCAGGGGAGGATGTTTCCTTGCCTTGTACAGCCTCTGGAAGCCACAGGTGTTCCCCGGCTAACAGCAGCACCACTCCAATTCCTGCTTCTGTGTTCCCAGGGCCTCCTTCTTGTCCACGTTTCTGTCCCCATATCTCCACTCCGCTCCTTACAAGTCACTCACACATGACCTCATCTTTACCAGCTACAACCCCAATCACCATTATTTCCAAAGTGGGTTGCATTCAGAGGTGCTGGACCCTAGGACTTTAATATATCTTTTTGGGGTACACAATTTAGGGGTGAGAACCTACTGATCGACTTCATGGGAGCTGTGGTCCTGTGGAAGGCCTGGGGCATTAGCCAGCAGCCTTTTCTGGGCTGAAGGGACATGAAACCCGACCCCATCAAACACTAGGCTCAGTGAGGGGAAAACACAGAATCCCAGAGAAGCTGTCATTCATATTCCAAGGACTGGAGGGAGGGGACTAAACGGATCCCCACCCAGGGACAGCAAGGAAGCTATGGGCTCTGAGGCCAGGGGTTACTTCTGACGGGAAGATCTGAGGAACAGAGACAGCTTCCCCTTGAACTCTGGCCAACGGCCCTTTAGCAGGAACTCTGGAGAGCAAGCACTGTGCAAGCCAAGTGAACTCAACCACAGAGAACAAGGTGTTTCTTCCCAGGCCATGAGAAGGCAGCCCCATCATCAAGAATAGAATGGTGTCCAAATAAACACAGGGTAACAGAGTCTCACCTGGACAGGTAATTGGGGACACCAGCATTCATCCATTAGTTCATTCAACAAATATTTACTGAGTAGCTACTATGTTGCCTGCCCTGTGGACACAGTAGTACATAAGATAAATGTGGTTCATACCCTCATCTTATATCTACTGCAGCAGACATATAAACAAGTAAAGAAATAAGGGAGCTGATTGCAAACACTACTGAGCTGCTGTGTGGATAATTCACAATTAGACATGCTACAAGGTAACCAAGAGAGGTTCAAGGAAGGCTCCTGGGAGGAGGTGACCCTAGAGCTGAGACCTAAAAGATGAGGAGGAACCAGTTATGCAGCAATCTCTGGGAAGTTCAATCTAGGCAGAACCAAGTGCACAGGTCCTGTGCAGGGGCCATGTGTGTGGGTCTAAGAACACCAGCATGACAGGAGCATGAGGAATGAGGGGGTCGGGAGGAAAATGACTGTGAAAGGCAGGCCCAGGCCCAACAAGGCAGAAGCTTGAACTGTACGCACTTTCAGTGCAGCAGTGGCAAGCCACTGGAAAGTTAAGAAGAGGGAAAGGAACCTCTAATTGTGCACACTGGCTGTGGACAAAGAACAGACCGTGGCCTCAGGATGCAGCAGGGGAGCCTGGGTCAGGGATCCAGGTGAGACACACCGGGCCGGCAGGAAGGTGGAAGGAAACGGGTGAACTGGGTGCATGTCAGAGGAGGAGGTGACACAAACACACAGAAGAGAACTCAGCCTCAGTGAATGCCAAGAACAGGAGGACCTTAACTCCCCAGGGGAACACGACTTCCATAGGAGAGGCACTGCAGGGTCACAGGCTGGCCCCAGGTGGACCCCATCTGAAAGTGGCTCCTACCTGAGGGCTCAGGCTCCTGTTTTAGAAACAAAGAGACTGCAGCAGGGAGGGGTTGGTTAACCATAGCCTGCCCAGTCAGCCTGTAGCTGTTGTTGCAAATAAATTTTATCGGAATCCAGAACACTCCATTCATTTACATAGTATCTGTGGCCACTATCACACTATGACAACAGAGCCAAGCAGCTGCAGCAGAGAATGCATGGTCTGCAAACCCAGAACAGTCTCTGGACTAAAAGATCATGCAAAACACATGGGTGAGGGGTGGGCAGGTGCTAAACACCACTTGGGATGACTACATTCCATATATAAGTGCCGAGTTTGAGTCCTGGCTGCTCCTCTTCTGATCTAGCTTCCTGCTAATGCACAGCCTGGGAAGTAGCAGTGGCGTCTCAAGTAGTTGGGTACCTGCCACCCACATGGGAGACACTGACTGAGTTCCAGGCTCCTGGCTTTGATCTAGTCCAGCCTGGCTATTACAGCCATTTGGAGAGTGAACTAGCAGCTAGAAGATCCCCACCACCACCACCACCACCACCACCACCTCTGCCTTTCAAATAGAAATTAAAACAAATTTAAAATTTTAAAAACTGCTGAAACACACTGGCCAAGTTTAGGTGTGGTACGTATAGTGACAGCTGGCCACTTTGGCTTGTGACAACTCTCTGGGATCCCTGTTCTCCCTGGGAAGGCTCCTTCAACATTCTCCCCTCCCTACCCCGCCTAGGGAAATGACAGAACACAGCACTGCCACAGGCATGCCACTAAAGATGTGCAAATTACATTCTCTCAGCACTTCCAAGAGACAAAGATGAATGCTAACTGCAGAGATGAGGGGAGGAAGGATTTCCAGAAAAGGTAAGATTTGAGAGAAGCCTGAAAAGACTAAGGTGGGCCCTCCAGAAATTCTCCCTTTTTTTAAAGATTTTATTTATTTATTTGAAAGTCAGAGTTAGAGAGAGAGAGAGAGAGAGAGAGAGGCCTTCTATCCACTGGTTCACGCCCCAATTGGCAGCAACGGCTGGGGCTGCGCCAATCCAAACCCAGGAGCCAAGAGCTTCCTCTGGGTCTCCCATATGGGTGCAGGGGCCCAAGAACTTGGGCCATCTTCCACTGCTTTCCCAGGCCATAGCAGAGAACTAGATCAGAAGTAGAGCAACCAGGACTCGAATCAGTGCCCATATAGGGATGCTGGCACTGCAGGCTGCTACACCACAGCACCAGCCCCCAGAAGTCCTCTTTATCACCCTGAGCCCTAGCAGATTATTTAGGACACCACTGAACTAAAGGGAGTGAGTATCCCATCTCTGGGGGTGTTCAAGCCAAAGATGCCTGTCATTTGGTTGGCAAGGGCAAGTGGAGGGAGACTGGACAAGGTCAAAGACATGATCCTCTGAAACTGTGGATTCCACAGTGGCAGGCTTACAGCTTCTTTAATCTCATCTCTCCTCATAATTGCTGACAGAGACACACATGTCACAGAGACAGCTGGAGGAGGGACAAACAGGGAGACAGCAAAACAGAGGACAGTGGGGAAAGGGCTGAGAACCGGAGGGGATGAAAAACGCATGCTCACAAAGTCAAAGTCAAAGACAGCCCACACAGGCCCCAGGGAGAGGAAATCCACACCAGGTTTCCCCCCTTAATTGCTACACACACACAAAAGAGCAAAGGCCTAACAATCAGGGTTAGAACTAATCAAATGGCCCTTTCATACCTCTGGCTTGGCACCTGGCAGCCTTCTTAATGTACCCCATTGTTCCCTGGCAAGACTGCCTCTGGCTGCCAGGGGAGTGTGAAGAGTAGCAGGCATGAGCCCCAGGCTGGAGTAGTGAGCAAGGGGCTGACCCTGGAGACCCCACCCCCACAAGCCCCTTAGCATAGACTGACAGCTGAACCAAGGCAGGGGCTGCAGGAAGAGCGCCAGGTGGGAACAGGAGTCAGTCCTTCCTGCCCTATCTGTACTCTGCCTGCTGCCAGGAAAGCATTAACTCCTGCCCCCTCTTCCTAACAGGCAAGGCTGGAGACCAGGAGACATTAGGGAAGGTTAAATGGCTTGCTCGTCGGACTCAACAAGAGCACACACTTGAGAATGGAAACCTGGGTGTGAGTCCCACCACTTGCGTCCTGCACAGACCCAGGAAGTGACTTACACGTACCAAACCTCAGTTTTCCCATCTGTACAATGACAACAGTAGGATCATTGACCTCCTGGAGCTACATCATTTTCATGATACTAGACAAGCACATGGGAAGCAGTAAGAGCTCCATAATATGAATGATCACTCTTACTGCCAGGGAACTAGGGCTCTAAGACAAACCTGACTCCCCGTCCAGGACTGGTCACCAACACCTGCAGCTGCATCCCACATACCGCGTGCCACCGCCACACCAGGAACCCTCTGGACCCTCAAGGGAAGGTATCTGGGCAGCAGGCAGAGTTGCAGACACCACTGCCCTGGCAAAGAAAGGGCTCTGTACTCAGAGACATAGGTGGCTATGCTCAGTGGATCCACCACACCCAGGTAGCTCGGGGGGCCCCGCGTCCCCTCACACAGTCTCTCTCCTTTCCAGAAAATATCCTGGGTGCCTTGAGGTCCCCTCAGACAAGGGAACACAGCCTGAGTGGGTTCTTTTGGGAAAGAAGTCTTCCCTCTGGTTTTGCAGGATCCCAACACTGCCCTTGGAAAGGAACACACAGTGCAGGGTTTTAAGTGCCGGGAAGACAAAGTAGATTCTGAATCCACATCTTTGCGGCACACCTGCAGCAGCCCCTGCCATGGCTGGGACAGGCACAACAGGACAGGCTGGACCCGAACTGCAGACCCACACTCCATCCCCAAGCAAGAGAAATGTTTTCTTGGACTGAGATAGAGCAGGAACCAACTGACTGTATTCGAGAGCACACGGTTTACAGTCTTATATTTCCAAGTCATCATCTTGTTTTGTTTTGTTCTCCTGTGAAAAGTATGTGAGTCTTAAAAGTCAGAAGGATTCACCTCAATTTAATGGTTCTGTGGCCAGTCGAACCACTTATGCTTTCTGAATCTCAGTTTTCTCATCTGTAAAGTGGGGACCATAAGCTCTACCCTGCTTCCACCATGAGAGTAAGAGAACACACCAGAAAAAGGCTATGGAAGCCTGTGGCTGATAAAGCAGGTCTCCTGTGCACAACTGTCTCTGGATGCCAGGGCGGTTTTGTGGAAGGAGGAAGTACCCAGGGCTGAGACCACAAAGCATGCAGCAGCCATGGCCATCTGGAGAGCGGAGGCCACCAAGCGGAGGCAGCTGCTACTCAGATCCAGCAAATGTTAAGGTTACAGGAACCCCAGCCCAGCTGCCTGACTTTTTGACTTTTCCCCAAAGGTCAAAAGTGGGAAGTTTTAAAATGGGTACAGTCTTATGTTCAGACACTAAAAATTTACTAATGTATAAAAACAAAGACAGTGATGGCTGTGGCCCAGCCCTGGATAAGTCATAGAAAACCTATCGGGGCCATGCATCTGGCCCCCAGGCCACCCATCTGCAAATTTTGTTCAAGAATTTACGTAAGATTTTTATTTTGTGAAAAAAAAAAGGGGGGGGGTCAAAGAAGTTAATAAAAATAAGCTCCCTGAAGAAGACAGTCTTTAAGGTTTATTATCAATAAAATAACCAGGCAGACACAGGACAGGCTCTGGGGCTCCAAAAATGGAATTACTCACTTTTAGCTGAAGTTGGGTGCCAAATTTAGAAACCGGTTATTTCATAAAAAGACAGAACACACACACACACACACACACATTTTAACTGCCAGCAGCTGAGTCTGATCAATACTCAGGAGAAAACATGCAAAAAATAACAGTTTTCAGTGGAGAACATACAATGTACTTCAGCAGTAGGAAGTCATTTTCACATTGCTCCCCCCTCCCCAAGATGTTTCCAACCTGCTCATTTAAAAAAATCCTTTCTCGGGAAGCCCCTACCAGGCCTCCCTGCTCAGAAGCCGACCTCTCACAGGACTCTGAATTTGTAACTCACCAAAGACCTGCACCGGCTCCCAGGTGGCACGTGAGACCTGCTCTAATCCCTGCCCTGACACTGCTGCCGGGACATTCAGCTAGGAGAAGAGCTCTCAAGAGTCAGCCAAAGCAAGACAAGAGGCAGGCACTTGGGGTCTTTGGCAATGACCTACCCCTGCAGAATGCTCCAGGCCTCACCTCCCATCACGCAGGCTGTCATGGCTGGCAAAGGCGGCAGAAACAGAAATCTCTGCTGGGTTTACCTCCTGCTCCCACCGCTGCCTCACTGTGTGGTCTGCATGTGTTGCCAGGCCTCTCTGGACATCAGTCTTCTCATCTTTAATTTATGCCAACCATTAACACCACACTGTGGAGTCATGACTGTGCTCATTTTAAGAGAAGGGGTCTGATGCCCAAAAGGTCGGGCACTGGGCTAGCAAGTGGCAGCACTGGTCCTGGAGACCAAGTTCTGCTGGTTTCCAAGGTCAAGCTTTCTCCTCTGCTCCCAGCTCAAGGGACAGGTTTGCACAGGCTCCAGAATGTCACCCCTCCCCAGGAGGCCCCCGGCTCAGCCCCTCACTTACATACAGGCACCGCACCCTGGCCCCATGGCAGGAAGCACCCAGACTAGAAGGGCAGCAGACTGTGGGCATCCAAGGAAAACAGGACTCTGAGGGCCCAGCCAGTCCCTGCAGTTCATGGCAGAGAGATTCCAACATGCAGTGCCCAATCCAGACCTCGATCCTGGGCCTCATCTGCTGGCATCTGATGCAATACTCCCAGCAGGCACCTCCGAGCCCCTCTGCAGGTGCTGACTGGCGACTGGAGAAGCTGCAGATAAATACACTCCCCAGGGATCACTCGTGAAGCAGTCCTGGGCAGAGTGGAGTGGGCCCCAGGGGAAGGAGAGAGATGTCTCCTGTGATGTGGGACGAGAGAAGAGTGGGTCTACTGGACCCTCCATAGGGAACCCTGGCTCACCCCAGCTAGGCCCAAATACTGCCTTTGGATGTGAGCCCTGGTATTTCCCTAGGAATTCTGAAGCACCCTGAAGCTGTTTAAAAACCATTTCTCAAAGCTAAGCTTCCCTCACTCTGCCAGGCCCTACTGAGGATCCATAGGATCACTCCTTCACTCCCTCCCACCCTCGGTCAGCAAATAGTGCCTGCAAAAGCATGGCCAAGACTGAGGCTAGTTCCTGCCTTCAAAAAGCAGACAACCAGGACAGATCAAAAGCTGTTATTGGGCGGGGAAGCATTTGGCCTGGTGGGTAAGATACCATTGAGGACACTGGCATGCCACATCAATTCCTGGCTCTGGCTCCCGACTCCAGCCCCCTGCTAATGTAGACTGTGGAGGGCAGCAGGGAAAGCTCAAGTAACTGGGCTCCTGCTACCCACGTGGGAGACCTGGCTTTACTTCCGGATTCCAGGCTTCAAAGCCCTACTTGCTATAAACTTTAAGGAATGAAATGGGGACAGAAGACCTGTCTCTCTCTGCCTCCCAAATAAATGGGGGGGGGGGGGGGATGAACCTTAACATAGTGAAATGTTAAGAAGAATTATTCCCATTTTGCAGACCGAGAACTCCAGCCACACAGGTCAAGTGATTTGCCCACGCCTAGGGGGTTTAGATCAGGCAGTGCAGGCACAAGGCTAGAGCCCCATACACCACCCTACAGTGTCTCAGACTAAGAGTAAGGGGAAATTGCTTTGCCACTGGGGCGTCAGGAGGGGAGGGGAAAGGTCCTCTTCAAGGTCATTCCCCTACCAGGTGACCTCCTGGGCACCTCATCTGTTGAAAAAGCCTAGTCTTAGCACAATGGTCTCTTTTCTCTGCCCAGACATCCCGGCTCCCATAGCAGCCTAACAAGAGGGGGCGCAGGGATGAGAGACCTGCTCCAGTATGAAGGAAGTATGCTGGATGAGGACTTGGCTGGGTCGGAGACTCACAGGCTCAGCTACCAGCCCTCCCAACACAGACTGAACACTCTCAGTCAAGTCCCTTTATCTCTGTGAACCTCTGGGCCCTCACTCACTCCCAGCTGTTTCTTTTTACTATTATTATTATTATTATTTTTTTTTTTTTGACAGGCCGAGTGGACAGTGAGAGAGAGAGAGACAGAGAGACAGAGAGAAAGGTCTTCCTTTGCCTTTGGTTCACCCTCCAATGGCCGCCGCGGCCGGCATGCTGTGGCCGGCGCACCGTGCTGATCCAATGGCAGCAGCCAGGTGCTTCTCCTGGTCTCCCATGGGGTGCAGGGCCCAAGGACTTGGGCCATCCTCCACTGTACTCCCTGGCCACAGCAGAGAGCTGGCCTGGAAGAGGGGCAACCGGGACTAGAACCCGGTGTGCCGGCACCGCAAGGCGGAGGATTAGCCTAGTGAGCCGCGGTGCCAGCTCACTCCCAGCTGTTTCTAATCATGAGTACATAACAAGATGTACAGGTGAAGGGCTAAGCAAGGTACATGCTACAGCAGTGGCAGCCACTGTCCATTAACATCCTCATCACCATCTATACCAACATCAGTCCCCTTACTAGTAGCATTTTTATGTTGTGGCTTCCAGTACCTGATACAGTGGAAGGAAATTCAGCATTTGGAGCTCAGCATTTGGTTTTGAGAATCCTCTCAAAACCAAAAGGAAGGAAAAAATCGTCCTGCTTTTTTCCTTTCCCTCTCCTATCTACACTCAGCAGAGGGCAGCAGACAGGAACCATCCAAAGATAAGAGAGGGAGAAGAGAGACACATGGAGAGAAAGCTACACACGCATAAACACACACCCACCCAGCACGGCAAGCGGAACTGTTTAGCTTCCTCTAGCTTCCAAAGTATGAACACTCCGCCTCCTCCAGCTAAGAGGGCCAGGCACAGAAGAAGTAGAAGCTGAAGAGACAGAAGTTCTTTTTCAGCTTGAGAGACATTTTTAAGGAATTGACTTTCAATGTGTATAGGAAAGGGAGCAGGGAGCTCAGAGGACGACTGTGAGAGCAAAGGCAGGCAGCAGCAGAACCAGTCAGAGCAAATAAAGACAGCTTTCGGCGGCTCTGCATCTGAGCCCTCCATGGGGCGCGGGCAACATCAGCACCCAAGCTCTCCCCAGCAAGAAAAAACAGGCCCACGCGGTTAATCATCTCCGCCAAGAGCTGGGAGCTGGCGAAAAACATCGGCTTTCCAGACCGCAGGTCCGGGGCTCAGCAATGAATCCAGAGAGGCAAAGAGACACCCAAATCTGAGCCCTGGGGAGAGACTGCTGCTCGGCTCCCAGCGCCAGCAGGCATCTGCAGTGCACAGCTGACGGCGTCTTCTCTAGGTATCTTGCTCTGCCTCCCACAAGAGTCCCCAGATTCTTCTCTGGGAAATGTTCTTCTTAGGACCTGCATAGTCCAACTCTCTACCGAACTCTAGGGTGGGTTAAGCCAATCTGCCCAACTTATCCTCCTGCAGCTGTGAACGGTTCAGAACATACCACATCCAAATTGGACCAAGAGGAACACAGGAAATCCTGTAAAGTTTATAGGAAAGATGTTTCTTCTCTTTTCTGTAGAAGCTACTCTGGGAGACAGGCTGCCCCAGGATCTAGGACTGGAGACGAGGTCTAAAAGCGCTGCTACCATTTTATGCAGAGGCTCAGTCTGAACGAACAGAGAAAGGTTGAACCTAGAGAACCCATTGAAAAGCAGCCTGAGCCCTGACAATGAGCCTCTTGATCGTACCATACCTGAAGCCACCTGCAGCCACAGGAGCCAATATATCCCCTCACTCAGAGCAGCACTCTGGGCTTACTTCATTCTGCTACTTGCCAGTGACAATGACTCTGAGGTGGCTCTGAGGCTCGATCGCTGTGACTGCCGCAGACAGCAGCTGTGGTGCCCCATGCTACACATCCTTGTCATCTCTCTACTCTGCTGCAGGATCCCTGTGCCACCTTTGACATCACTTCATTTTGTTTATTTTAAAACAAGAAAACATTGGAGGAAAATTTATAAAAATGGATCTGTAGAAAAGCCAGGTAAGTTGCAGCAGACAACTAGTCTGTTTAAGAACTGGCCTCTCAAACTTGAGATGATAACTTGGCTCATGGGGGAAATAATGGCAGAGGAGGAACAGATACCGGTATGCAGATAGAAAAAGAACCTTCATGGTGAGATAGAGCAAGAACTTGGAAACGACCATCACTTGGTCTTGAAGCCACCGTCCTTGGAATCTGGGGATCCCTCTCCTTCCCAGCACGAGTCTGCCTAACGTCTTGGTTTAATTTTAGTCTGTTTTGTTTCCCAGGCTTGGCAACTGGATATTGAAAAACCTGTGTTAGGAAACTTGATGCAGCCCCTCACTTGAGAACTCGCTGAGGTGATTTCCCCTCTTCTGGGCCTCAGCTTCCAAACTTAAAAAAAAAAAGAGGGGCTGGACTAGATGACTTCTGAAGCCCCCTGCCCACTCTAGCCCATTTCAATCATTCGGCAAACACGTCCTGGCTGTCTTCCAGGTGCCATACCTCGCACCGTGTGTTGGAGGAAGATGTGGTTCCTACCTCATCACTTGCCTGGGAAGGGGAGCAGGGAGGGGTGTCCTGATACACTTCTTGGTGACAGGACGTCACTTTCCGCACTCCACTGGACAAGAATCCTTCTTGGAGTCCTTCCCTTCCTGGCCTGACACATCCACAAGGCAGAGCGTTTGTATATATGAGAAGTACAGCAGCCAATGCAAACACCATTGGGAGCATCCGGTTTCCAGGGGACATACTTGCAGCTGCCAAGTATACCTGGAGGTGCTTTTGACACAGTGATGAGATTCTGATGCCATCTCCATATCACAGCTGACTGCAGACAAGGTATGATTAGCAAGCTAGATGGTTATCTTTTCAAAAGGCCTTTGCTTTCTCATCCCTGATTCCATTATCTGTTATTGTCACTGGGGCCAAGAGATTAACAGCTGAAACTTTTTAGACTACAGCCCCAGAGGAGGCATGAAAATGAACACATCCACAAGTTGGGGCCTCATCACAAGGAGGATACAGAGGCCTGTGCCCAGATCTTTCCAATACACGCTTCCAAACATGCACAGATCCTGGGATGTCAGTGTTGGAAAAGCCCTAACAAGGTGTCTACTTCCTACATCACAAACCAACCTCAACAAATCATTGACTCTGCGTGAAGAGCAGTGCCGAGAAACAGTGTGAGGCCAAGTCTGGGCTTAGTGGAAAAACAGACTGATTGGCAATGTCCGCCCTGGACATGAAGAGGCAAGCACTATTATGATACACATTTGCCTTTCCCCTGCCCTGAATCTAATCTTTGCTTCACGTATGAGGAATGCAAAGCCCGGAGAGGTGAAACCACTTCGCTGAGTTTGCAGCATGAGTTTAGAGCAGGAGAGAGGATGAGAAGCCAGGCCTTCCTCAGCTGGGCTCCTTGGGAAAAATCAAGGCCAAGCTGAGAGGAGGAACCCAGGGAGCCACTTTGGGGGCATCAGATTTCAGCTGGGCATGAGAAAGAGAAGTGATTAGCAATCTGAAGGACATCAGCTCTTCCAGAAAAACTAAAGAAATCACTGGAAAGCCACATTCTATGGTTCTTAACTTTTTTCTGACATGTATTGTTCTACTACCAAGAAGACCGAAAGAAACAGGCAAGAAAAGTATTGATTTCTGGATGTCCTAAAAATAAAGTTCAGGTCTGTCACAGCGAGAAACTCCTGATCCTTGACAGCTTTTTCTCTAAAGATTTATTTATTTATTTGAAAGACTCGGCTCAGAAATGGGGAGGGGCTGCATCAAGTTTCCTAACACAGGTTTTTCAATATCCAGTTGCCAAGCCTGGGAAACAAAACAGACTAAAATTAAACCAAGACGTTAGGCAGACTAGTGCTGGGAAGGAGAGGGATCCCCAGATTCCAAGGACGATGGCTTCAAGACCAGCTTTTATGCTTGGCCTTGCAGCTTTGGGAGAAACCAGCTGCCTGACCAGAGGAACGCTGAGCTCTGGAAGCATTCTGTGTGGCTCACAGAGCAGCTGCCCTACTCAGCGCCAGAGACATGGCCCAGAAGGAGCTGCCATGATCAATCTGGAGCCTTACAAGCCGGCAGATGACCTGAGCGCTATCCATTTCAGACTCTTTAGTCTGAAATCCAGTGGAGAAACCAAGGAGTCTGAGGAACAGTCCTTCAGCCTCCGAGAAACTTCTCCCAACCCCACCAGAAACCTATTTCTCATATGCATGAAGTCCCATGAGACTTCCCTCCAGAGCCACTGAGGGTTGTTTTCTTAGGAGAAAGAGCACGGTAGTGCTCTGGGATGATGGCCAGCAACGACAAGGGTGACAGGCTCGGCTCAGAACCGGTCAGCCCTGTGGAGACTGCACCATGTACACAACCCAACTTCCCAAGAGCAAGCCCTTGGTGCTATGTGCACGTTCCAGCACACTGGGATGATGGACAGGGCACCGGCGTGCCGAGAAGTCAGCCTGTTCGCTCAAGGCCAGCTGACATTCAAACAAGTCCAGCGCTCTGCATCTGCAGGAGAGTGGAACACAAAGGGGCTGTGTGGGAATTTGGCAGGGTGTCCCCAAAAGGCACCAGATGAATGCTGAGTCCTGCAGCACCTACAAGAGCTCATCATCATTGGGGAAACAGCTCCGGTCTGCTGCTCCCAGGAAGCAAAGAGACCATCTTTAACGCACGGACAATCAGTTGGCAGCCACCCACTGAACACACACACACACACACACCAGACCCCTTTGCCACTCCTTCCTCCTCTTCATCCTATTCCAGAGGAAATGCAATGAGCAAGAACTACACCTCCCCAGAGAGGCCTATCTGTCCATTTCAGTTAGGGGCTTCCAGCAGCAGCCAGCTGTTGCTCTTTCCTCCCTCTCTCTCTCTCTCTCTCTCTCTCTCTCTGCTTCTCATACTCTCTCTCTTCCCCCAAAAGGCTGCCTTACTCCATCAATACCCTCTTGTACAAGTGAGTAATTCACTTTGAAAGCTCAGGCCAAACTGGCAGTTAACCTTGACCTTCTCTCTACACATCTGGGTCTATAGAAAATGAAAATCAGGACTTCTCCAGCATCTACAGCAAATGAAATACGAGGGCTTTCTCCAGGCAGAAGTGGAAAGTCAAGAGCTATTTCAGACTCTGCATTGGGAAAGGAAACCCCCTGCCCTTGGCCTGGGCTATGTCAAGCATGGACCCCCCTGGCCCAGAGAGGCAGGCTACGAGGGACTCCTGCCTCCAGAAAGGAAAGAGAAGCTGTCCCTGGACTCTTCACTGGTTCACTGGAGCTGGGTTGATGATCACATTTTACAGATGGAGAAAGTAAGGCTGAGGGAGGGAGAGAACTGCTGACCAAGTATGCACACAGCAAGCTAACAGCAGAAGTAGGGACAGAACCTTGGCCTCTTCACCCTGATGCTGGTGCAGGAGAGGAGCAGAGGAAGGGGTTTTCTGAAGGAAAAGTCCCTACAGACACAGAATTTCAGGGAGAGAGTTCTTAAGTGGCTGTCAGGGCTCGAGCCAGAGGCTTAGAAAAGGGCCAGGGCCTTGGTTTCTAAACAGTAAGATGCACCAGAAAGATCAACCAGACCCTCTGGGATGGTTTGCAACAGTTACCGGAGTGACAGGCTGAGCTCAGATTGGTCAGCCCTGTAGCAAAGAGCTCTCTGTACTCCCCATGCCAGACAACCCAGACAGCAGCCAAGGAAAACCATCAACCTCAGAAAGTCAGCCTGTTCCCTTGGGGCCAGCCAACAATCAGCCTGACCCTGAAGTGCAAATTATCTACTTCCCATGAGACCAGGGAAATCCCGAAAAAAAAAATCTGAGATGTCTTGCTGTGTGTGAAACAGTTCAGGCATGCACATACTCCCGGGCATCTTCTCATCCTCTGAGCCAGGGGCTGGGATGGCAGGAGTGACGCGATGGAGCTTGCATATTCTCTCTCTCTCTCTCTCTCTCTCACACACACACAGTTCAGAAGAGACAGAACGACCGAGATCCCACTTTCAGTTGCAAGAGACACCACACCCAGTGGATTGGACAAGTTTGGAAGACAGGGAAGGCATCCTGTCCTCTATCCCCCATGTACTGGACACCAACTTAACAGTCTTGGAGGGCATCTGGGGGTCTGCCCACCAGCACCCCCACTTTCTGCATTCTCAGAAGGTCAAAGGCAGCAAGCAAGTCACTCAAAGACCAGGCGCTCACCCCCCTACCCGACTCCCAGGAGCCCGAATGCAGTTGCAGAGAAACTCAGAGGGTTTGAGAAAGCAACAAGGCAGGGAGAGGGGTGGCAAATAAGCCGGGCGGCCCAGGAATCTGCCTGTGCACGCAGATGGTACCGAACGCCAGGATCAGCAGGTGGGGGGACACAGGGAAGCCCTGGACTTCAACCAGGAGGACCAGAGTATCCCTTCGTATTGGCAGAAGTCACCCTGGGATACAGGGATGCAGACAGCGGCCTCTCAAAGAAAACAGGCTGCGAGAGGTCAGGGAATACCGGCTGAAGACAGAAAGGAGGACGGCAGCTGACGCCCAGACACAGGGCTCCCCGCTGGGCACCAGGTCTCTGGGATTCTAGCGCTGGCTCTGTTCTGACCGGCGCGGAACCTGGGCAAGCCCCTGTCCTCCGCTAAGCCTCCATTTTTCCATCTGAAAAATGGGAAGAGCAGACTCTTCCGGAGCTGACTCTGAGGAAACACTCAGGAGAAGGGTGGAGAAGGAACCGCAGGCTGGCAGGAAAGTCGGGTTGGGGTGTTCTCACACCCACCTGAAACCGAGCACTCACCTGTCCCGCCGCCGGGGCCGCCGCCGCCCCGGGTCCCCCAGGGGTGCCGTCGGGCTGCCGCTCGCGGTACAGCTCCCAGAGCCCCACGTTGGGCAGCAGGACCAGGGCCGCCAGCACCAGCGCCACCGCCTGCAGGAGCCGTTTCTCCTTCCGCCTCATCGGGGCCGGTCAGCCCCGCTGCGCCCCGCCTGCCCCGCCGCGCCGCCTCGGTTTCCGCGCGTCCGCCAGTCCGCCCGGCGGCGGCAGCAGCTCGGCGAGCACAAGCGGCCGCGGCGCCGGCCCCGCTCCAACTCCGCGGCACTTCCGCTGCTCGTCGGCCGGGGAGCCGGGCGCCGCCACCGCGCCGCCGCCGCAGGGAGGTCGCGCCGCTGCCGCCGCCCCTTGGTTCTGCGGGGTCGCGCGTCGCGCGCCGCCCTTCCGGCGGTGGGCCGTGGAGCGCCGGCTGCCGCCAGCCTCCACCGGCTCGCGCTGTGCGGCGGTCGGCCAGCGCACGCCAGCGTCCCGGGCCGCACCGTGGCCCCTCTCTCGGCCGCGATGGTGCGGCCCGCTCCTTGGCGGCTGCCCCGCCCGCGGGAGCTTCGCGAAAGTCGCGGAGTTGGGGAGTTGGGCGCCAACTGGTGCGGGCTGGGCTCTAGTGGGCGGGGTGCGTGCCCGCGTGCCTGGGAGCGCCCCGCCGAGCCACCTCTGCTGGGGACCGCAACCCCGAGTTATCGGGCTCCCTGGAGATCGGCGAAGCGCGCTGGAGCCCAGACGACGCTCCGCGTCTGACGCGCCCGTGCAGCCGCTTTTCACTCTCCTAGTCTCGGCCCGGAGGACTCGGTGTTCCCTGCCGTGAGATGGGGCCAAAGCGGTGCGGGCGGGCCCAGGTTTCCTTGCTCTGTGAGGCCCCACATGTTGGGGGTGAATGCCCGCACACCGCGCGTCGGTGGTCCCTGCAAACCAGTGGGAGCGGGCAGGAGGGGAGGGGTGGGGAAGTGGCCAGGGCCTTTTCTGCTGTCCACCCCCTTTGGAGTTGGGATGCCTTCCATCCCCACGGCTGCGTCTGCACACTTAGCACCTCTGCCTCGCTTTCAGCCACCCAGCAAACCTTCAGCGAGCGCCTATCAGACACGGTGCCAGGCTCCAGGAGGGAACGCTCGCGGACCCCGGCACGGATGTCTGGGAGCTGAAACGTCCAACATGTGGTGGCACCAGACGAGGCAAAGGGCCCTGGAGGGGACTGCCCAGGGCTGCCTCAGAGCTGGCCTCCCACAGCAAAGCCTGTGGCTCCTGCTCCAGCGCTCAGCGCTCATCCCTTAACTGCTTCCTCCCTGCTGGGGACGGGCAACGCAGCCCCCTCTTTGCTGCCACCTCCACTTGCATCCTCTTGATCCTCGCTTCTCCAGCGTCCTGAGCCCTTCCCTCCCCGCTCTTGAGCCCCAGGCCGAACTGTGGTGTCTAGTTTTCTGACATCACAGCTCGGAGTTTGACATTTGCTCCCCAGCCTTCCAGGCTCCCATCACCTGGGCTCTGCAGCCCACGCTTCTGGGAGCCCCGCACTTGGCCCAGCCTGGCTTTCGTGTATTCCCTCCTGTACCCTTGACCACCCAGTTCCTTCTGCCTCTCTGTTGGGTGGGAATCTTATACATTCCTCCGTGTCTGGCTGAACTGCCACTGCCTCCACAAAACTCCCCCGGGAAACTGCCTCTTTTGGGGGGATTTCTGTCAATCATTACCTTTCATGGAATACTGTATTCCAGGCAGCCTGTTAGCCTCTGACAAGCATTAGCTCGCTTCATGCTCCCAGGCACCCTGGGCGGTAGGCGCCTGGCTTGCACCCTCTTGCAAATGAGACTAGATGAAAGCAGGCAGCAGCCATGGTGATCTTTATCACTCCTCTGCTCATGTCCCACCAGTGGCTTCCCACCTGCCCCTGGGTTCCTTCGAGGAAGCTACAAGCCGCTGCAAGGTCGTCTGTGATCAGTCCTCACCCCTTCGTCTCTTCATTATGCTGCAGCCACTGTCACCTCCGTGCCCTCCACCTCTGCTGGGACTGTCCACTCTTCTGCTTCTACATCCTAGCCCTGTGTCTTTTTTAAATGTATCTTTTTGAAAAAAAATTTTTTTTGACAGGCAGAGTGGACAGTGAGAGAGAGAGAAAGGTCTTCCTTTGCCGTTGGTTCACCCCCCCCACCAATGGCTGCTGCGGCCGGAGCACTGCGCCTATCTGAAGCCAGAAGCCAGGTACTTCTCCTGGTCTCCCATGCGGCTGCAGGGCCCAAGCACTTGGGCCATCCTCCACTGCACTCCTGGGCCACAAGCAGAGAGATGGACTGGAAGAGGAGCAACCGGGACAGAATCTGGCGCCCCGACTGAGACTAGAACCCAGTGTGCCGGCGCCGCAGGCAGAGGATTAGCCTAGTGAGCTGCGGCGCTGGCCTAAATGTATTTTTTATTGTGCTAAAATATACATAATAGAATTTACCCGGAGCTGGAGTTGTGGCACAGTGGCTTAAGCCAGTGCCCACAATGCTGGCATCCCACATAAGCATAGCTTCCTGTGCCAGCTGCTCTCCTTCTAGTCCAGCTCCCTGCTAATTGGGCCTGGGAAAGCAGCAGAAGATGGCTTGAGTACCCTGGTACCCATGTGGGAGAACTGGAAGAAGCTCCTGGCTCTTGATTTCTGCCTGGCGCAGCCCCCACTGTTGCTGCTATTTTGGGAGTGAACCACCAGATGAAAACACCTCTCTCTCTCTCTCTGTCTCTCCCTCCCTCCCTCCCTCCCTCCCTCCCCCCCTCGCTTCCTCTCTGTCTCTTCCTCCCTCTTTCTATTCAAATAGCTAAATCTAAAAGTAAAATACAGTTTAACATTTTAGCTGTCTTTTTATTTTTAAATATTTATTTGAAAGAGAGAGAGAAGAAGAGGCAGAGAGAGAGAGAGAGAGGTCTTCCAACTGCTGGTTCACTTCCCAGATGGCTGCAATGGCCAGAGTTGCACTGATTTGAAGCCAGGAGCCAGGAGCCAGGAGCTTCTTCTAGGTCTCCCACATGGGTGCAGGGGCCTAAGGCCTTGGGCCATCTTCTACTACCTTCTCAGGCCATAGCAGAGAGCTAGATCGGAAGTAGAGCAGCCGGGACTTGAACTGGCACCCATATTGGATGCTGGCACTACATGTGGCAGCTTTACCCACTACCCACAGCGCTGGGCCCAATTTTAGCTATTTTTAAGTGTATGGTTAAGTAGCATTAAAAACATACACTCAGTTGTCCCACATTCTCCAAAGCCTTTCTCTACAACATCTTTATCATCTCAAATGGAAACTCTGTACTCAATTAACACTAATTCCACCACTCCACCGGTGATCAGCAGTCACCATTCTGTCTTCTGCTTTATCACTTTGACTATTACAGGCACTTCATTGAAACAGAATCATGCATGATTATGTCATACTTATTTCACTTATGTTTCCAAGGTTCATCCATGTTGTTGCATTATTAGACTTCCATTCCTTTTTTAGATTGAATAATATTCCATTGTATGTGTATACCATGTTTAGTTTGTTCAGAAGATGGACATTTTGTTTATTTCCACCTTTTGGCTATTGTGAATAATGTTGCTATGAATAGCCCCGTGACTTTGATATTGCAGGGGTTACAATATTTACATTATAGATAATGTTACAACATTCTCTTTGTGTCTTTAGGGTACTAGGTACAATCTTGGTAATAGCCAAGAGAGTAAAGCTTTTATAAACACAAGACTCAACTGTGGCTTCCCTGCACCTTGGGATAATGTATGTGAATCCTTACCGTAGCCAATGGGACCCTACCGGAACTGACCCGACTACTAGCTTTGCTTCTCTATTTAGGCTGCCCTTGCTGTGTTCCTCAAACTCACCCACTTGAAGCTCGCCTCAGGGGTTTTGCAAATGTGCTGTACCCTTGTCTGGGATTCGTTCCTCTAAACCTAGGCATGGCTGGCTTCCTCCTGTCTATTCCTCCTGTCTCTCAGGTCTTGCCTTAGAGACAGCATCCCTGACCAACTGCTCTGAGATCTCCTCTCCATTTTGGTATCAGCTTTGTTCTCCCTCTCTAGACTGTGAATTACAAACAAGCACAGATTTTTTTTTTTTTTTTTTTTTTTGAACCTTCAGTATCCCCTGCCTCTTCCCTTATTGCGAATCAGAAACCAGGAGCTCCTTCCAGGCAGAGGAATTTATGAAAAGGGTCCCTTTCCTGGAGCCAAAACAGCCAGAGCAGAACCAAGGAATCAGGATTCCAGGTACTCAGTAATTGCTGGTAGAGTGAAGTATAGAGTTGAGGTCATGAGGGAAAGGAGAATATTCAGCGTCTTTCTCCTTCTACCCCTTCTTGCAGCTCCCTCGAGGATTCTGCAGGAAATTGGATTTGAGCTTTTTCCTCATGTCTCACCAGAATCTCTTGTTGATCAAAGCTACACATCGGCCCAGTCTGCCCCCAATGGGGACTCTCGCCTGAGAACCCGGCTTTAATCCTAGGCCTCTTTGATCACCTTCTACAGTGCCGGATGCACCAGGCAGGGGGAGGGCACACAGGGCTTTATCCTACTCCTAGAGACAATGCTCTTGGAGACCTGTGGGCAGGCCATTAGCTCTGGCTGGTTTCTGGGAAAGCTGATCTAGTCATTGATTGAAATGGAACAAGAAATGTTACTTTCAGATTGAGCCCTCCTGGGCCTGTTATGGGCATTAAATGAGATAAGGTGCATAAAGGACTTAGAGCTGACTCTGTTCTAAGCACTAGTAGCTGTGAGTAAAACAAAGCCCAGCGCCAGCCGCAACTCTGAAAAGGGAGGAACAGGATTTCAGCCATGGGGAGAGTACTTTGGGTGCTCTCCCTTGTGCTCTGGACAACACTTTTATTTCTTTAATTGTTTGTCTATTGATTTAAAAGAGTGACAGAGAGAGAGAGAAGGAGAGAGATCTTCCATCCACTGGTTTGCTTCCCAAACATCCTCAATAGCTGGACTGTGCCAGGCTAAAGCCAGGAGCCAGGAACTCCAGCTGGGTCTACCACATAGGTGGCAGAAACCTAAGTACTTGGGCCAACATTTGCTGCTTCCCAAGCTATTGGCAGGAAGCTGAGTAGCTGGTACTTGAATTGCCACTCCAATAAGGGATGTCGGTGCTCCAAAGAGTGGCTTAACCTGCTGTGCCACAACACCCAACCCTTGCCTACACCTCTCTGATCTCAAATCCCATCACTCTCCTTCTCACTCCTGCCAAGCCAGACACACCTTCCTCTTATCCCTGTCCCTTAAGTGCACTGTGCTCTTTCCAATGCCAACACCTTTGCATTAGCTGTTGTCTCTGTTGGCCTTTGCCCCATTTCTGGCTCTGTCCCATTCTTTAGGTCCCAGCTTCAATGTTACCTCTTCACAGAGAGCTTCTCTAACATACTCTCTCCTGTTTCTTACATCTCGTCATACTTTTCCTTCACGGTGTATGTTCTTCTTTGCCACAGTCTCATTTATTTACATATTGACTTGTTTGTTATCTGGTTTCTCCCAACAGAATGTCGGCAGCACAGGATAGGAGCCTTTGGTGCTCATTCTGTGCTGTAGCCTCACAACCGGGAACATTGTGCCTGGCACACAGCAAAGGCTTACAACAGACAAGGGCCCTTCAAAAAGTTTATGGAAAATGCAATTAAAAGATAATTTTAGGAGTACGCATTTAGTCTTGTGGTTAAGACACCAGCTTCAGAGTACTTGGATTCAGTTGCTGGCTCTGGCTACTGCCTCTGGCATTTTGCTGATACAAACCCTAGGCAGCATTAATGATGGCTCAAGTGATTGGGTTCCTGCTACCCACATGGGAGCCCTGTATTGAGTTCTTGGCCTCTGGCTTTAGTCTGTCCCAACTCAGGCTACTGAAGGCATTTGAGAAGGGAATTAATGAATGGGAGCTATCTATCTATCTATCATCTATGTCTCTGCCTGTCAAATAAATAAAAGATGAAAGAATACATTTTATTGAAAAAAATCTTGAAATGCACACATAGTTTTTTTCATCATATGCATTTTCCATGAATGATGAATATTTTCTTTCTTCCCACATTTCCATCCTCCCTGCTACCATGAGGGACATGGACACCTTAATGGCTGGGCTAAACACTCACCCCCTAACACTTTTTAACCTTGGCCAAGTTCCTCCAAGCCTCCAATTCCTCATCTGTACAGAGGTGATAATTGAGAGTCTGTGATGATAACAGTTTCTACGGTGTTAAGAGGTGTGTTTGACTTCAACCAAAACCCAAAAACCTGTAGGGGTTGGACTGCTGTGTCTCCTGCAAACCTGAAGACCTCTTGCTCCTCCTCTCCTCGGGGATCATCAAGTTCAGCTGACACATTCTCAGAGAAGCCCTCAGACTTAGCTTCCAAGCTGTGTGACCTCTTAGCAGTGCCTTTTCAGGCAGTCACAGCATTGTTGGTTATGAGCTGATTCCTGGTATCTGTCTTCCCCACTGGACTGGAAACCCTGTGAGGACAGAGACCATGTTTGGTTTCTGACATTTTTTGTTTGCTTTTCATAGGCTTTTTTTTTTTCTAGAACAAATTTAGGTTCACAGCCAAATTAAACAGAAGGTACAGAGATTCCCTTGTGCCCCTTAAAATTGCCTCCACACATGCACAGCCTCCCTGACAATCAACATCCTCCCACCAGAGCAGCACATTTGTTAAAATTTATGAATCCACACTGACACACCATTACCACCTAAGTCCATGTTCACATCCATGTTCACTTCTGGCACTGTGCATTCTATGGATTTGGACGGATACATAAGGACATATCCGTCATTACAGTATCACACAGTGGCACTTCACTGCCCTGCGCATCCTCTGCGCTCCACCTTTTCATCCCATCACCACCTCTGCTCAACCCTTGGCAGCCATTGACTGATCTTTTTTACTGTCTCCATAGCTTGGCCTCTTCCAGAGTATTATGTAGTTAGATACATTCAGTATACAACCTTTCCATATTGACTTCTTTCACTTAGACATATGCATGTAAGGTTCATTTATGTCTTAGGTGGTTTGAGAGCCCGCATGAGGTGCTACCAGTCTTCTGGATTTTGGCCATTATAAAAGATGTGCAGTGGTGCCTCATTATTTTACTAATTTGTGTTTCCCCATGAACTATGATGTGGAGCATCTTTTCATAGGCTTCTTTGCCCTGTGTTTTTGCTCTCGTGCATGTCCCAACACCCAGCACAGTACTTCACCCTCAATAGGTGCTCAACAAGCATTTGGGAAATGAATGAATCAATCAAGCTCCGACCTCTTAAAAACCTGCATTCAGAAAATGCACTAACACTGCTCACTAAGGTCTTTCTAAAGTCTAAAATTCTCAGATGCAATCTTGTTAGTATGATGGGATAAGGGGGTTCAGACATAGAGTACCAGTTTTGGGGTTCATTCCAGTGCTAGCATTTAGTGGCATTTCAGCTCCCAGTTGGAATAAAAAGAGTTTTCAGGATGCTTATTTGAAATAACCCCTAGACATAGAATTACCTCTCTTTGTCTCTCTCTCTCTGTCTACTTTGTCACTTCCACCCTGAGATGCCAGTTAAACCAACCTGCCTACTGTAAAAGGATGTTACTGAATCAAGACAGTGGATGCAGAAGGTGCCTCCAGGCGGACAACGTTTGAAAAGGCAAACAAGGAAGGCTACAAAGATCAGAGTCAATATTCTGTGTCATTGGATGGATACATCTCAAACATGGCATCAGCCAGTAGGGTGAGATGCAAATATCAGGCGTATAGGGAGCCTTCTTCCTGGTGTCACCAAAAAAACATTTGGACTTTGGAAATGAGAATGCTTCCTGTTTAATTGCTTTTCGTTTTTGCACAAAGGAGAACAAGTTGTGCAAAACACAGGTATAGATGCAAATGACTGAATGGCAAAACGGTGTCCCCAGGAGCCTGAGACTCTTGGAAAGATGGTTTCTGTCTGTGGGCTTCCATTGTGAAGAAAGAAAGTAGGATATTGTATAACCTGCGGTCTCCTCCTTGGCTGCATATTGGAGACACCTGGGAAGCTTTTGAAACTCTGGGTGCCTACTCAGCATCCCAGACCAATGACGTCAGAAACTCTGGGGATAGCACTGAGTCATTCCCAAGTGGTTCCAGTTTGTGGCCCTGTCAATGGCTTTCTGAACACCCTGCATAGTATCTTTTAGTCGAAGCTGTAAGTCATCGGATTCTCCACTAGGTGGCACCTTCCAGCAAACTTCAGTGATTCCAGAAAAGTCTTTAGGTCTAACCTTAACGGATGGATCCAGGAAGGAGGGCTCAGTGGGCATTGCTGGCAGGGAGGGGTCAGCAAAGCGGGTGAGAAGCCTGAACTTGTGGTTAACAACTTGCTTGTGAGCTCTGGAACATAGGTCGGGATTCATCCCTGTCAGAAAACCAAGGCCTTAAGAATGGGCCCTTCCATCCCGCAGGACTGTGCTCACCCACTCACCCGTAAACTCTGGTCTCTCCGCCCCACCCACTCGTATCCATCCGGCAAGAACCACAACAGCTGCTCACAAATCCTCCGGGAGCCCCGTTATGTGCAGGAGTGGACCCCTATTCTTATTATCTGGCTGGTTAACATTCTGCTTTTCCTTGGAGAGCTACCCTCACTTTCATCTCTGCTGGGAGGCTGGCTCACAACTGACCCCACCCCTAACTTCAGTCTTAGCCAACCAGAGCACTCCGTCTCTCTCCACCGCAGTGACTGGCCCAGGAGCGGACGCTGCACCCGACCCCGCGAAGGTGCCTTTGGTGTGGGGGCTTACCGGGAAGGGGTGGTCTTTCCCAGCTCAGGCTGCTGAGAGCACTGGTTATGAGCCACGCCTTGAGGACCGAACGCTGACTTTCGTGCCTCTCTGCCCACGGAGACTGTGGAGATAACATCAATGAGTTCCTTGCTCTCTGTTTTCCTCTTGGATTTAGCCCTTCCAAGCCAGGGCAGGATTTCAGGGGGAAGGAGAAGAGCCAGGTCAGGGTGTTCTTTTCCCAGCTTCCTTACTGGGCCTGGGCCTCAGGCTGGCTGTGCCTGCCATCAAAGGTCATAACTCCTGTCGGGCAAAAAAGTACCCTCCTCTCTGAAAGGGACTCTTGCCTCTTGCGCCCTAGGGCTGGACAGCCTGGGCTGTTTCTCTATGCCCCCAGCCCTGCTCTGACCTAGTTGTATCCTTGTGGTTTCTTTACCCTGCCCCATTGTCCTCCTAGGAAACTCCCCTTCTCATTTCCCAGAGCCAGAGTGCCCTCCATTTCCTGCCTACGCTCTACTCAGTTGAGAATCTCACAGCAGCCCCACGCCGGAGGAAAGTGGAGCTGAGATGTCATTGTTCCTCCCCTCCAATTGACCTTCCACATTCAAGAAATTACCTAATAATGCTGAGTTTATTGCCTAGTAAATTTTAAGTTTATCCCTTCCCCTGTAGGCCTATTTGGGACCTATTTCAGGAGCTCCCAAGAAGAATCCTTGATCAGAACCTGGCTGCCTCCATAGTCAAATCCTCTAGCTCCTGGTCCGTCCCCTCCCTCAGTCGTGGGCTTGTCTTTGACCTGTAACTTACCTCCCCGGGATCACAAGGGTGAGCTGAGCCTTAGAAATTACAAGCAAGTGCTACAGGCAGGCGGAGGAGGGGAAGTTCAGGGAGCATCAAAGTGGAGATTATTCTGGGACCACACACGAAGAAAAGATAGGGGACTGCAGAGGAATGCATCAGTCAAAAAGGCAAGGGAGCAGGCAACGGTAGTGCTAAGAGACCAAACCCTGACTCCTGGTTTTCCTCTTCCATTTCTGGTTTCCAGGATGCCTGGCTGGACTGAGGTCCCTGCCCCAACATTGGTGTGGGGTTTCTGCTTTCCCCGAAAAGTTACTCTCTGTCCTTGTGACCAAAGGAGCCCTGGTCTTGATAACCTTATGTCAAAGTCCCAGTTAAAGCCTTTACCATCTCTTCCTCGAAATGTGGTATCTCTCACACTGCCACTTCTGCTACTTTACTCCTCCCTCCCTTGAAATGAATCCACCCCCACTGCAGTGACCAAACTTGTCGCGTCCCTTCCTTCTTGTGGTCTCCCCATTGTCCTCACAATAAACCCCATGTTGCTGGCTGTACACTACATACAAGACTGCTGAGAGTCCCTTACCCTGACATTGTTGCTTTTCTCCTCCGTACCTCTGTTAATGTAGCTTCTCCTCCCCAAGATACCCTTCTGGTGCTTTTGTGCTGATGAGCCCTGACTCAGCTTACCCAGCATCTTCACTTCTTCACTGGCACCTTCCACCTCCCACCCCAAACTCAGATCACTGTATATGTTTACATTTGTTATATATTAATAAAAATGAGAGTACTAACATTTATGGAGCTCTTTTTCTCCTTTTAAATAAAGATTTATTTATTTATTTGAAAGTCAGAGTTATAGAGGGAGAGAGAGAGAGGGAGAGAGAGAGAGAGATGATCGCAACACCCAGGGCTGGGCCAGATCAGAGCCTGGAGCTTCATCCGAGTTTCTCATGTGGGTAGCAGGGTCCCAAGCACTTGGGCCATCTTCCACTTCTTTCCCAGGCCATAGTAGAGAGCTAGATCAGAAGTGGAGCAGCCAGGTCTTGAACCGGCACTCATATGTGATGCTGGCACTGCAGCAGGCAGCTTTACCTGCTATGCCACAGCACTGGCCCCTATTTCAATTTTCTAGAGGAGAAAATGGAAGCAGAAATGTCAAGTATGTGTCATAACCCACAAGAAGAATGTGATTGACTTTTGTCTGTTGTTCATTTCTTAAAAAAAAAAATGTTGAGAGAGTGTGTGTTAGTTTTATTGAGATATTTACCTGCCATACAATTCATTCACTTTGTACAATTCAATGGCTTTTAATATTTTTTTCATCACTCCCCCCAAAAACCTCATACTCATTAATTGGTTAATTTTTAAGCTGCTCTTAGTGGCTGGCATGATGCCCAGCACATAGTATCTGTTTAGCTAGACTTGCTGAAAAATGGATGGCTACCTTATGTAAGAGAGGGGAAGGTGCAAACTCCTCTCATTTCAACAGCAATTAAGAGATTTGCCCAATTCTTCTGTTTTTCCAGTTTCTACTTTTTCTCTAGTGATAGCCGTCATTTGGTAAGTATCCTTGTGTGCCAAGCTTGTCACTGAATACCCTGCATATATTATCTCATCAATGCTCACAATACCCAGAAAGAGGTGTTATTTGACCCATAGTGCAGGCGAGGAAGGCAAGACTCAGGAGTTTCAATAATTTGTCTGAAGTCTTACAACTAGAAGCCACCATTATCCTTATGTTAAGCAAACTGCTACTGTGTTTCATTGAGCACTCCTCCCTGCCTCGGCACTGTGCTAAGTCCTTTATGTACATCACTTCATTGATTCGTTGTAGTCATTCATTCAACAGTTATTTATTGAGAACCTACCACACACCAGGCACTATAGCAGATGTTAGGGATTCATTCAGTGGTTGGCAAACAGATGGATCACGGTCTCACAGGGCTCACGATCTAGTTATGGAAAAGGCATTGCACAAATGAACACATGAATAACAATTGAATCAGGAGGGAGGAAGGAGAAAGGTCTTCCCGACTGACAAGGGGCAGCTCTGGTGCTAGAATGCAGTACTGTTGGGATCTAAGTTCAGTACTGTGTTAGACCACTTTTCATTACTTTAAAATATCTGAGAGGAGCTTCTTTGGAAAAGAAAAGGTTTTTTTCAGCTCACGGTTTGGAGATTTCAGTTCAGGATGGGACAGCTCCATGGCCTGGTGCCTGTGGAAGCTCATGATGCTGGCTGGGCAGGCCCAGTCACCTGGTGACCCAGGAAGAGAGAGAACACTGGCCCAACTTGGACTCAAATAATCAAACCTCTTTCAAGAACCACCCTTCCAAGGACACATCCCCAGTGACCTAAAGACCTCCCATTGCCACCCTCCTTCCTAGCCCAAAACTAGATCATATCTCTGCCCCTAATCCATCAACTCTTAACATTGACATCAGAATTTAAAAGTCTGCATGAGTTTTGGGGAGACGAATCCTACCCAGCCCATAATAAACACCCTGCAAAGGTCCTCCAGCGTGACACCCCCAGGCAGTTCTCTACATGGGACTCTGGGTTTGCCAATGGGCCACTGAGTAGCCTGCTTGTTCCTATGGAGGTTCTGCTGCTTGCTGGAATGCGAATGTGTGTGACTGCACGTGTACACACAAAGTAGAAGCTCCAGTGTCCCATTCCCTCAGCCGCAGTTTGCCTATGGGACAGCCAATGGCTAAGCTTGGCCAGTGCTCTCTGTCTTCAGCTGGGAGATTTACATTTTAAGCGCACTTTGCTATATAGTGGATTGTACCTCACCATTGTTATGTAGATGATACTGGCAATCACGCCATACAAATACATAGAGATAGTCTCATTTTTTTTCCAACTGCAAACCATGCCATGAATGAACTAAGCTTCAAATACTGCCCTATAGATGGACACTTGCTTTTAATCTTGTGCTGTTAAAATAACGCCGTGATGACTAACTTTGTGCACATTTTTTCTATAATGGGGAGGTGAATCTTCAAGGGGCGGTTCCTAGAAGTAGGATGAACGGAAACAAAGGATAAACAGACCTTCAGTTGTGAAAGCTATGCTAAATTCCCCTCCACAGGGGTTGAGTCATTTTGCTCTCCTACCAGCCTGGGCCCACACAATAATTTTTAAAACACATATTTTACATAAAGATCTACGATTCCAGCTTCTCTGGAAAACTTCAAGATCAGGCTCTACCAGTCCTGTCTTCCTGCATGATTCACTTGGGGCTGAGCAATGGTCACTATGGCCTTGCAACTGATGTGACCTACCCCCTTTGCTCTGAAGAGGAGGAGACTCGACAAAATCATAGAGGAGGCCAGTTGGGGAGTAGAATCCAGGTACCCCACTCCCAAGTTCAGTTTCACCAGGAGGCCTCCTGTGTACAAAAGGGATGGGTAATGAGAACAGGCAAGTGCATCAAGGGACTGACAATTTAGCACTAAAATTGGAGTTGTTTTTAGCATTCAGTTAGCTCATATATACCTTATGCCACCTTGTCATGAATTAAACTGTGACTAATCCACATAAAGCAGAGTGACAAATTGGTTTCTATTTCTTCAGAGCAACCCCAAAAGAGGGTTAATGCCACAGTGGAGAGATTCAGGTTATACATTCATTCATTCTGTCATTCATCAAGCACAAACTATACACCAGCTCCTAATGGAGGAACTGGGAATTCAAAGACAAGTGTGCACGTGGTGAACACGGGGCTCTAAAGAGACAAGCATGTAAGATCCTGACGTAATGCAAGAGGTACTTTATTGAAGGCATCTACAGGCTGCTACAGAGCCCGGAGAAGGAACTTCTGATTTTGCTGAGTGCCCCTGACAAGGTCGCAGGGGAGGTGATGTTTGGGGGCCTCCTGGCTGATGCACAGCAGTTTGCTAAGAAAAAGGAGGGGCACAGGAAAGAATTTCTGTAAGACATACAATCTTTGAGGACAAGATTCTTTCTTGGAAAGTGCACAGCTCAAAAAAGGTTTGGCAATTAAAAAAAAAAAAAAAAGAATGAAGGAAATTTACTGCCTTACTCAATTGAAAAGTCCAGAGTAGGGGCTGGTGCAGTGGTGCAGTATGTTAATCCTCCACCGGTGGCGCTGGCATCGCATATGGGTGCTGGTTCTGGTCCTAGCTCCTCCTCTGACAATCAGCTCTCTGCTATTGCCTGGGAAAGTAGTAGAAGATGGCTCAAGTCCTTGGGCCCCTGCAGCCACGTGGGAGACCTGGAAGAAGCTCCTGGCTCCTGGCTTTGGATCAGCGCAGCTCTGGGCTGTTGCGGCCACTTGGGGAGTGAATCAGCAGATGGAAGACCTCTCTCTCTGTTTCTTCCTCTCACTGTCTGTAACTCTACCTCTCAAATAAATAGATAAAATCTAAAAAAAGAAAAAGAAAAGAAAAGTCCAGAGTAGATGTGGCTTCAGGTACAGTGAACTCCAGGTGATCAAAGCATGCCACAGAGCCACAGAATTCTCCTTCCCTCCCTCTACCTCTTTTTCCCTCTCTCAGCTCTGCTTTTTCCTTATGTTCTTGGTCCCCAGGAATGCTACTCTCCACAGATGGCAGGGCACTTGCTAGCAGCTCCAGGTTTACATTATCCTGACAGCTAGTGATGCCAGGGGCAAACTGACTTCTCTTTCCCAACCACTCACTAAACATCTTGCACTGAGTCTCAGTGGCTCTGTGTGAGCCACTTGTTCCCCAGTGGGGTGTGGAGTTGGTTAGCTCCATCTGGGTCCTCAAAGCACTGAAGACTGAGCCCCAAAGGAAAACACGAGTCCTGTGTACAGGAACCAGATCCTGACACAGGGCAGACCCAGAGCCCATCTCTCTCCTCAGAGGCACAGGTGTTCCCAGACACCTGGTATGTGCATGCACTGCTGTTTCTGAGACCAGAAAAGCTCAAGGGTAAAGACTGGCAAAGACTGAAGAAAGAACTAAGATTCAAGTCCTTTAGGACAAACAACTCCTTGATTTTATCAAAGAAGAAATGCAGGATCAGAAGAGGGAAGTGATTCTTCTATAGTCACACAGCATGGTAGCACCAGAGTCAGGGAGGGGGACCTTCTTGCGGTGAGCAGTTTTTCATCTGAGGAGGTCCAGAGTCCCTGAAATGGGAAGTGCATTTCTGGAAACCACTGTCCTGTGGCAGGTACCACAACCTGCAGGCCCAAATGCCATACCATCTGCCCCAGGTTTGTGTCTGTTGTTTGTCCTGGCACCATAACAGCACAGCCATAGGCCCCAGGGGCTGGATGGCACAAGGACTCTAAGCCCTACTGAGAGCAGCTAAAGGCAGGTAGCAAGGAAGACAAATAGAAAGTAACAGAGCAGGGTTTGGGGGCAGGAAACTGGGGTGAAGATGGGCCAGGGAAGCGGTTAGGGGTGGGGGGGCGCTTTGAGGGAGGTAAGAAGGGAGATGTTCAAGCCAGGAAAATTCATCCAGGATCTGGATTTCCACTGTGACCTCCCACTCTATATATTTTATTTTTAGCAGTGTGATATATACACTTGGTCATAAAATTTAATTCAGACAGCTTATAATAAAAACCAACTGCTTCCACCATATCCTGTTCCCCAGACATCAACATTTTTAAACTGTTTTGTTTTTAGCTTTGACTAACATTTATTGAGCACTTTTTAAAAAAATTTATTTATTTATTTGAAAGGCAGAGTTACAGGGAGAGACAGACACAGAGGTGGGAGAAGGGAGGGAGGGAGGGAGGGAGGGAGGGAGGAAGGGAGAGAGATTTCCCATCCACTGTTTCACTCTCCAAATGGCTGAAATGATTGCGGCTGGGCCAGGCTGAAGCCAGGACCCTGGAAGCTCCATCTGGGTCTCCCAGGTGGGTGGGCGGGGCCCAAGCACTTGCATCCCTTGCCTTTCCAGGCATATTAGCAGGGAGCAGGACTGCAAAGTGGAGCATGTGAGACTTGAACTCACATGGCATGCTGACATTGCAGGTGATGGCTTAACCTGCTGCACTACAACACAGGCCCCAATGAGCATTCCTATCAGGTGCTAAGCCCTGGGTTAAACCCTTTATGTACATTGATTCTTTGAGTGCTCACCAGTACCCCATGAAGTAAATGGCTTTGTCATGCCCATTTAGCAGATGGGAAAACTAAAACATGGAGCTGTCAGGTAATCACTCCAAGTTCAGCCAGCTGATGAACAACAGAAAAGGGATTCAGTGTCAGAAATCTGACTCCAGATGCTCAAGTTCATCCCACCCTGGTGATTTCTGTTAAAGCTTTCTTACTTCTACCCCTTGAATGATCAACTCTAGGCATCACCTATTGGTTTCAGATGATTGATTATTTAGCTTATTTAAATGACTCCCCCTGACTCTAGGGGGATTTGTGGCAATATTCACTTCTGTTGTGTGTACCATGGGGACCTTAAATCATGCACATAAACCTCAATTTCTGTTCCTATTCCATAAATAATTATTGAATAGCTATATGAGGTCACCTACCTCTGAGTTATGCAGCGGAAAGGCCATCCAAAATTTTCTTGTCCTCCAGCCCCATTCACTATGACACCCAGCTCTGTGCTGGGCACACAGCAGGTGCTTGATAAATATCTGTGCAATAAAACAAATGCAGAGAAACTGGCCAGGAGCAGGGGTGGGAGATGACCAGGCAAAAGAATGGTAATTGCAGCCTGCAGTTGTTAGCCCAGCTTCTTCAGAGACACAGCCTCCTGCTGAGGAGGGAGCAAGGAGCAATAAAATGGAAAAGGAAGGAGTTTTGCCTGAGAGCAGCTGTCAGGAAGCACTGCCCCCCAACCCCCGCCCCCCAGTGGAGCGATGGTGGATGTGCGTGATGACCTCACTGCAAGGTTGTCTCAGCTCAAACACCTGGGCCTGTGCTGCAGCCTCCTGGGAAGCTGCCAGGGAATGCACTCTGCACAGGCTTCTGGCCACCTCTCCCTTGTGAGAAACTTGGGGGACTCTGCTATGACCAGTTCCAAAATGGGTTTTCCGTAAGGGTTGCCTGGGGCTGTTTCCTGGGGAAGCTTCTCCCATGGGTTGGAGAATCTGGGCCTATGTACCTTGAGGAGCCCAACATAAAGGCCACCTGCCACAGGGCCTTTCTGCATGCTGTCCCTCTGTTTGTAGTACCCTCCTCCCTTTTAGCTCCCATCCTCCTTGATAATTCCTACTCATCTTTTGCACCTTGGCTAAGGTGACACTATCTTAGGGCAGATTTTCAGGCCCCTCAAGCTGGGTCACAGTCCTTATTATGTGTTCTCTATGTATTTTTCTCTTTGTCATATTTAGCACAGTAGTAATTTTACATTAAATAGTCATTGCTTATATAAAATCAGCTTTATCCAGTAGACTGGAACTCTCATGAGGGCAGGGACCATCTCTGACCATCTCTGACCATCTCTACCCTTAATATTAGCATAGCACCCAGTCCACAGAAAGTGCTGAGTAAGCATCTGTCTCTCTCTCTCTCTCTCTCTCTCTCTCTCTCTCTCTCTCTCTCAGTTACTCATCGATTTATTTGAAAGGCAGAGTGACAGAGACAGATCTTCCATCCACTGTCTTACTCCCCAGATGGCTACAACAGCCTGGGCTGGGCTGGGCTATAGCCAGGAGCCAGGAACTCCTTCCTGGTCTCCCATGTGGGTGGCAGGGGCCCAAG
This sequence comes from Oryctolagus cuniculus, assembly GCF_051225735.1. Taxonomy (NCBI): domain Eukaryota; kingdom Metazoa; phylum Chordata; class Mammalia; order Lagomorpha; family Leporidae; genus Oryctolagus; species Oryctolagus cuniculus. Next base: position 42,417,604 of record NC_142872.1, on the reverse strand, counting down.
TGCTTGGGCCATCAGCTACTGCCTCCCAGGCACATTAGCAGGAAGCTGAGCATCTGGGTGCCACAGGCTGTGGCTTAACCTGTTGTGACACTACCCTGGTCCCGTAAGCATCTCTGGAATAAATGGAGTGAATGAGTCAGCCTGGAATAATCTGTTTGTCAAATGATTCCCTGGTGTGGGATTTCGCTGCCTCAAAACCTGGTCTCTTCTGTGCACCTAGGAAGGAGGGAGGTGAAGTTCTCCACCCTTGGCCTCCCAGTGCAGCCTGTGATTTGCAGGGGCTGGCATCCCTGATGATTCACAGCAACTGGAACACTCCTCATCTCCTCCCCCTCCACAAACACACACACACACACACACACACACACACGTTCCTTCCTCTGCCTGGCTCCTGCCCCCTCTCTCAGTGTCACCAGGCTGTGTCTCCTCACCTTACACTGCAGGAATTCTCAGCCCTTGCTGAAGCTAGATAAGAGAAGCTTTTAAAAAAATGTTTATTTGGCCAGCGCCACGGCTCACTAGGCTAATCCTCCACCTTGCAGCGCCGGCACACCGGGTTCTAGTCCCGGTTGCCCCTCTTCCAGGCCAGCTCTCTGCTGTGGCCAGGGAGTGCAGTGGAGGATGGCCCAAGTGCTTGGACCCTGTACCCCATGGGAGACCAGGATAAGTACCTGGCTCCTGCCATCAGATCAGTGCGGTGCGCCGGCCGCAGCGCGCCGGCCGCGGCGGCCATTGGAGGGTGAACCAATGGCAAAAGGAAGACCTTTCTTTCTGTCTCTCTCTCTCACTGTCCACTCTGCCTGTCAAAAAAAAAGTTTATTTATGTATTCATTTTTATTTTATTTTATTTGAAAGAGAGAGAGAGAGAAGAATCTCCCCTCCACTGGTTCATTCTCCAAATGCCCACAACAGCCAGGTTTGGGCCAGGCCAAAACCAGGAGCAGGAACTCAATCAAGGTCTCCCATGTGCATGGCAGAAACCCAAGCTCTTGGGCCATTGTCTTCTGCCTCCCATGAGCAGGAAGCTGCAATCGAGAGCAGAGCCAGGACTTGAACCTAGGCTTTCTGATCTGGAATACGGGTGTCTGAAGTGGTATCTTAACCACTATGCCAAATGCCTGCCCCTAGAGAAGCTTTTCAAACTCACAAATGTGTGAGTTTCTGACTTAGGAGTTCTGATGATTTGGCACAAGTACAAGGTTAACAAGTTCTTCAGGTGATTCTGTTGAGCAGGCCACTTTCTGGCTTGACCAGGGCCTCCTGCCCTACACCAGTTTGTCCAACCTTCTCCTCTGGGGAGAGCGGTGTCCTCCCATGTCATTCAGAGTTCTAGGCTTGGACTCTCAATTCATTCACCTTGTGGCAATTGGTTGGAAAGATTTTTCTAGAAGAAAGGCTTAATTAAAACTCCCCCTTGCAGTCCATTGCTTTCAGGAGCCTGGCAAAGCCATGTTCACCTGCCCAGGCTCATCCATGGAGGTCCACTGCCACCTTGGTCATACTGTGCCTCTTACATGTGAACCATGCTCAGGATGTGAATGGGCCGAGCTATGTTCTTTCCTTCCTCTGGGCCTCTGCATAACCACTCCCTGCCCAGTGTCAGGGAAAAAATGTATTCTGACAACAGTTAAAACAGTAAGGAAGGCTTTACTCGGGATTATTGTAATAGAGGTGATGCAATAGGGGAGAGAATGGGCTCAATTACCAGTACAACAAAGACAGCTGAAGATTTTAATGGAAAGTGACTAAGACATTAGGATAAGGGATTCTTGCTAAAGTGACCAGACAGGCTGATTGCTAAAGGTAGGCCAAGAGCTTAGACATCAAGCGTGAGAGAGGAGGAGTTTGGTTAGATCTCAAAGGTGAGGGCTGACTTAGCAGGATTTTATTTCGCTATCGCTGAACTGTGTAAAATTCAGATGGGGCCAAGGTAAAGGGCTGGTTGAGAAGAAAGCTCGGAGGAATCTGGCTAACGTGTGATCGAGGCAAGTCTTTGTTTCTTAGTTGTTTCTGGGATGTGCTCTGACCCTCTTCCACCCACTGTGGATGCTGGCATTTGTCACATCCTATGGTGGTGATGTGTTACTTGCTCTTTCCCTGCTTGGCTGTGAGCAACTTGCAGGCAGAATTTGTGTCTTCAACCCAGAGGGTCTAACACAGTGTCTGGCCCTCAGGAAATGTGTTTTGAATGAATACATAGTGATGAACACGGCTCTCCAGGAATGGCTGCTCTGGCCCGGATTAATCAATGCCTGTGTTACCTACATCAGTGCTTCTTGGGGTTCTGTGTGGTCAGAATCCTCAGAAAGGCTTGTTAAACAGGGGTGACAGGGCCCCATCTCAAATCTCTGGTTAAGAAGGTCGAACTGGGGCCTGAGAATTTGTGTGTGGAATACCAAGTGATGCTATCACACTGGTCCCAGACTGCATTTTGATCATCACTGACCTGTGGTGATTACAACTGATATCATCACCAAGTGATGTGTCTCATAATATTTCAAAAACTCAATGATAATAAAATTTAATAAGTGAATTTCAGGTGAGATAGTGAAGCAGATGTGAGCTCATGATCTAGGTGACCTCAGTACACAATCCTTTCTCTTCCCTTTGCAGGCTGGAGCAAAGACTCCAGACTTCATTTTCTTTCCTTTGTACTTCATTTTCTATGGGAGAGGCTGCATATTAATGCAGGGGATCTGCAGACATGCAGCTTCCTGACTCCTCTCCTATCTCAGCTCTCATTGCTACCTGCAGGTGTGAATGAGTTCAGGGGGCAGGGATAGCCAGGCAGGGGCCATGTCTGGGGCAGCCAGGGCAAGACTGAGTTCCCCCTAAATGACTGCATGGCCTGAAGGAGGTCAAAGTGCTGCTGTTCACAGGACATTCAGACAGACCTCAGAGTATACTTGGGCTCCTCAGGGTGTGGGGCAGAATCAGGGATGGGAAGGAGAGGACCACACCAGGGGCCAGATCTGGGGCTAGCTCTCCCTGTTCTGCCATGTTCCAGAGAGGAGCTCCTTCAAATTCTGAATTTGAAGTTGACCCTGCCAGGCCACTATGAGAGAATATTGATCAAGATAGAAGGACAGAAGGTGTATTATTTACAGTGTGTTACTGTAACTTAGAACTTCTAACTATTCAGACAGGGTCTGTAGGGCTCCAGGTATACTCTTGGCTCAGGACCTATGAATGTTTGGGGTGAACTGGACGGCTGGAGGGACCAGGGGAGGCATCAACCTAGGAGAACAAGGCCATTCCTCTAGAGTCTGTGCTGTTCTCCCGGGTGGGAACCTTCAGCTGGAGCTCCAAGTAGCCTGTCTCCCTGGGGACTGGCTGTACACCTCGGGAACACCTGCAGGGGTTTCTCTCCTCCTGAGAGGTCAGGTGAAAACTGGCACCACTGTCAAATACAAGCGAGTCTGCACCTGCTCCTTTGGGATAAAGGAAGAGGTCTGGACACTGACAGCTTTGGATCTGGCACCAGGGTTGGGGAGTCAGGCAGATATCAGTGCTGCCAATTTCTAGATATTTCTCCCTGGACAAGGCACATCAGCTCTGTAAAGCTCAGTATCTTTGTACGTTAAATGGAGACACTGTAATACCTGACACAAGGAGGTGCCTAACAGGTGGGTGCTTAGCAAGTAGTCACTGTGATCTGTGATCTTCTGTTCCTTCATTCCTACCTGATGTGGCTTCCTCTCACATCAGGCCATGTTTGGCAGGTTGGAGAACTCTGGCTCCTGGATCCTTGGCCTTTCCTTCGGATAAATCTTGCCCTGCTAGAAGGGCGCCCCTCCGCGGCATTGCAGGGCCCTAAGTCCCCTCTCACAAAGCAGGCATTTTGCAATGATACGCAGATCTATGGGCCTCTGCCTCAGAGACTCTGATTCACCAGATCAGAGCAGGGCCCAGGAGTCTGCATTTCATGTGCTCTCCGGGTAATTCTGAGAAACGCTGTGGCGGAGACAGCAAGGCGAGCCACGGAACCAAGAGCATCCCCTACTCAGTTCAGTCCAGAGCAACGCCCAAGAATGGAACCAGCTGCCTTGAGAAGTAGGAGCTCCCTGTCTAAGGTGTGTAAGCAAACGCCAGACAAATACCTGACAGAGGTAGGAGAGGACTCAACCTTAGCTTAGGATTTGGACGTTGAGATCCTGAAAGTCCCCGCGATGGCCTCTCCTGTTTCCTCTACTAGTTATCTCGCAGGACGCGTCCTGTCTGCCATTCCTGTGTCTCCACGATTGCTTTCCCTGAAGAGCGTCAGGTTTGGGAACCGAGCGATGAGTGGTTCCGCCTGCCTCACTCAATTGTGCCGAAGGGGGGCGCCCACTTGAACTCCCGCTCCAGCCTTCCGGGCACCCTGCGGCGCCTCTCCCTCCGCTGTGTATAATTTATAAAAGGAGCTGGAGGTGTGGAGTCAGCTCGAGGCTATGCTCGAGAGAGGACTTGGAGCTGCGGGTCTTCCGTCAGTGAGCTTAACGCTGCGTGTACTCGCAGCCCTGCCTCAGTCAAGAGCGTCAGCACGCTTCCGTGAGGTCCCTGGAAACTGCCCCGTCAGGACCCTCTGGGCCCGAGACAAAGGGAAAAGCTAGGGCAGTGATACATCTTGCTGTCCTGTTGTCGGCACTAAGCCAGCTGGGCCCGGGGCAAGGCGCGAGGGCAGGCCCAGTCACCTTGGGAGACTGGGTGCTGTGTTTGCTCCTCGGGTACATCTTTCCGAGTGGAGCCTGGCCAGTGATTGGCTTTGAGTAGATGGGCTGACAGGTGAGTTGTTAAGGATCTCAGAAAGTAATTAAAGGAAGATGAGGGTTTTGTTTTGTTTTATGTATTTATTTATTTTTAACACGTTCATTTCCCCACCAATTAACAATGGGGGTGGGGGGGCTTACCCTAGGTTCTCTGACCCCAGGCTTGTTCCCTGAGGGGTCTCACCTGTGTTCTGAAATACTTCTCTCTCTGTCTCTCTCTTAAAGATGTATTTATTTTGAAAGAGTTACACAGACAGAGAAGGAGGGGCAGAGGGAGAGAGAGAGAGAGAGAGAGAGAGAGAGAGAGAGAGAGAGGTCTTCCATCCACTGGTTCACTCCCCAGATGGCCGAAATGGCCGGAGCTTCACTGATCTGAAGCCAGGAACCAAGAGCTTTTCCTGGGTCTCCCAGGTGGGTGCTGGGGCCCAAGGACTTGGGCCATCTTCTACTGCTCTCCCAGGCCACAGCAGAGAGCTGGATCAGAGTGGAGCAGCTAGGACTCGAACTGGGATGCTGGCACTGCAGGCAGCAGTTTTACCCACTATGCCACAGTGCCAGGCCCCTAAAATACTTCTCATTCTAAGTCCCACAGCTGTCCTTGGAGACCCAATTTTTTTTTCATGTTATTTCTAAGTTAGAAGGATCATAACCACTGCACTAAATGCATTTAGTTAAAGAGTTGGGGGGAGGGGAGATCTTCCATCTGCTGGTTCACTCCCCAAATGCCTGTAACAGCTGGGGCTGGGCCAGGCTGCAGCAGGAGCCAATATCTCCTGAGTGGATAGGAGGGATCCAAGGACATGAGCCATCACCTACTGCCTCTCAAGGTGCCCTTGAGCAGGAAGCCGGGCTGGAAATAGAGCCAGAACTGAAAGAAGGCACTCTGATATGAGTTGTGGGCATCCCAAGAAGGATCCTAACCACCACACAAAATGTCCATCTCTGGTGACCCTTTTTCTGAGCCCAAAGCGGGCATTTCTTCCTTGGACTAACCTCTTCCTCCATTCAAGGGCAACAAATCTGTCTCTTCTGGCACCTGACATATTTGCACCTCAAAGAACAGTTTTGAGACTGGTGGCCACATGTTGAGCACCTACCATATGCCAGACATGGTGCTAAGAATGCTATGGGCATAACAAATGTTCATATACATAAAATTATTAGTTCCATTTTAAGTATGGCAGAAGTGAAGCACAGGGTGGGTAAGTGACTTGCCCGGGTCAGAGTGCCTTTTAAATACATTGGTACTTCTGGGATAATAACATAGTGGATGCGGAGTCTGGATCAAGACCCCCTGGGAAAGGTTCTGGCTCTTATTACTTATCAGGAGGGTTACTGTAAGTTCTCTAAGCCTTAATTTTTCTCTCTGAAAATGGGGATAGTAATAAAATCTACTTTCTGTATTTATGCTAGGCAGAATAATGTTCCCTACATTCTAATTTCCATAACCTATGAATATGTTACCTTAAGGGGCAAAAGAGATTTTGAAGATGTGATTGAGTGATTCTGAGCTAGAGAGATTTTCCTGGGTTATTTGAGTGAGATCCCTGTAATCGCAAGGATTCTTGTAAGAGGGAAGCTGGGGTGTCATAGTTAGACTTGAAGATGTTATATCATGGGCTTTAAAGATGGAGGAAGGGACCACAAGCTAAGGTGTGGGGACAGACACTAGAAGCTGAAGAAAACGAAGAAACGGTTTCCCTTTTAGAGATGCCAGAAGCAACACAGCCCCGGGACACCACTAACACTCATGGGACTTCTGATACCCAGAAATGTAAGGCAATAAATTTGTGTTTTTTAAGCCACTAAGTTTGTGATATTTTATCACAGCAGCAATAGGAAATTCACAAAATATGATGTGTTTTTTTTTAATCAGTAAAATTCCAGGCACATTAGGTTGCTTACATAAAAGTTCACTATAAATGCTGCCTCTTGGTTTTCCTGTGAGCTTCTTAATATACCGCACATCTTTGTATTCCACACATCATCTGTTACAACACTTGGCACAGAGTAAGTGCTGTCACTATTTGATGGATGAATGATGATTCCATTCATTAAAATAGGTTACGAATGGGCATTTGGCCTAGAGGTTAGATGCCTGTTGAGATGCTCATGTGCCACATCGCAGTGCCTGGGTTTGCTGACTGGCTTTGTTTCCAACACCAGCTTCCTACTCATGGAGAACCCGGGAGACAGTAGTGAGGGTTTCATCAATTGGGATCCTGCCACCCACAATGGGGACCTGGATTGAGTTACCAGAGTCAGCCTTCAGTTCCAACTAGGAGCCATTGTGGACATTTGGGGAGTTAACCAGCAGATGGAAGCTCTCTTTGTCTCTGTCTGTGTTTCTTAGATCTATTTCTCTACCTTTAAAAAAAACATTAAAAATAAGAAAGGAGAAGGGTCCCTGGAAATGGTAGCAAGATGAGTTACACATATGAAGTACAAGATATAACTATGACAGTAAATGAAGTGGTACCAAACTTCATTCTAATTAAGGCATTGTTGACTTTGGTTAACATACAACCGCTAGGAAAAGAACATGTTTTTCTTCCAACATATTTAGCAAAATCTTGGGATGGATTCTATTGGTCCAACCTGTGTCAGAAACCGATTCCTGAACCAATCACTGTGGCCAGAAGCTGAACTACTGCAAATGGTGAGACTTGGGTTATGTGCTGACTCATGGACATAAGTTTTTTTTTTTGTTTTTTTTTTTTTTTTTGGCAGGCAGAGTGGACAGTGAGAGAGAGAGACAGAGAGAAAGGTCTTCCTTTGCCATTGGTTCACCCTCCAATGGCCACCGCGGCCTGCGCGCTGCGGCCGGTGCACCGCGCTGATCTGATGGCAGGAGCCAGGTGCTTCTCCTGGTCTTCCATGGGGTGCAGGGCCCAAGCACTTGGGCCATCCTCCACTGCACTCCCGGGCCACAGCAGAGAGCTGGCTTGGAAGAGGGGCAACCGGGACAGAATCCGGTGCCCCGACAGGGACTAGAACCCGGTGTGCCGGCGCCGCAAGGCAGAGGATTAGCCTATTGAGCCACAGCGCCGGCCTCATGGACATAAGTCTTACCTAGAGCCACAGGAACTGAGAGAGTAAGAGTCAGGTGGATACCAAAGGGTAGGAGCTGTACCCATGAACAGAAGATATCCTGGGCAGGTGTAACCTACAAAATTTCCTTTTTCAATATTTCTTAGAGAATACAAGGCAGAAACAAGACTAGAAGCCCATTCTTTGGTCACAGAGGTTGCAACGCAAGAGCTACCTGTTCTTAAAGCTATCAAGCTCCATGGGATTTCTTGCAAAAATAACGAGTCTGGGGCTGGCGGGCTGGCACTAATAGACAATTCCAGCTTCTATGAGGAGCTCAGAATCTCGGAAAAGTTTCCCTGCCTTTTATAGCATCCTCTTCCAGTGGCCAGCCAGCCTATGCATGTGCCCTCAGGGACAGAAAACTCTCACCTTTTCAAAGCTGCTGGTTTTGAATACTCCTGACCATTAAAAATAAACATCCCTATTTTGAGCCCAAATCTATCTTCCTGTAGCTTCTACATACTTGGCCTTAGAGTTACAGAGAACAAGTCAAACTTTGGAATGGTCCAGAATAAAAGAACACAGAGATTGAGAGTTAGAATCTGGTTCTGATGGAGGTCCTCTACCAGGAGAGCAAGGGCAATGTAATCTAATGCAAACAGGGATGTGAAAGTGCTTGGCATGTCGTAGATAGTAATTGTTATCTTTCTATGCCAGATACATTCTAAAGGTATTATCTAATGTTATTCTTATAGTATACAACTGAGATAAATTCAATTATTATTCGTAGTGAATGGATGAGAAAACAGAAGCCACCAGAGCTTAAGTCACAATCCTTAGGTCACACAGCTAATTTAAGTGACCGAGTGGGAACTGGAACCCAGTCTACTTGATTTCCAAGTTGGTGTCCTTATCCAACATGCCACCTGCCAAAAAGATGATACAGTAGGCATTGCTGTAATTGATTGCTTCAGCCTAGAGGCTCCTCACTTGGTAAGTACCTTTGGTTCTTCACTCTTTTCTGAATTTGCTGAGTGGTTCTTGGCCTCCCTGTCTGCTTTGTGGGACAAAGAGAACCATCGAACGTGCTGCAGTCAGCCACGAGTTATCCCTCCAGCCACAGGCCCCCTCCTAACCAAATTTCCTGTGGAAAATGTTCTCTGGAACATTCCTTCCCTCCTCCCTGGCCCAGAGATGAAATAACCCCAGGCAGCTCTCCAGACAGAGGGAAGTGAAGAGGGCTATGTGTGTTACTGACAAGAACATAAAGAGGGCCAAGCTCTGTGTGCTCAGACTGGGAAACAGATTCCAGGAGCAACACGTCTGCCACACTGTAATGATCCTGAAAGTGGTCGGCACTTTACGCAGCTCCAGAACCTTCAAAGAGGCTTCAAAGAGACTGGTCCTCTGAGAATTGTTCTAGGAAAAGGAACTGAAGGAGAGGTAAGGCTCCTAGATCAAACTCAGCTCTTAAGTGCATCAGAACACAACTGAAAACAAAATTTAAAAAAGCCAGTTTTGTGGACAAAATTTTAAGAGGCGAGTTTTGTGAAACAGCAGGAAAACATTTTAGAGTCGCAGGTTGAGAAGAAAATTGAGAGATGGACTTTAACGCTGTTGGCTGATGTTTGTGAGAGTAGAAAGAAATGAAGTGATTGGATCTCAACCCCCTGGCTTCCACCTGTTGCATGCTTTTCAGTTAATTCATATACATTTAACTCAACTTATCTGCTCATTCATTTTCAGTTAAATAATGGTTAAGTGCTTTCTGAGTGCCGGGCACCGGTTATGTGCTGGGGATGCCATACAGAACACACCGTGGCTCCTCCCAGGAGCTTATGATGCTCAAGCCCTGACGTGGTCATCTGAACACAAAGTGTCCACTCCTGCCGCCTCCCAAGCTCCATATTTCATTTTAGTTTCCCACAGAACCCCCCATCCCGGCCCCACCTTCATTCTCCTGTCTCCTTCCTTTAGAACTGGCTAAGTATGGGATTCAAGAGGCTGGAGTGTAGTCCTTTTTCTGCTGCCTATACTCCATGTGACCTTGAACAAGAAACTTCTATCATACACACAAGAGGAAACTAAGCTCTGGGACAGTTTCCCTCCTCTTGCTCTCCCAGTCCATGCATTATGTTCAAATCCTGGCTCCCTCACTCGTAAGCTGTGTGCCCTTGAGCAAGGCGCTTAACCACTCTGTTCTTGAGTTTCATTGTATGTAAAATAGGGTAATGGAGTCTTTAAAGAGAAATGTAGGTGTAATGTTGAAAATAGTTACAGGTATACAATAGGCACCCAGTAGACATGGACTACTATTTTTTATTTATTTATTTGACAGATAGAGTTAGACAGTGAGAGAGACAGAGAGAAAGATCTTCCTTCTGTTGGTTCACCCCTAAAATGGCCGCTACAGCCAGAGCTATGCCGATCCAAAGCCAGGAGCCAGGTGCTTCATCCTGGTCTCCCACGCGAGTGCAGGGGCCCAAGCACTTGGGCCATCCTCCACTGGCATCCGGGCCACAGCAGAGAGCCAGACTGGAAGAGGAGCAACCGGGACTAGAACCCGGTGCCCATATGGGATGCTGGCGCCACAAGCGGAGGATTAACCAAGTGAGCCATGGCGCCGGCCCCATTGACTACTCTTGTGACAAGAGTTCCATGGACCATGGTATTTAACACCATTGGGTTTTATATATTTGGGTGATTATGAGATTTATATCTGCCTGTCCTCCTTGGACTATAAGCCTCATAGGGACTTTTTGCCTCCTGCTGTCTTCCCAGCATCCGCCTCAGTGACTGGCATGTAGTAGGAGTTCAACAAATATTTGTTTAACAGGTTAATGAATGAACGCATTTCTTCCCAAATCCATTTCAGATTGTAGAGGAGAGAAGATTCTGAAGGGCTGCCAGAGCATCTGCTCCCGGAGGTTTTTTCCCAAACAAGCTCCAACAGCTGTTTGTGCTAGAAGCCACCATAAAAAGCGTTCTTAAAAGCGAGAGGGAGAGAGCCGCGGTAACGGGGAGATCTACGGCCCAGCTGGGATCCTGGGGATGCAGCTACAGCAAGACTCAGGGGAGGGAAGGGGGAAGGCTGTAAGGGAGATGCACGGCCTGAAGAAAGGAAGACAGAAGCATCATTTTGAACGAGAGACAGAGAGAAAAGCTCAGAGAGGAAGCACTGAGAGTGGCAGAGACAGAGGTGCTAGCGCCATGGTTGACAGAGACAATGACGGAGTGGGAGATCGGAGATGGAGAGGAGGGAAGACAAGTGTTTGAACTGGCAGCTAATTCCCCAGATCCTTGAGGGGTTTTGAGAGATAGAGCGTACTGCAGGCTTCAGCCTTGGCTGGTTGATTTACGACCAGTGGGAGTGGAGCCCCAGTTGAGCTAAGCACATTAGGCAGCTGTGTGGCCTGAAACTTCTCACAGCCATGCCTGAGACTTCCCCAGGGAAGATCCCAGGATGCAGGGGATTTTGAACAGTTATCAGAAGCCAGGAGAGTCGTGGGGTGCACAGCTCATGCCTTCGTAATCACCCTGTGTTCTAATTGGGAGCCACACAAGATGCTTTGACTCAAAAGACTGAGCCTGTTGGTAGGCCTCCCTTCCTCCTTTTCCCTCCATCCCTTCCCTCCCTCCCTTTTTCCTAGCTGATTTATTAAGTATTCAGAATGAACAAGGCCATCAGGGAGGCAAAGATTAAATAAGACATGATTCTTAACTTTCAAAGAGCTCTCTGTGGCTTAGTGTAAAGAGAAGAAAAGCAGACAGTGGAATAATAGGGACGGTATGACACTGTTTATATAGACTAAATTCATTTTTATTTGTTCACGATACATGTGTTTAATGGATACTTGTAAGAATAAAAATGAAGATGGCAAAAATAATCTACCTTTGTGAACAAGGTTGCTGGGGGATGAGCTGGGACAGACAATGAAACCTGGAATGCCAGCGAAGGGAGTGTCGTCTTTAGGTGAGCAGTATGTTGCTTATTTTATTTAAGAAATAGAAGAAATAAGATAAGTGCTTTTGAATGGTTATTGTTATAGATAGTGGATACTTGGACACTTTGATGTGTGTTGTTCTTTTTAAATTTTTCGGAATTAAAAAACTCAAGAAATGGAGCAATTGATTGCAATGCAGTGAGACAAGTCACTTTCCTACACTTCTTCTTCCACATTAATCCCAGCAAATGGACGCAGCAGCGTAAAAACTTCACCATTCTCTTCCCCATGCCCCCAGTCCATTTATCCTCCAGGTCATATTTGCAGTAACAAGTTCTCCAGGGTTGAAGCAAATGAGTTAATTCTTACTAAGTAAGATGCAGGAAGAGTCCAGTCTCACCTTGAGAGCCTTCAGAAGTCAGGACAATGGGTAGTTTGTTGGGAGTCCCAGTGAGTAGACTCCTCTGAGCATGTTTTTCTCCAAAGACTTCTTCCTTCGCAGGCAAATGATAAGATGATATATGACACAGTCTATATTTGTACAATGTCTGGCTCTTTGGAGTCAGACAGACCAGAGGGAGGGGCTCTTTCCTAAGTGTGTGACCTTGAGCAGACTGCTAAGCTTTCTCTGGGATTTAGTTCCCTCGCTTGTAGAATGGGAACAATTGTGAGATTTAAATGACCTGGTACAAGTGAAGGGACCAAGAAGCCCAGCAGAGTGCCCAGCAAACAAAAGATTCTCAGCCTGGGTTAGTCCCCAGTTTCCTCATCTGAAGGATGCCCCTTCATGAGTCACCATTAGTAAATGGCCATACTCACCAGGACTTCTTGAGTCTGAAAAAATCCCACCTCCGCCCCTACCCCCCTCCCACCCCCCTCACAGAGAAAACAGCTTTTCAAGAGGCAACATGGTGTGGTCTCTGGGCCTAAAAAGTCTAGGGCCTTGGGGAAGGAAGGAGTTCCAGGGTCCGAGAGCGACTGAGCTGAAAGCAACATTACCGGTTCTCATACCCTGACATCCCCAACCTTGTAGTGCCTCCTGGGAAAAATCGTGTAGCTGCTTGAGCCTCAGATCAAACTGATTGAGACTGGGGCACAGGAATCTCTTCTTCTGAGAATGTTCACCACAAAATACAAATTAAAATGGTGGCAAATCATTTTCCATCCCTCAGATGACGACCAAAACTTTGATAACATCAAATGTTGGGAAGGGAGTAGGGAAATGTATGCTTTCAACCACTTCTTGGTTAAGTGGTTAAGACACCAGTTGGGATGCCTGCATCTCATATCAGAGTGGCTGGATTCAGGGCCTGGCTCTACTCTTGATTCGAGCTGCCTGTTAATGGAGGCAGCAGGCCATTGCTCAAGTCTTGGGTCTCTGTAATCCATATGGATGACTAGGATTGAGTTCCCAGTCAGGTGGTTGAAAGAATTCGGGAAATGAACCAGTGGACAAGAGATTTCTTTATGTCTGTCTCTCTATCTCTCAACTAAATATAATAATAAAAACAAAACTGTACAAACCTCATTGCTTTGGGATCCATGTCATAGGACTTGGCACAAAGAGGTCTACCTCAGGGTGCTGGCTGCAGGACTGTTAGAAATAGTGCAAGACTGGGAACAAACTCAAGCAGAGAGGAGTATCTGAATAGACCGTGATCACTCTGGATCTCACAATATTTGCAAATAAAAGGAGTAAAGTGAATCTCTAAGTACTAAGTACTGATTTAGAAATAGCCCCCAAAATATTGTTAAAAAGCAAGCTGTAATATAATCTATATAACAGATTGACATAAAAACAGTAACAACAAATAGCAAAACTACATAGAAGAGGCACCTCAAAAAGTTTGTGGCAATATAGAATTAATGATAAATTTATTGTAATGAAAAAAACTTGAAGCTCACCTATAGCTTTTTCATCAAATGCATTTTCCACGAACTTTTTGAAGTCCCCTTGTAGTCTGTGGGTACAATTATATGTATAAATAAATATATAGTAATGATCCAGAAATCTGATAATTGGGAAGAATGAGAGATAGTGGAAAGGATATTGTAGCTTGATATATAAGGTCTTAACTTTTAAACATATTAATTCATTATGTAAACATTTTAAAATAGCTTTATTCAAGTACAGTCGACACATATTATACTCCACAGATTTAAACTGGAAAATTGGATGCATCCAGACACCTGTGAAACCATGTCAGCCATCAAAATATTGAGCATATCAGTCACTCCTTTAAGTTTTCTCATGTGGCAAAATCCTGTCCAGTGCAATGCAATGTAAGGGCAAATATGCAGGATTGCTGCTAGAAAAGATTTCCTTGCTTCACATACAGACAGGCAGAAGAAAAGACCTCTCTGGCTGGCTGTTTCTTTCTGTGAATGAAGCCTGGAAGAGTGTGAGCCGTCTTACAACTCAGCGGAAAATGGAGTCAGCTTTGAACAGAACCAACATAAGAGGATGGGAAAGTAGAAAGAACTTGAGTCCTTGATAATATTTCTGAGCCTGGAGTTCACTCTCCGTGGAGCTCCCCTACTTTAGAACTTTAGTTTTAAGGTAGAACACAATGACTGGGTTGTTTATACTTGTTTGAGTTGAGTCTTTTGTTACTTGTGGCCAAAAGCATCCAATGAAATGTGCTCAAAGAATTAAGGGAGGGCTCAGAACATTGCTTTTGAATTGAAGCAGAGATTATGAGGAAGTCATAGATGACCCAAAGGCCAAGGACCAGAGGAAAAGAATGAGCTCAAGGTAGCATAGCATGTGACATGGACAGCGAGAAGGGACTGCTAGAACACTGAAGTATTTCTCCTGGGTACCCATGATGTTTTGGGAGATGGGTGGTGGACTTTCGGAAGTCAGGATAAAAGGGAGGTTGGTCTGTTGTTATTTGGGCATCAAAGAGAAGAGACCTTGATAATTAAGGAGATGGAGGCACCTGGGTTACTTTTGAACACCCTGATCCCCAGTATTCCTATCTGTAAAATGGGTATAATCGTTTCCTTCCATGACTACCTACAGAGTCCTTGTGAGAATAGACCATGATCTGAGATAAGGTAGAAAGGGCTGTAAAAATCAAACATACAACACAAATGTTCCTTCCTACCACTGATCTTCTGTCTGCAGGAGCAAAGCTATGGAGCCAAGACCGCTGGATGTCTCTTAGAAACTTGCATTGTACAATTTACAAGTCTTGGCTATGAGAAAGCCAGGGAATCTTAGCAAAGATATATTCTTCCTGAGACTCACTGGTGACATGTCCATGAACTTTCTATGCTTGCATGTGCATGCAAATGCCTATGTTGGTAGCACTCTAATCAGAGAGTGTCTGTACGTATTTGCAGTGAGGATCTTTGCTTTGTGTATCTGTGTTGGGGGCACAGTGCGGATAGCCGGGTAAAGCACAATCAGAGCCAGGTACACCTGAGTGAAAATCCAAGTCTGTTACTTCCCAGCTCTATGACCTGCAAGTTCTTCAGCACCTCTGAGCCTTATTTTTCACTTGTAAAATGTGGCTGCTATGACTCACAGGGAGGCTATGAATTTGAAAGTTGAACTTTAAAGTGCTCTGACAACCATAAGGGGCCTAAGTGGAATACACCTGAGCAATGTATGAATGAAACTGCATGTGTGTTTGAGTGAGTGAGTGAGTGAGTGTGTGTGTGTGTGTGTGAGAGAGAGAGAGACAGAGAGACAGAGAGAGAGATACAGAGAGAGAGAGAAGGAGGGAGGGAGAGGGGGAGAGAGAGAGAGAGGGAGAGAGAAAGGGAGGGAGGTGTGATATGAGAGAAGTAGATATATGGGTGTGTCTGTTTATATACATGGGTATTATGTGTGATCACAAATTAGTAAATGTGTGACAAGGATGGAGAAAATGGTAGAGGATGAATAAGAATTAGTAAGAAAGGAAAACCTGCAGAAAGTTTAGAAGAGAGAGGAATAAGACGGCATGAGCCCAGATCTCTGTCGTCTGGAAGCCTCTGCCAACTCCAGGAAGGCAGACTGCAGTTGGTCCAGAAACCTCAGGGATTCTCCCTGGAATGAGTCCATCTTCTGACTCCTCTGTTCCGGGATCACCTCTCAACACTTATAAACATTATCCAGGACGCTGGGGCCAAAGAAGGGTATTTTCGTGGTTGCAAGGTCAATTTCTTTGACCTTCCAAAAAGTAAGGGGATATTCTATCTGGGTGCTTTGCCTCTATCCTCAAAAACAGGCCCGCCTCTGCTTGCTCCCCACAATCCCGCCCAGGACTCTTTCTTTATTTTTTAAATTTATTTTTTAAGGAATACAAATTTAATAAGTACAACTGTAGGATTATAGTTATCCTTCCCACCATACCCGACCTCCTGCCTCCCCTAGACTTCCATCCCTCCTTCTCCTCCCTCTCCCCTTGCTGGTCCCATTCTCCATTAAGATTCATTTTCAGTTAACTTTGTGCACAGAAGACAAGCTCTATACTAAATAAAGATTTCAACAATTTGCACATGCACATGCACACACACACACACACAAAACTGTGTGAGAACTAGTTTTACAGTTAACTCTCATAATACAACTCATTGAGGACAGAGGTCCTGCATGGGTAGTTAGTACACAGTGACTCTTGTTGTTAATTTAACAATTAACACTCTTATGGATGAAGTCAATGACCACCCAAGGCTCTTAACATGAGCTGCCTAGGCCATGGAAACCTTTTGAGTTCACAAGTTTCGTCAGTATTTGGACAAGGCCATAAGCAAAGTGGAAGTATTCTCCTGCCTTGAGAGAAAATTACATCCTTTTTTGATGGCCACTTCTTTCCACTGGGGTCTCACTCACACAGATCCTTCATGTAGTACATTTTCTTGCCACAGTGGCTTGGATTCCCATGCCATAAATGCTGTCACTGGCTTTTCAGCCAGGTCAGGAAGCCTTAAGGGCTGATTCTGAGGTCATAGTGCTACTTAAAACCATGTCATTCTATGAGTCTGCTGTGTGGACTGCTTCCCATGTTGGACATTCTTTCCTTTTTAATTCTATCTATTATTATTGCCAGGCACTTGATCTTACTTATGTGATCTCTTTAACACTTAATCCTATCTATATGTTCATTTTAACACTTAATATGATCTCTTTAACAATTAAGATGGCTTTTTTACCACCAAGCTTAACGGGATTTGGAGTCCCATGATAAGTTTTTAAACTGTACCCTTAGAAGTAAATCTGTAGGAATGTATACAGAACTATACAGTTTTACAATTACAAACTTACTCCTCTCTCTTATTCCCACTCTTATTTTTTGCTGAGATTTATTTTCAATTGCCTTTATACACATACGATTAACTCTATGTTAAGTAAAGAGTTCAACAAATAGTATGAAGAAAGAAAAACAAACGAAAAAACAACCAAAACTGTTCCTTGACATTCAAGACAAGGGTAGCTCAAGTCATCCCTTCTTGAAGTGTCAATTTCACGTCTACAGATTTTGTTTTAGGTGCTGTATTAGTTCTCACAGATCAGCGAGAACATACTGTATTTGTCCCTTTGGGATTGGCTTATTTCACTAAATATGATGTTTTCCAGATTCATCCATTTTATTGCAAATGATCGGATTTCATTTTTTGTCCTGTGTAGTATTCCATGGAGTATATATCCCATAATTTCTTTATCCAGTCTTCAGTTGATGCGTCCCACAATTTCAACACCAGAAACTTCTTGCTGCCTTCCTGTCTCTGATCTCTATTGTTCCTCCAGGCACTCAGTACACAGCCAGCAACCTTGATCTATTGTGATGTATGGTGTCCCTGCCTCACTCTGCATGGAGGGTCTCTTTAATTCAAGTTGGGCTCAAACATCTGGGGTGGGTACTATTGTGCAGTAGGTTAAGCTGCCACCTGCAGTGCTGGCAACCCATATGGGCACCCTTTGAAGTCCCAGCTGCTACACTCCCGATCCAGCTCCCTGCTAATGCCCTTTGGAAAGCAGTGGAAAGATGACCCAAATACTTGGACCCCTGCCACTCATGTAGGAGATCCAGAAGAAGCTCCTGGCTCCTGGCTTCAGCCTGACCTAACCCTGGCCATTGTGGCCTTTGGAGAGTGAACCAGCACATGGATGATCTCCCTTTCTCTCTCTTTCTCTTTCTGTCTCTGTAACTTTGCCTTTCAAATAAATAAACAAATCTTTAAAAAGAATAATAACCTCTCCTAGGAGAGGTCTTCTGTGACTTGCCAGTCCACAGCAACATGGTTGTCCACATCCAGCTATCCCATTATAAGCAAAGTACATAGACCATGTGTGCACAGTATGATGGGTAGTTGTGTAATTCACACAGCCATATCACTATCCTTTCCCTGCCCCCACATTAAGAAGTAAAACATTATCTGCACCCTAGAAAGAAGCTCTTTTCATCCCTAAATGTCTCCTCCCAGGCACACTCTCTCCCTGCTCCCTGCAATTAACCTCCACTTTGACCTTTTGATCATCAGTCTGTGCTGGCTGTTTAGCTGCTGTCTCCAGGTGTCAAGCCCACCATCCCAGTGGCTGTTTTGCGGTGCTAAAGCTGGGACACTGAAACCCACTTTTCTCTCTTACCACAGGCCTTCTCTTATTTTCTCCTTACACAAGGGAGAAAGCACTTGTTTTTCCCCCATTTGCTTTCTGTACCTGTCAGCTGCGCCACAGCAAAACAGTTTGTTGCAGTATCAGAAATTGATTGTGATTTTTACTAAAAGGGATAAAGTATTAAATTGTACATCAACAATCAGGACAAAGGCTGATCAAGTCACTGTTTCTCATAGTGCCCATTTCACTTCAACAGGTTTCCTTTTTGGTGCTCAGTTAGTTGTCACTGATCAGGGAGAACATATGATATCTGTCCCTTTGGGACTGGCTTATTTCACTCAGCATAAGGTTTTCTGTGGGGAGCAACTCGGACTAGACTGTTACTGGAATTAAGACTTATTCTATGCATCTGCTCTCCCACAATATGGCGCTGGGAGAGGAGGAAACAGCTTCTACACAGCTGCCTCCAGTTCAACCAACAAGCTGCAGGACCTGCTCCTGATTGGAGGAGAGCAGCGTACTCGGCGTGTGGGTAGCAGAGTTGGGATTGGTGGAAGAGGACTATAAAGGAGGAGAGAGACAACATGCACCAGGAACATCTATGTGAAGGAACACCTGAGCAGTCCCCGAGAGAGCCGGCCGGCGGTGTGCCGCTCCCCCGTGGAAGTGGGGAAAGTGGCAGGGGGATCCACCCTTCCACGGAGGTGGAAGGGACGGTAGCCAACCCGGGAAGAACCAGCAGCAAACCCGGGGAGGGCCGAGCAGACAAAAGAACAGCACAGGGTCCTGTGTCGTTCCTCCACCAAGAGGGGGAGCGACAGTTTTCCAGATTCCTCCATTTTGTTGCAAATGACCAGATTTCATTTTTTATTGCTGTATAGTATTCTATAGAGTACATGTCCTATAATTTCTTTATCCAGTCTACTGTTAATGGGCATTTAGGTTGATTCTCTGTCTTAGCTATTGTGAATTGAGCTGCAATAAACATTAAGGTGCAGACCGCTTTTTTGTTTACCAATTTAATTTCCTTTGAGTAAATTCCAAGGAGTGGGATGGCTGGGTTGCATGGTAGGGTTATATTCAGGTTTCTGAGGAATCTCCAGACTGACTTCCATAGTGGCTTTACCAGTTTGCATCCCCACCAACAGTGGGTTAGTGTCCCTTTTTCCCCACATCCTCGCCAGCATCTGTTGTTGGTAGATTTCTGAATGTGAGCCATTCTAATCGGGGTGATGGTTTCTGCCTCATGAGTGTATCTTTTCTAATATAATTTCCTTGTATTTCTTTATGCAGTACCTTTACCTAAGGATGCATTCCTGAACACTAAAATATGGTTTAACTGATATTAAACTTAACCTAAAGGGAATTAAACAGTTTATACTCTTTGGAGGCCAACTTCGTTCACTCATTATGATGTATTTGGATGTGTTGTACCTTATCCACTTGTATTGTGGTAAAATCCCATTCTATGAACACGACACAATTTATTTATACATTATTCTCTTGAAAGACATTTGGGTTGTTTATAGTTGGTAGCTATTACAAATACTAAAAACCATAAAGAAAATTCTCTTTTTAAAAATTTTTTATTAGCATAAATAGAACAGACACTTACCACAGCCAGGGCTGGGCCAGGCCGAAAGCAGGAACCAGGATCTCTATCTGGTCTTCTAAATGGGGAGCAGGGACAGAACCACTACAGCCATCAGGGTAAGCACCAGCAGGAAGCTGCATTGGAAGCAGATCTAGGACTTGAAACCAGGAACTACAATATGAGACAAGGACATCCCAAGTGTTAGGTAACCACTGTGCCAAACAACTACCACTAATTTTTAAATTTTATATTAGCCTTCCATCCAGGAATAAACTAAAATTAGCTAGGATGTATATCTTAATTATATGTTATTGGAATAATTTTGCTAATATGTTAATTATAATTTTTGCACTTTATGGGAGAGACTATTTGCAATTTCCTTTTTTTGTATTATTCTTAGCAAATCTGATATCAAGACCATAATTTGTCTTATAAAATGAATTGAAAAATGTTTCCTTTTTTTCTACTCTTTGGAAGAATTTGAATAATACATTTGACAGAATTTGCTTGTGTACCTGTCTGAACCTAGAATTTTCTTTAAGGAAAAGATTTAATTATGAATTATGACTGGCCCTATTCATAATTCCTATTTCTTATTGTGTCTGTTTTGCTAAATTTTGTTTCACTAATAATATGCTTATTTTATTCAATTTACTTCAAGTTCACTGACGTGAAATACTATAAGCTATAATTTTATCATATTTTATTTCTGTAGAATGTGTAGTAGTACCCTCTTTTCATTGGCTATCTGTTCTTCTTCTCTTTATTTAATTCTCTTTATTTAATTATTTGAGGGGCAGAGTGACAGAGAGACAAAAAGAGAAAGAGAATCTTCCATCCATTGGTTCACTTCCCAAACAGTGACAATGGCTGGAGCTGGGCAGTCCAAAGCCAAGCACCTGAAACTGTTTTTGAGTCTTCCATGTACATGGCAGGGGCCAAAGTACTTGGGCCATCTTCTGCTGCTTTCTCAAGTACATTAGCAGGGAGCTGGATTAGAAGTGGAGCAGCTGGGACTTGAACTGGTGCCCATATGGGATGCTGGTGTTGCAGGTGGCAGCTTAGCTCACTGGACAGCAATGCTGCAAACCTCCCCCACCCTGTATCGCTTTCAATCAACATTTCCAGCCATTTACCAACAGTACTAGTCTTCAAAGGACCAACTTTTGGCTTTACTGATTCTGCCTATTGTATGGTTGTTTATTATTAATTTTTAAAAATATTTATTTATTTGAAAGTCAGAGTTACATTGAGAGAGAAGGAGAGGCAAAGAGAGAGGTCTTCCATCCGTTGGTTCACTCCCCAATTGGCCACAATGGCTGCAGGTGCACCAATCTGAAGCCAGGAGCCAGGAGCTTCTTCCAGGTCTCCCATGCAGGTGCAGGGGCCTAAGGACTTGGGCCATCTTGTACTGCTTTCCCAGGCCATAGCAGAGAGCTGGATCAGAAGTGGAGCAGCCAGAACTCGAACCGGCGCCAATATGGGATTCAGACATTGCAGGCAGCGGTTTTATCCACTATGCCACAGTGCCAGCTGCTATTATTAATTTTTGTTCTTATTTTTATTGCCTTTAAAAATTATTTGGCATCAATGTGTTTGTATTTTTCTATTGTTCTGAGATAAATGCTTCACCATTACACTCAAATACTGGAGCCATCACCTGCTGCCTCTCAGGGTATGAATTAGCAGGAAATTGGAATTAGGAGTGGAGTTGGGACTGGAACTCTGGCACTCCAAGATTGAATGTGCCATTTTCATTGCTTTTGACTTCTCCTTCTGCCTGAGAAAACACCAGTTACTAGTTCCTTATTGTAGGCCTACTATGATCAACTCTCCCAGACAAAATTCAGATTGCATGGAAAGTCTTTACTTTAGGTTCATTTTTTTAAAGATTTATTTATTTGAAAGAGTTACACACAAAGAGAAGAGGAGGCAGAGAGAGAGAGAGAGAGAGAGAGAGGTCTTCCATCCACTGGTTGGCCCCAATGTTGGGCACAATGGCTGGAGGTGTGCCAATTAGAAGCCAGGAGCCAGGAGTTTCTTCTGGGTCTCCCACGTGGGTGCAGGAGCCCAAGGCCTTGAGCCATCCTTTACTGCTTTCCCAGGCCATAGCAAAGAGCTGGATTGGAAGTGGAGCAGTCGGGACTGGAACCAGTGCCCATATGGGATGCTGGCACTACAGGCAGCAGCTTTACCTGCTACACCACAGCACCAGCCCCTTAGGTTCATTTTTTTTTTCAACTTTTATTTAATAAATATAAATTTCTAAAGTACAACTTTTGAATTATAGTGGCTTTCCCTCCCATAACCTCCCTCCCACCCGCAACCATCCCATCTCCCACTCCCTCTCCCATCCCATTCTTCATCAAGATTCATTTTCAATTATCTTTATATACAGAAGATCAACTTAGTATATACTAAGTAAAGATTTCAACAGACTGCACCCACACAGACACACAAAGTATAGAGTACTGTTTGAGTAGTAGTTTTACTGTTAATTCTCATAGTACAACACATTAAGGACAGAGGTCCTACATGAGGAACAGGTGCGCAGTGACTCCTGTTGTTGATTTAATTGACACTCTTATTTATGATGTCAGTAATCACCCGAGGCTCTTGTCATGGGCTGCCAAGCTATGGAAGCTTCTTGAGTTCACCAATTCCAGTCTTATTTAGACAAGGCCATAGTCAAAGTGGAAGTTTTCTCCTCCCTTCAGAGAAAGGTAGGTACCTCCTTCTTTGATGACCTATTCTTTCCACTGGGATCTTACTCACAGAAATCTTTCATCTAGTTTTTTTTTTTTTTTTTTTTTTTTTTTTTTTGCCACAGTGTCTTGGCTTTCCATGCCTGTGAAACTCTCATGGGCTTTTTAGCCAGATCCAAATGCCTTAAGGGCTGATTCTGAGACCAGAGTGCAGTTTAGGGCATCTATGAGTCTACTGGTATCCTGCTTCCCATGATGGATCATTCTCCCCTTTTTAATTCTATCAATTATTATTTGCAGATACTGTTCTTATTTATGTAATCCCTTTGACACTTAATCCTATCTTTTTGATGAATTATGAACTTAAACTGATCACTTTAACAAGTAAGATGGCATTGGTACATGCCACCTTGATGGGATTGAATTGGAATCCCCTGGCATGTTTCTAGCTCTATCATTAGGAGTAAGTCCAAGTGAGCATGTGCCGAACTGTACATCTCCTCCCTCTCTTATTCCCACTCTTATATTTAACAGGGATCACTTTTCAGATAATTTTAAATGCCTAAGAGTAATTGTGTGTTAATTAAAGAGTTTAACCAATGGTATTAAGTAGAACAAAAAATATTAAAAGGAATAAAATAGTAAGTTGTCCCTTGACAGTTAGGACAAGGGCTGATCAAGACATTGTTTTTCATAGTGCCCATTTCACTTCAACAGGTTTCCTTTTAGGTGCTCAGTTAGTTGTCACTGATCAGGGAGAACATATGATATTTGTTCCTTTGGGACTGGCTTATTTCACTCAGCATAAGGTTTTCCAGATTCCTCCATTTTGTTGCAAATGAGCGGATTTTCATTTTTTTTTACTGCTGTATAGTATTCTATAGAGTACATGTCCTATAATTTCTTTATCCAGTCTACTGTTGATGGGTATTTAGGTTGATTCTCTGTCTTAGCTATTGTGAACTGAGCTGCAATAAACATTAAGGTGCAGACAGCATGTTTGTTTGCCAATTTCATTTCCTTTGGGTAAATTCCAAGGAGTGGGATGGCTGGGTTGTATGGTAGGGTTATATTCAGGTTTCTGAGGAATCTCCAGACTGACTTCCATAGTGGCTTTACCAGTTTGCATTCCCACCAACAGTGTGTTGGTGTCCCTTTTTCCCCACACCCTCACCAGCACCTCTTGTTGATAGATTTCTGTATATGAGCCATTCTAACCAGGGTGAGGTGAAACCTCATTGTGGTTTTGATTTGCATTTCCCTGATTGCTAGTGATCCTTAACATTTTTTCATGTGCCTGTTGGCCATTTGGATTTCCTCTTTTGAAAAATGTCTATTTAGGTCCTTGGCCCATTTATTAACTGGGTTGTTTTGTTGTTTTGGAGTTTCTTGATCTCTTTGTAGATTCTCGTTATAAATCCTTTATAGGTTGCATAATTTACAAATATTTTTTCCCATTGTGTTGGTTGCCTCTTCACTTTCCTGACTGTTTCTTTTGCGGTACAGAAACTTCTCAATTTGATGTAATCCCAATTGTTAATTTTGGCTTTGACTGCCTGTGCCTCTGGGGTCTTTTCCAAGAAGTCTTTGCCTGTGCCTATATCTTGCAGGGTTTCTCCAATGTTCTCTAATTATTTGATGTTGTTGGGTCATAGATTTAGATCTTTAATCCATGTTGAGTGGATTTTTGTGTAAGGTGTCAGGTAGGGGTCTTGCTTCATGCTTCTGCACGTGGAGATCCAGTTTTCCCAGCACCATTTGTTGAATAGACTGTCCTTGCTCCAGGAATTGGTTTTAGATCCTTGATCAAATATAAGTTGGCTGTAGATATTTAGATTGATTTCTGGTATTTCTATTCTGTTCCATTGGTCTATCCATCTATTTCCGTACTTAGGTTCATTTTTTTTTTTTTTTTTTTGACTGGCAAAGTGGACAGTGAGAGAGAGAGACAGAGGAAAAGGTCTTCCTTTTGCCACTGGTTCACCCTCCAATGGCTGCAGCTGGCCCACCGCGCTGATCCGATGGCAGGAGCCAGGTACTTATCCTGGTCTCCCATGGGGTGCAGGGCCCAAGCACTTGGGCCATCTTCCACTGCCTTCCCTGGCCACAGCAGAGAGCTGGCCTGGAAGAGGGGCAAGTAAGACAGAATTCGGTGCCCCGACCGGGACTAGAACCTGGTGTGCCGGCGCCGCAAGGCAGAGGATTAGCCTAGTGAGCCGCGGCACCGGCCAGGTTCATTTTTGAAAGGGACTTTAGCTAGGTTGAGAATTGTACTTTGGCACATATTTTCTTTTGTCATTTAAAAGAAATTATTGCACTGTTTCTCTTGAGAAGTGAGTTATTGGTCTGATTGTTCCTCCTTTGGAGGTATTGTGTCCTTTTTCTGAGGCCACTTTTTTTTTAAAGATTCATTTTATTTATTTGAAAGAGTTGCAGAGAGAGATAGAGACATAGAGAGAAAGATCTTCCATCTGCTGGTTCACTCCCCAAATGGCCACAATGGCTGAGCCAATCTGAAGCCAGGAGCCAGGAGCCAGCTTCTTCTGGGTCTCCCATGTGGGTGCAGGGGCCCAAGGACTTGGGCCATCTTCTACTGCTATCCCAGGCTGTAGCAGAGAGCTGGATCAGAAGAGGAGCAGCCAGGACTAGAAACGGCGCCCATATGTGATGCTGGTGCTTCAAGCCAGGGCTTTAACCCGCTGCACCACAGTTCTGTCTGAGGCCACTTTTAAGACAAATGCTCTAGTTCTGTATGGCTAATTTGAGTTTCTGCCCAGAGATGATGGGCCCTAGACTTCAATTTCTGTCCTCCCTGCAGTGAGAGATGGTCAAAGGTGGCTTCTTCATCTCTTCTGGACCAGCAAAGTCCCTGGGACAAATTCTGCACACACATCACTAAATCCTGCCACCTGTCATCCCTGTTCCAGTGATTCTTTACTATACGTGTTAGCTCTCTGACAAAACTCTCAAGCAGATTTTGCAAAATTATGCATTTTTTCTTAGTATTTTCACCTTGGTGCAATCTCCTTAGTTCATCACTACTGACTGTATGTGTTGCCTCATCTTATTTTCTTTCTAGTTTTTAATGACATCTGAACTATGGTTGCTTGTTCATTTGCCTGTTTTTGTAACCATCCCAGTAGACTCTAGACCTCATAAGATTGAAGACTTTATCTTGATCACTTTTGGGAACTCAACCTTGGTCCCTGATCAGGTGCAGATTAGGCTCTGTATTCAATGCCATCTCAAACCACATTGTTCTTGCCTTCTCTGCTGCTTGCCCTCAGTGGTACTTTCCCTAGCCTCTCTCTCACCACAGGTCCTTTGCACCTGCTGTTTCTGCTCCCTGTGAAGTCCTTCCCTTCTTATTTCACATAATTAAGTCCTCAGCTCGAGAATAACTTCTCAGGGAAACTACCCCAAGCTGCCTTTTATGGGTTAATTCTCACCATTACATAGTTCTTAAGTACTACATACGTATCACTCATGGTACTTTTTACAATTTAGTAGATGCAATTGTGTAATAATTTCATTACAAACTCCATGAGGGAAGATACTTGTCTGTTTTTCTCATGACAGTGTCTCCAGCAACTAAACAGTGCCTGGTTCTCAAAAAACATTTCACGAATCAATGAATTCATCAATCCGCTTTATATTATCCTTATTTTATGGTTGAGAATATGAGAAAATTGTTGAGTTTCAAGTTAGCTGTCTGTCATCTAGAGACATATAAGTGTGTTTTCTCTGTGTTCTGTATGACATGAAACTCATTTGTAGAGATTTTTAAGGCCCAGTTTCCTCACCTGTAAAAAAAGCCTGAGCCCTGCCTCAGTTGATTCACATGCATAGGAGCCTAGCACATTGCACACTCCTATTATTGCTCTATTGTTGTCTTTCCTGGAGGACTCTTTCAGCAGGAAGGAGAAAAAAATCACTTGGATACAGAGCCATTAGCAGTGAGCTTTGAGTGGATGGGAGTGCTGATGAGATATCATCAGGGGCAGATAAGGAACCTGAGAATCAGAAGGAGAGAGACTAGGGAGCAGGGGGAGGTGAGAAAAGAGTGGCACACAGCTCTCATTGCCCGGGGCTCTGACCACTTGCTGTCTGCTCTGGCTTCAGCTCTAAGAAGGGCCCTCCACCCTTTCTGCAAACAGCTCCAGTGTGCTTGCAGCAGACTGCCGATGCAGTACTTCACCTAGCACTCAAGATCTAGCTGCGCTCAATTTTCTCAAAAAACATTTTTACTTATTTACTTGAGAGGCAGAGAGAATGCTTCCATCTGCTGGATTACTCCCAAAATACCCACAACAACCAGGGCTAGACTTGGCTGAAAGCAGGAGCCAGAAACTCAATCCATGTCTCCCATGTGGGTAAGAGCAAACCAATTACTTAAGCCTTCACTGCTGCCTCCCAGGATCTGTATTAGCAGAACGTAGGAGTCAGGAACTAGAGCTGAGTATCAAACCAGGTCCTCCCAGGTGGAACTTGAGCATCTTAACAGCTGGATTAAATGCCCTCCCCCATTCAGTTTACTTCAGTTTCATCACCTGTCGGTCAGCAGTGTTCCAGATGAGCTGTCTTGAAACAGCAGAAGCCAGTGAGGTGTTGCCTTGAGTTCCTGTCTCACTGCCAGAGACTCCCCGAGTGACCTTGGACGTCTGATGACCTCAAAGAGCCGTCCCTGGACTTGTCAGCCCTGGCCCTGGCAAGTATGGTGGAGGCTGGCCAGGGCAGCAGGAGGTTGACAGGGGCCTTGGCAGCAGAAGTGATGCATGCTCTGGTTTTCACTCTTGGAAGTCTCCATTGCTGCTCAGACAACACAAGGCAGCAGTGAATGCCCAGAAAGACCCGAGCCTGTCGCAGTGTGCTTTGAGCAACTGACATGAGCAGGCCTAAGAGCCAGACTGTGTGCAACAGATATAGGCTGTAACTGAAGGCCTGTGGCATTCAAAGGCCCACCCACAGTGGTCAGGGGCATCCTCTGTGTCTTTGGAATGATCCTGAATCCATAAAGTCAAGATTTCTCCCCGGCCTGGAGCATTGCACTGAATTTATCTGGGAATGAAAATGGTCCATCAATAACAATAACAATTTACACTCAGCAAACTGTTGTTTGACCACGTGTTGATTTCATTAAGGCTGGATCACAGTAATCATGCTAATAACAGTGTGTGGTTCCCACTTGCCCTCCTACAAGGTTTTAAGAGTTCAGCCTTTGCTTGATGGGCTGACACTGAATTCTGGAATGATTAGCTTGTGACTAGGAGGAAAAAACAAAACAAGTATTGAGTGAAAGTTGAAGAACTTAATGCTGTGACTGTGATTAATTATCTATTTGTTTGCCAACTATTTTTCAGCACCTATTGTGTGCCATGTACTGTGGTAGGTACCCAGGATACACTAGTTGAGTAAGTCAGGCTCAGTGCATTCATTATCTGTTGTCACTAAACAATACTAACTGCAAACTTAGCAGCTTAACATAACACACATTTGTGATCTCAGAGTTTCTGTGGGTCAGAGTCTGGGCATGAGTTGACAGGGTCCTCTCCAAGGTCATAATCAAAGTGTCAGCCAGAGCTGGGCTCTCATTGGAAGTTTTTACTGGGGAAGGATCCTCTTACATATTCGCGGAGTTATCAGGGTTCAAGTTCTTGCAGCTTGTGAGCCTCAGTTTCTAGCTAGCTGTCAGTTGGAGGTTACCCTCCATTCTGTGCCATCAGCTTGTCATCTGCTTCATCAAACCACTGAGGGAGAGATGGATGACTGACGCTGTCAGCTTATGTAATATAATCCTAGAACTGACATCTTGTCACCTTTGCATGTAGGTTAGGAGTGAGTCACAGCTCCTGGCTGCACTGGAGGATTTGAGCACCAGGATTTGGGGATACCTAGGGATCATCTTAGAGTCTGTCTACCCTTGTTTCTGCTCTCATTCAGGCTACAGTGTAGACATCTGTGGAGTAGAATAACTCCTAGCTTGAAGTGAGATTCAGGCTACAGAAGGGGAAGATTCGGGTAATACCCTACCTCTGCCTCATGAAGCATGAGGAGGAATTGTTCAAATCAGCTGTGGGGTAAGTGTGTGTGTGGGGGGGGGGACGGGCGGAGTATGGCATGGGTATGATTCACAGAAGGCTCTAGGAAGAGGAATTTTAAACTCAGAATACCTGAGAGCAAAAGGCAGCCATGGTGATCACCTAATCTATTGGTTCTCAGTCTGGATGCACATCGGAAGTAGCCAAACAGCTTTCTGAACCACACATGTCCAGGTCCTGCCCCCTGAGTCTCTGATGAATGAGTTTCAGGAGGGCACAGGCATCAGGTGTTCTAAAGGCTCCCCAGCTGACATTGTGGTGAAGCAGGTAAAGCCATCACCTGGTTCCTGTCCCAGCCGCTCCACTTGTGATCCGGCTCCCTGCTAACAGCCTGGGAGAAGCGGAAGATATCCAAAGGAGCTTGGGACCCTCTTACCCACGTGGAAACCTGGATGAAGCTCCAGGCTCCTGGCTTTGACATGACAAATAAATATCTGGACAATCACTGGTCATTGCAGCCATTTAGGGAATGAACCAGTGGATAGATCTCTTTCTCTCCCTCTGTAACTCTTTCAAAATAAATACATAAATGAATCTTGAAAAATTAAATCAAAGCTCCCCACATGATCTTAATGTGTGACCAAGGTTGAGAACAGCCCCAGGCTGAATCCTTCAGTTTTACAGATAAGGAATTTGGAGCTCCGAAGGGAAATGAGTCACCCAAGGATATACAGCTGCTATTTGACAGGGTGATAAATGCAGAGGGCACTGGTCTGGCAGATGAAGAAAATCAGCCTCTGTCCCTTTCTCTCTAGGACTCAATTTCCTCATGTAAAATGATACAGAGCAGAGGATCTCAGAGCTCCCCCACTATTTTTTTTTTTTTTTAAGATTTATTTGAGAGGCAGAGGCAGAGAGAGAGAGAGATTTTTCCCATCTGCTGGTTCACTCCCCAAATGGCTGACCAGGCCAAAGCCAGGAACCAGGAGCTTCATCTGAGTCTCTCACATGGGTTCAGGGGCCCGAGCACTTGGGCCATCTTCTGCTGCTTTCCCAGGTGTATTAGCAGGCAGCTGGATAAAAAATAGAGCATCCTGGGGTCAACATGGTGCTCTACCCACGACACCACAGCGATGCTGCCTCAGAGCCACTTCTAATGCAGGTGATTCTGTGATTCCCTCTAGGTAAACACCAGCTCCATATGTGCAGCTGTCCTGAGACTGGTACCCAGCTGTCTCCATTCTGGTCAGTGACTTTGGGAAGTGTGGCCAAGGCCCTTCTCTGAGTGAGGCTGCCTGGGAGACTGGACATTCATGAACATGCCCTTTTGCTGGGCACAAGTTTGTCTCCTGAAGCACATGAGAAGTTCACCCAGCAGGAAGCTGCTCTGGCTGGGTTTAATCTGTGATGTGCTTATTAGGATTAACGTTTTAATTAAAATTGACATCTCAAAGGCTACCTCCAAAAGAGGCATGCTTTTATGAAAAGGCACATTGTGGTGGCATACATGACTCTGCCAAGTGACCAGGCAGGTGGCTGTGGAGTTAATATAGGAGCCCCCAGTTCTCTGCTCTGGCTGTATTCGCCCATTACCTGCCAGTGTTGGTGGATCCATCCATGCATACTCTAGCAACTAGGACGGGTCAAAGACTGTGCTGTTCTTGGACTCTGGGGACCAGAACTCCCCTCCAGCTCTGGACAAGTGTGTTGGTTTCTCTGGGGCTCAGCTTCCTCCATGTAACACAGGCTGCTTCATTATCTATGGTGTAAGAAAACACTTGCCGAGTGCCTACTCTGAGTTACTACCCCCATCTTTCTCCTCCAGGAGTTCACAGGTGGAGGCAGGGTGGAGCACAGGTAAGACAATCAATGCACGAGAAGGCCCTGAGCTCAGTGCAAGGCTCGTAGGAAGCTCTTGGGATAATTATGTCCAGGTGTGGTGGGAGCGACACTAGCTTGAAATCACACATCCGGGGTGGGGGAAGGGAGAATAAGCCATGCTTCCAAGAAGTATTCTCATTAATTGATTGTCCAGATATTTATTGAGCCCTGAGTACATGGCAGGCACTGTCTTGGGGAATGGGAATAGAGTGGTGAATGAGGCAGTGACATTGACCTTGTCTTTAGAGAACTTAACCATCTCATGGGAATAATAGTCATAGTAATAAGCATGGCTGAAAAGTACTTACATATGCTTTGTGCTTCTTTTACATGTCTCATTTCATTTATCCTCACCAACAACCTTACCATGTAGGAACTGTTATTTTGCCTTTTTACAGATGAGTAGCCTCAGAGGGCTGAGGACCTTCCCCAGAGTTGCCAAACTAGGAAATGGCAGAGCTGGGATACCTTCCCTGAGCTGGGTAACTCAGAGCCTGAACACTTACCACTAGATTATTCTAGGATTGAGGCCATGGATAACCAATGGAGTGGTTGAATGAATGTGTGTAGGTGTATACATGAGTGTGTGTGTATGAGAAAGAGACAGAGTACACTGGTTGGTGGGCAGGAATGTTGCTGACCAAGCGCCTCCTCTGCAGCCCCAGGAGACACCCTCCTCCCATTTCACACCACACTTGTTGGTGATGTGAAGGGATCAGTCTGGTAAGACAGCTGCTGCCTGCTCTTTTTTAAGGAACTGTAAAAATTGGTGGTACCTTATTAAGATGAAATCTAGAGACAGAGAGAGATTCAGAGGATTCTCCATTCAAAGTTCTTTTTTTGTGGACCTAGAGGTCACTGGTGTGAGGTATACAGGTTCTGTTTGGCCAAGGCCACTGTCCTACTCACACTTGATGCTGCAGTTTGAAGGGTCAGCCCTCAGAGGCTTGCTTCAGAGGGACACTCCCAGGCCTGGGAAAGGAGTCAAGATTCCATTAGACAGCATGGAGATCCTAGAGCCAGGGTGATGTGGGAAAGGTTAGATAGATAATTTCAAGTTCACAAGCTGGAAGCTGC
The DNA here is from genome assembly GCF_051225735.1 of Oryctolagus cuniculus. Classification (NCBI taxonomy): domain Eukaryota; kingdom Metazoa; phylum Chordata; class Mammalia; order Lagomorpha; family Leporidae; genus Oryctolagus; species Oryctolagus cuniculus. The sequence goes on along the minus strand of NC_142872.1, from coordinate 42,386,034 downwards.
ATCTCCTTTGCTCCGTGTTGCCATGTTCACCTACCTGTCAATCAGGAGACCCCTCCCCAGGAAGTACTTCCTCTTACCTGGGACGTGCCCTGGGATGTGGGGATGGTATCATGTAAACACTTTGGTTTTTCTAAAGGCCATAAAATCTAGGAAGAATGGAAGCTCCGCTTTCTTCCTTGTGAACTCAGGATAAGCAGAGCGAGCTATATCTTTTTCTTTGGTCCATTCTCCGTTAATAAAGCCCTAATGGGCCTGTGTATTTTCCTCACTTTGTAAATAAAGTTTATCACACGGTATGCCGTGTTTGGGCCTGTATTTGGAATTCTTCTCTAAGTAAAAGGCAAGAGCCTGGAAAATTAATTTAGGCCCAACCCAGCCCATAACAAGGGAACTCAGTCCAGGTGGGACTGGCTAATTGACCGCGGGGGCGGGACTCCTCTAAGGCCTTGGGGTGGGACCCAACCTTTAGGAGGGACTCTGGTTATGCCACTGGGGGTGTAATCCTTATAGTAACCCTGGCAAGGTACTATACTGATAAGGAAACCAAAGTGATGTTGGGTTCCTGAAGTCACACAGCAGGAGGGTTTTGGAGCCAGGATTTAAATCTAGGTAGGAAAACCGTGGTCAGAGAGGTTAAACGTGTCCTAGGTCACACAGCGTGTAGGTGATAGCATAGCTCCAGAGTCAGTGCCCTTTCTGTAATATGAGTCCTATAGGAAGTGCAGGAGGTTCAGTTAGCTGCTGATTGAGACAGAAGGGAAGGGACATGGGGCTCAGCAGGGAGGCCAGGTGTCCTTCCTCAGCCCACCTGAGTGACTGTGCCTGGGAGCTGGGCTGGGTATGGTCCAGGATGCCTGGACCAAGACATGAGTATCCCCAGAACTACAGTTCACAGGGTAACTCCAGAATTGGAGTTCATTGCCATGACCCCAGCCTGCAGAGGAGGGGACCACTCCTCAGAGAGATGAGAGTCCTCAAATGAGGCACGCAGGCTGGGACAGATGAGCACCACACTCTGTTCCCTGAGGTTGATTAAGCAATTAACTCACAGAACATTAACTGTCAGACACCCTGCCAAACGTCGGTCAGATATCATTCACCTGTTTACAGACATCTGCTAGATGCTGAGTACGCAGCCGAGAATAAGACACAACCATCTCAGCTGTGATGATCGTTTACCTCGTCACCAATGAAGACACACTGAGGCCCTGAGGGATTAAAGGAATGCCCTATAGTCACAGAGCTGGTAAGTGCTAGAGCTGAGGCTCCCTGCACCTCCATTGCAGCATTCAGCCTGTCCTTGAAGTCTTGCGAGGGGACCCCAAGAGTGGTTTGGATGGGCTCTTTGTTTACAGAGCAAGGCTTCCCCAGTGTTTGCCCAGGTTCCTGTGACTCAGCCAAATGTCACCTGCTTGCCAACAGGTCCAGGGCAAGCTTTTCGCATTCTCCTTTCCTTCTGCTTGGAGCCTTTCTCCATTACACTCAAGCCCCTGTGAAAAACCGCTCTTAGCACCACTCCCACTCAACCCCATAAGCCCCTGTTTGTTCTGCTGAAATGTGCGTCCCCTTCCTCTTGCACTCTCAGGACACCCTGCCACGCTTTAAGACTAGAGCCTGTATACTCCCTCCCTAGTTCTCTGGAGCCAGGGACTGTGTTCAGTGCTCTCCTGACCCCCACTTCCTTTGTTGCATTTTTGTGGGCACCATGATGTATCTCCATGCCTTTCTGTTTCGCACATGTGTCTGCAAGTTCTTCCAGAGCAAGGCCCACTCCAGGGGCTCTTATGGCTGTTGTGCGCATAGCTCCTGCTCGGTAAACGTTTATGAAATGAGGGCATGAGGACAGCGTGGGTGCTCTCTCTGCCATGCTACATCCCAACTGTAGACCTCCCTGCAGTCCAGCTCCATCTGCACTCTTTATGCCGGCTGCTGACTGTGGGTTTAGGCCTTCGATGCTTCATTAACTAATAATAATGAGTCACTGTACTGGCCTCGGGAGCATTGTAAATGATACAATGTCAGGAGAAGGCAGTGGGATGTGGAATTTCAATGAGGCTGGAGTAGTTCTTGAAACAGAGACGATGCCACGTGCAATCTTTTTCTCTTGTAGCCCCCATCCGCCAGACCTCAAACACTAGCACAGAGCCATTCTATTATTTCGTGCCAGTTCCAATTCTACGCTGATTGTAGGGGTTGCAAATTGGCACCTCCTGTCAAGTGGAGTAGGCTGAGTAACAGTTCCCTCCACAATATCCATACCCTAATCCCTGAGAGCTGAGTGTGCCTTTTGGGGCCAAAAGTCTTTTGCCAGGGTGATTAAGCTCAGGCTCTTGAGATGGAGAGATGATCCTGGGTTATCTGGGTGGGCCTCACGAATAAATCACAGGGGTCCTTCCTTGTAGAAGCGGCGGGAGGAGATTGGACTACAGAAGAGAAGACAGAGTGAGGGGAGCAGAGGGTGCAGTGATGTGCTTTGAAGATGGGGGAAGGGTCCAAAAGCCAAGAAATAGAGTTGGCCACCAGAAGTTGAGTGTTTGTGCTTTAAACCACAGACTGTGTGGTAATTTGTAAAGCTGCAACAGGAGACTAACGTGTCAGGCTACTGCCCCCTCTTCCAGAGAACCCGATAGAACGCTGTACTCCTTTCTGGATGCAGCCTCACGATTATCTTTCACCCAGAGCATCTGGCTACCACTAATAATTGGTCAGAGTCAGAAAGGGGAGAGGGAACCCATGTGCCACTTCTAAGTAGTCCCAATCTTTCCTTCCAGATAGGAAAATGGAAGCCCAGGGAGGTATAGTTACTCCCCAGGGACACACAACCCATTCATGGCAGGGCTATCTTCTGTGGGCCAAGATTCTTCCCCTTTGCCATTCCTTTAAAAGCCCGCCTTGATGGCAGAAGCATGGATGGTGATACAATTCTGGCTTGGATTGAGCTCCCCTGGAGGAACAGCCAGGGCTGTTTAAAGACATGGGCCTGCTGGGGTCTTTCCCTGGCTCCACTTAGTGACCCTCCTGGAAAAGCCAGGCTCCGCAGCACAGCCTCCAAGCAGGTTTAGCCAAGGCTTGGCCTCTGAGGGTAGATTTAGTCACCACAGCTGTCAGTGGGGACTCCAGCTAATGACTTACCTGGAGAATCTTTTGGTTTGGCTCTAATCTCTCCCACAGGAAACCTGGGCTTGTGAAGTAAGAGTTGTTGGGAAAGCTGAGAGATCTGTTACCTGAGAGGTGGCGATGCTGAGATTTTAGCCTCCCCAGCAGTTACCTCATACAAGATGATTGCCTCTCCATCCAGATTTATTAGCCAAGAGTTCTTCTGCTCAAAGAGCCTCAGTGGCTCCTCACGGCTTTCCAGAGTTTCACTAGCACATTCCCACCTGTCTCGGGGCCTCAGCCTTGCAGTCCAGCCTTATTTCCCACTGTACTTTCCCTAATACGAATGCTGCAGTCACACTCACTGTTCTGCCCATCAGTAGCAGGGCTGGGGCCAGAGTGAGAAGGCCCAAGTTCTATTCATTTTTTTAAAAATTCTGCTCCCAATGTGCAACCAGGCAGGAGATATTATGTTAGTAATGTACAAAATCCCAAATTCAGGTTGTAGTCTTGATTTTTATGATTATAAAATCCTATTGCTATGGTTTGAGTAATATCTGGCTTTGAGACTCATGCAGCTGTTGAAACCCAAAAGTCCTAAGTGAATGGTGCTAAAGAGAGTGAAGCCCTGATCTGATTAGGGGTGTCTGAAGGTAGGGCCTTTGGAAGGTGAGTGGACTGGATTAGGTTGCCAGGGCCATGTCCATGATCAAATCATGGCAGCTTTACAAGGAGAGACCACACAGGTAATCATGTTTCATGTCTCTCTCTGCTTCCTGGATTGCCATGTGAGCCTCCCTTTGTACCTGTCCTACTGCCCACCCCCTCAGCAGATGCTAGACTAATGGGGGCCACCCAGTCTTGAACTGTGAACCGCCCAGAACATGAGCTGAAGTAAGCCTTCTTCCTTCGTAAGTGGCTTCTATCAGATATTTAAGCTGTAGTAACCAAAAGCTGACCAATAGCCCCATATAAAAAATTTTCATTGTTTGGCTTAGTGTGCACCACAGGTTAAATGTAGAGGAATGATTTTGCATATTGAGTTGAAACTCGGGTTTTGTCTCTGCCCTCCACAGACTGTGTGACCTTGAGCTCCCTGAAGCCACTCTAGTCTACTTCAGTTCTGTCCCATCCAGGAGATATTTCTGTTCTCCCCCCCCCCCCCAGCAGCCTGGCAAAGCTGTATGAACAAGTGAGGCAGAATTCTCCCAGCGTGGGTGGTAAATGGGCCAGCCTGGTGAGGAGTGGTTGAATCCAGAAGTTTGCCTCAGCAGGAAAAGGGATTGCTGGCAGAGTGGCAGGTGGCAGACAGGACTGGAAAGAGACAGCACAGCCGTAGATCTTGGCAGAATGTAAGGGCAATTAACAGAGCAGACCATTCACCCACAAAATGTTAGTGAGCTCCACACTGTGCCACAGAACGAGGTGTGGGGGACCCAACGGTGAACCAGGTGGAAAAGGTTCTTGCTTTCAACCAGGAACTTTGAGTCTAGTGGGAGAAGGCAGGCATTTAACCAGGCAGTGACAACACAGAGTAATGGGAGCAGGAGGAGAGAGGTGCAGTCACAGAACCATAGGAGGGACCCCATCAAGAGGCAGGAGGGATTAGAGATCGCCTGGAGGCTGCTACCCTTAGTCTGAGATATTCAGTCATTTGTAAGCAAAGGGGACAGGAGAGGTGTTCCAGGAAAAGGTTCTGTCTGGGCAGCAAATGCCCAAGTCTTAGAGGTCAGAGACTAGCCAGAGTGATTCACAAATAGGAGACTACAAGTGAGGGCTGGGCCTAGAACCCAGGCAGCTGATTTGTAGCCAGAAGGAGAAAATAGGGAAAATGTGCATCCATCCATCTAGCCATTATAGGCTTACTTGTGTGGACATAAATATAGGCTGGATTTTCAGCCTAAGTAGACAGTACAGATCTGAGACCTGCAAGGGAGAAGAATGAGGCTGCAGGGGTTGAAGGACTGAAGGCTGAGTGTGGGAGACAAAGCAAGCAAAAGCATAAAGACAGAAGCAACAGGGTATGAGTGGAGGGAAGAGAATAAACCTTCATTGGAAGCTCGGGGCTTAGCCTCACTTTTTTTTTTTTTAAGATTTATTCATTTAATTTGAAAAGCAGAAGAAGAGCAAGTGAGAGAGAGAATCTTTCATTCACTGGTTCACTCCCCAAATAGCTGCAACGGCCAGGTTCCCACATGGGTAGCAGGGACCCAAACCCTTATCCACCTTCTGCTGCTTTCTCAGGTGCATTACCAGGGACTGGACTGGAAGCAGAATGGCCAGGACTTGAATAAGCCTTCCGATACGGCATGCTGGCATTACAAGCAGCAGCTTAACCCGTAGCACCACAATGGTAGCCCAGCCTCAGTTTTTTCATCTCTAAAATGGCATTAACTCACAGGACTGTGGTGAGGATTACATAACAGAATATAAGAGTATATTCAATGCTTAGCATGGAGTCTGACACATTGAATGGTTACTAAATCCTAACTACTGTTTTAGTGCATTTTTTGTTGCTATAATGAAATACCTTACTCAGAGCACTTTATAAAGAAAAGAGGTTTACATAGCTCACAGTTTTGGAGGCTATAACGTCAAGATCAGGTGGTCCCAACTCTTTGACCTCTGGTGAGGGCCACATTTGTTCCATCACAGTATAGTGGAGAATTAGAAGGGGAAGTAGCCATATGCAGAAGGGGCCAGGAATGTGGGGTGGCTTAGCTTTATAGCAACTTACTTACACAAGAACTACCTAGGACCCCTGGAGAAATACATTAATTCCTTCTGAAGGCAGCACTCCCAGTGGCCTATCAAACCGCCATGGGGCTCTACCTCTTTAAGGTTCCATCACTTCTAAGCATTGCCACACTGGGGACAAGGCTTCCAACACACCAAACTTTCTGGGGCAGACTCAAATGATATCCAGGCCATAGCAAGTATCTTTGTTACTATTATATGTTCACTCTTTCAACAAATACTGCCTGCTATGTGCCAGGCACTTTTTTTTTTTTTTTTTTTGATAGGCAGAGTTAGACAGTGAGAGAGACACACAGAGAAAGGTCTTCCTTCCATTGGTTCACCCCCAAAATGGCCGCTATGGCCAGTGCACTGCGCCTATCCGAAGCCAGGAGCCAGGTGCTTCCTCCTGGTCTCCCATGCAGGTGCAGGGCCCAAGCACTTGAGCCATCCTCCACTGCCTTCCTGGGCCACAGCAGATAGCTGGACTGGAAGAGGAGCAACTGGGACAGAATCCAGGGCCCCAATCAGGACTAGAACCCGGTGTGCCAGCGCCGCAGGTGGAGGAGTAGCCTAGTGAGCCGGGGCACCGGCCAATGAGCCAGGCACTATTCTAGGTACTGGGATACATCATTGGATGACCCAGATGAAACTCCTTGTTCTTGTGGATCTGATGTTCTATTCTGAAATGAGTACTCACTCATTTCATACTCCGAACCCTATATGGAGGGTCTTGTTACTCCTATTTCGTAGATGAAGGCTGGAGACTGAGAGGCTAAACAGCTTATCCAAGATGGTGAAAGTAGCAAGCCACAGAGGCAGGATTTGACTCTAAATCAAGCATATCAAGGTCTCTCTCCACTACTCCATCCTACTGCTAAAAGGCAACTCTGAGTTAACTATTGCACGTATGGTATCCACTATATATTTTCAGCACACTTTTTCTGCATTGGTCATGATTCTAAACTCTACGTCTTGCCATTTCTGTAGCTCACACATATCCATTAGACCATGTCTGGGTTGCGAGTTGGGAAGATGTGATTGCTTTGCCCATTGACTTTACAAAAAGTTCAGGGACAAAGGAGGTCTGCGTAGCTGGAGTAGTAGGCAGGGTTTCCTGGAGAAAACTAGACTTCAGCAACAGGGAATGAAAAGGATGGGTGTGGGCTTGGGAACAGGTTACACAAGAATCCATACTGAGGGAATGTACAATCTGTGACTGTGCATGTAGGAATGATATGTATGTGTGTGTTAATTGTTTCAATAAATGTTTACTGAACACCTAAAATGAAAATGCATACATCAGGTCTTGAAAAGTTCGTGAGCATATGTATTACAAAAAAATAGGTTTTTTTTTCTGAGTTTCAGAATCTTTTCCCACCAAACAAGTTTTTCTTTCAATTACATTTTCCATTAACTTTTTGAACTTTTGACCTCATAAGCACTGGGGAAATCACAGCAAAGAAGATGCATTGGGTTCCAGCGCTCATGGGAGTTTACGATATCTGTGGTTTGCATAAGGGGGAGGGAGGGCAAGGTGAAGGATGGGAGAGGGCACATGTGGAGAGGGCATTTGTCCCAATAGAGACCCCTTTCCCTGCATTCGCTTCCTTGGCTTCGCCTTTTGATTTTGCTCCACTGACCCCTGCTTCTGTTTACCAACTAGAGTGAAAGGCACAGACTCCTGGAAGCCTGGGCTCAGGAAGTCCCAGGTGCCAGAGTGGAGGCTGCACTGAGAGTGAGGCGCCTTGGCTCATCCTTTTAGGCTGATGTTCCCTTTTGGTGTGGATCTTTTATCTACTAGCTCAGGGCGCACAATCAATGCTAATCCAATCCTCTGGGACCAAATGAAACAACCTGCATTTAAAGGGCTTGAGTTCTCTTTTCTGATTACCAAGTGACCTACATAATCACTCTCACCCCAGACTGCCTGGGAGAGCAGCACCATTGACAAAGCCCAACCAAACATTCTCCCTGCTGGGAACTGGCTAGGATCCCTGTTCAGCTTGCCAAGCAGAGAAGAGACAGGGAGGTGGGAGACAAGGGAAGGATTCCAGAGGCCTGGTTCTCACTCTGGATCTGCAGTGAACTCCCAGTGAGGTTCTGGCAATATCCATGCCCATACCCCCCATAACCCATTGGGCCTCAGTTTCCCCATTTGTAACGCAAGCGAGTTTTAACTGGATTGTCTCAAAGATACTTCCATGCCCCACGATTATGGATCATTCAGTGATACCAGCTTACATTTACTACTTCAACCTGAAAATGTCTCCAAGGACTAAAAGATAGATACATAAGTTTAGCATGATGATGAATAACATAGGCATATGTTTAAGTACATGTATGTATGTTGGAACATTCCAAGACACATCAAATGAAAAAAAATTTCTGTGGTCTCACATAACACACATGTATCATAAACACATGCAGAGAATATTTAAATGTCTCTGGAAGGTTACACAAGGGACTTCTAACCTTGGAGGAAGAGAACTGGGTGTCTAGGAAGGAGATTTAAATTTTGCTGTACCTTTGGGTATAATTCTTGATTCTTAAAGCCATGTATATTGCTACTTTGAAAAGTAAGCAATAATCTTGAAAGTAGAGTGGAATTTGCCACCAGTTCATTTAGTCATTTAACACATATTTATTGAGTGTCAGTTACATAGTAGGCACCAATTTAGGAAGTGGTGAATAAGATAGTTCTTGTACTTAGGAAGCCTGCATTCTGGAGGGTAGTACCAAATGGGTGAATAACAATGTCAGGTAGGGATAAAGAGTATGAAAGACAGACTTGAGCCTGAAGCCTGGCTTTACCACTTACGAAACATCTAAATTTAAGTGGGTTGCTTCACCTTTTCAATCTTTGGCTTCCTCATCTATAAAATGGGGGGAAACACTAAGACCACTTCATGGGGGGGGTGATTATTGGAATTAAATGAATCAAAGTACCTGGGACATAATAGGAGCTTAGTAAGTGTTGGTTATTGCTGTGGTTGTCATTACTGAAGGCGAGTGGACATAGCCATGAGTTTTTCAGGGACTGATGGAAGTTGGACTGGGCAGACATCTATAAGACAGAGCAGGTGAGGGAGCCAGGAAGAGGGGAACACAGTGGACTAGTTAGGGGTAGCAGATTGTGATAGGAAAGGAGGGGGTGGCAGGAGAGATCCAGCCAAGCCCAGAAGAGGAAACCGGGCCTAGAGCATTAACCAGCAGTGAGCCCCATAAATGCCCCAACAATGCCTGGGATGACTGGGAAGTGGGATATGAAGTCCTTTCATCCCACCCTCGGTGCCCAGGAACAGAGTTATAAAGCGAGGTGTCTTAGCAAGTCTGAGACTCTGATTAGAATGGCAGGTGCAAAAAAATTATTCTGACACTTAGTAAAGATGGAAAGGCAGACCTTACATAATGGGGTCTTACAATAGGGAAGAAAGTCAGGCTAAGTTTCAAAAACAGCAAAGAAAAATGGAATTTATTGCCAAGCAGAAAGGTGGGGAAAATTACTAGGGGGAAACATCTGGGCTAAGGGGGATCCTGGCTGAGCTGACCTAAGAGGATTCCTCCTGAGGACTGGCTTGGATGATCAGACATCAGTTGAGAGAGCAACTCAGATACTGGGGGTGTGGGATTCTGGTTAAATGGACTTAGCAGAGTTTTTTGCTGAAACAAAAGACAAACATAAAGTCTGAAAGTCAGGGCCTCCTTGAGATATGAGTTCAGAGGAATCCAAGTTTTGAGTTGAGTCTGATCATGGGGAGCATTTTCACCACAGGCATCTCTACGTTGGCATGGGGTAGGGTCCATTCAAACCTTCTACTCCCTCCTCTGTGACGCTGGTGGACCCCCTGCTGCTGGAGTCACTCCTTATGGGCAGTGCAGGTGAAAACATCTGGGTGACACAGGTTAGAAGGCCTTTGCCAAAGAATCTAGATGCAAAGAATCTAGAAGGACGAAGAGTGAATTTCCTCCAGTGGTCCCAAGGTCGCCTAGCCTTTGGGTCCACTGGAGGCAGCCGTTACAGACTGGGCTCCTGAGCATCAGTTTCTGAGCTGGCTCAGTAACATAGGGCGGGCTCTCATTAACATCTCCTGGAAGGCTGCACTGTCATGTCCAAATAAATGACATATGTTTCTCAGGCAAGCCGAGCTGGGAGCTCCACCATCTTTCCCCAGCAAAGACTTGGCTATGGCCAGGGTCAAACTAGGGGATCCATCTGTGATAAAAACAACAGTCACTTATTCCGTGACATAAAACCTGCTGGGTGCATGTGCATTTATGCATGTGTGCATGCATGTATGTTCATATGCACACAAATGTATGTATGTGTAGGGGGAGGTTAGATATGGAGGAATGAGAGTACAGGAAGGGAGCATAGGCCTGGTGAAGGAAAAAGGCAGAAAAGTGAAGTGTTTGCTTCTCAAGAGAAAATGAATTCTAAGAGAAAGCCATTGCCCTGGGGACTCTGAATCTCACCTGCATTCAGTGAATCTGTGAATCTCATTTGGTGAAGCTTTTTATGCAAATCCACACAAACAAATTCTGGGCACTGCTTGGAGTCCTGGGAGAGCCGACTCCATTTCAGAAGCTGCCAGGGGAGGTGAACTTAGCAGGAGGCCCCTCCTGAAAGCTGAAGATAAGAAGCTGGCCATGGCCCACAGGCTCATTTCCCAGTGATAGCTTCTTAGCACAAAGAAGATATATCTCTGGCTTTTTGACACAAACCCAAAGTGTCAATTTTTTCCAAATTATTTTTGAGCAGCAAAATCCTTCTTTGCCCCAAGGAAGCTTTAAATGGAACCTTGGAACCTGACATAGAAAAGAGAACAAAGCAAATTGCTCTGGCCTGAGGATGGAAATAAGCACGGGGCACTGTGGCCCCTCTTCCCAGGTGATGCTCAGCCCTCTTCCTGCAGGCAGCAGAGGTTCCAGCACAGATTCAAAACCTTAAGCTCTTTACAGGTAGAGAACCCTCCCAGGTGCAGCTGCAGCCCCTACGTTGCTTTGTGCAAGTCTGGGGACAGGTGGTCCCCACCTGGTGTTTGGTGCTGCCCTACACTGGAGGACCAGTTCTTTCTGGAAAAAAGTCACTGAAAAATGCTGTGGCCAGCAGCTTGGGAGATGATCTCATAGTGTGACTTGAACCTACAGCCAAGGGCCTAGATTCTGAAGTCAGAAGTTGGAATCCTTGCTCTGCCACTGGAAGTTGTATGATCTTGGGTGAGTCACTCAGCCTCTCTGAGCTATGCTTCCTTCTCCACAAAATGCACATGGTTCCCACATGATAAATTTGTGTAGGGAGTGAAGGAGTGTCTCAGTGTCGGGGCTTGCAAAGGATTAGGCTTATGTGGCTCTGGAAAGCAGCAGAGATGAGTGGCAAGCAGTGGGCATGGTCCTAGAGGGAAAGCCTTTGTCCACCTCCAGTCTCTTATTCTCGGGCAGGAAAGCAGGCCTGGCAAATGCCACTTTACAAGAGAAGAGAAAAATTCAGTTTCTTAAGATCAGACCTTGGCGACTAATTCACAGTCCTTAAGCACTGTGAGGAACAGGCAAGTGCATCTGGAGGGCCAGGAGTTTGTAAAACAGATGCCAAATAACAATCATACAGACACTCAGTGTCACTCACCGAGTTCCACATGCTTTCCCCATGTCCGCCCATTCTTCTCCATCCTATCTACCCCGTAGCCTGGTGAGCACCGAGTTTCCCTTCTGCGAGGATGAAGAGATCTTTACAAGGGCACCAAGCTAATTTTGTGTCTCTGGGCAGCAGATGTCCTGCCATCCCCTAACCCCATTTTGTTTCCTCTGGGACACTTTTTTGCCCAGGGTTGACCTTGGTACCTCTGTTACTGAAGTTGGCTTCTCAGAGGTTCTTGTCTTCAGGCAAGAAGGAATTTGGCCATGAGGCAGAGAGTAGTGATAAGCGAGGTTGCAAGGCTGAATGAAGAGAGTGCACCTGACAGACTCTGGGGTGGGGGTGGGGGCTCTGTAAAGGACTGACAGTCCGGTCTGCATCGAGACTGCCCTGAGTCTCAATGAAGAGTGCACCTGACAGATGGGGCAGGCAACTCAGTAGAGGGCTGACAGTCCAGTCTGCCTTCAGACTGGAGTTCTTATGGATCTCAGTATGGGTTCCCTCATTTCTCCTCTCCTCCTCCCTCTTCTGGGAGATTGCTGAGAGGAGGGCTTTCTGGATGTGAGGTTTCTGAACATTCTCCCAAGACCTTATCAGCATGGTGTTATTGGACCTAATAGTATCCTGTCCCCAACACTCCACCTTGGTGAAGGGCAGGAGAGAGTCCCCTAAGGTGCCCCAGGGAGAGGGCTGCAACCCACCTCACAGAGTTGTTGAATAAGAGCTACAGCTTAGATATGTGATTGCTGGTCAGGCTTGCTTGTACATTTGTCCTCATTCCATTGCATAAAACTTCCCATTTTTTAAAAAAAAAAATCCCTTTATTTTTTTGCCTCTGTTAAACACATAAGCTAGTGTCTACTTAGCTACCTTAACATCTCTACAAGCAGCTTCAGACCGTGGGGAGAAGGCACAGTCTCTACTTCCTAACGCTGAAATTCAAAGACAGCCTCTCAAGGAGTGAAGGAACTTGGCTCTGGATGGCTGAGCTACATTGTAGCAGGGTTGATCATCCTCTGAGAGGAACTCCCAGGGGTTCCCGTGGTGGCCTTAGAAAATGTACATCTGGAATTGGTCTAGCTGCCTTTCACTTCCCTGTGCTGGTGTGTGTGTGTGGGGGGGGTGGTGGTGGAGGGGGGAGATGTGAATGGAAGGCAGTATTACAGGCAGAAGGGATTGGTCTTTATTTTCTTTCTACCTTTCTCCTTTCTATTCCATCTTTTTAAATACAAAACTCACTCAGCTTTCATAGAAATGATACTTAATGAAACAATTTCAACTCAGAAACATTCCAGCAATAATGTAAAAATAAAAGGAGGGGGGGGGAGTGGACAGAAAAACCTTGCTTCCCAGAAAACTGACTGGCAACAATGCAGTGAGCATCTTCCACAAGTCTCTTTATACGTGGATAAACAGAGACACAACTGCAGAACTCTCCATGGCTGGGCTCAGCAGGGATCTGCACATTTGCAAGTGTGCCTTTTCCCCTGGCAGTGTGGTTGGCTCTGCCCCTTGGCTGTGGCTGTACAGTTTTCAGGGATGAGTCACACATTACTTCTCAGGTCCTTTGTTGTGGAGATGCATGCTACCCCAATCCCTCTCCTGTCAAGGTTTCCAGAGCTCTTTTGGATTCAGAATGTATCATCCATCCCATGCATGGACACTGACATGGCCTCCCTGCTTTCATCCTCCACACAGCAGCCAGAGCTGGCTTTTAACTGTGTCCATCAGATCATGCCACTCCTCCGCTTAACACCCTTGAATCTCTTCCCATTACTCAAAGTAAAGTCCAAACCACCTACCCAAGGCTGACAAGACTGATATTTTTGCTCCTGCCTACCTGGCTTTCTCTGATGTCCCCTCCTGCCAAGTCAAGATCCCTTGTTCCCACCTCAGAACCTTCCACTGGCAAACTCCCCCCTAGATCTTTGCCATCTGGCTTTTCACCATGCACATCTCAGCTCTGAAAACTCTTCTGGATCCTCCTCTGTGCCTAACCCTCTCCCTTCCACCCCCGCCAATTCTGCCAGCACCAGTCGTTCTGTTTTCATCACTCTGTTTTCAAGATTCCTTTACCACACTCATAATTATCTAATTGATTTTGATTTGTTCCCATGTGTATTGTTGGTTAGCTTCTGCTCTCACCCCTTAGAGCACTGCTGGATACCCAGAGGTCCAGAGTCATTATTTGTTGAATGAAGGAGTCAACCCCTTAGCCATTACAAAGCCAAACATTCTTTAAAATCCCTTTTCCTCCTTTACCCTGCATCTTCTTGTACTGCTGCCTTTAAATAACTGCCTTTTTTTTTTTTTTTTTTAAGATTTATTTATTTGAAAGGCAGAGTCAGAGAGGTCTTCTATCTGCTAGTTCACTCCCTAGATGGCCACAATGGCCAGAGCTGTGCCAGTTCAAAGTCAGGAGCCTGGAGCTTCTTCTGGGTCTCCCACGTGGGTGCTGGGGCCCAAGTAGTTGGGTCATCCTCCACTGCTTTCCCAGGCCGTAGCAGAGAGCTGGATCAGAAGAGGAGCAGCCCCGGATTTGAACTGGCGCTCATATGGGATGCCGGCACTGCAGGTGATGGCAGTTGCAGTGGCTTTACCCACCACACCACAGCGGCAGCCCCAAATAACTACTTCTTAAAGTGAGCTTAAGGCTTTGCTTCCACAGAGTCTGCCCAGACTGCAGCCCCTTTCAGCTATATCTCCCACTCTTGTTAGGGACCTCCCTCTTCAGTCAAACAGAGCCCTTGATCTCCGAATACCCATCCCCGCCAGGAAGTCGCACGGAGCTGCTCCCCTCTTCCTGGCTCATGCCATCTGGCTTTTGCTGCCCCAAGGTTACCCATCCTCAGTCCAGCTGAAATGTCACCACCTCCAGGAGCCCTTCTAGTCATTGCTTCAGGAGTGTTTTTTTTTTTTTTTTTTTTTTCTCTCTGCTGTATTTGGGTAACATTTTATCTTATCTTTTCTACTCTGGGAGATTAGCATGCTATGCCTTCCAATGTTGTCATTTGCATCTCTAGCTTAATCTTTCTAAGTAGGTGATGAGTTCCTTGCCTGCAGAGACCACGGTTTCCTTGCACACATTGAACTTTAAATCCTTACCAGGACAGTATGAGTTGGGAACTGGCATTAACTTCATGTTACAGATGAGAGTTTAGGAAACTTTCCAAAGGTCACAGAACTAGTAATTGGTGAAGCTAGGATTTCAATCCAGTTTCAATTCTAAACAGTGAGGCTGAAGCCATTCATCTTGATGCCTGTTGCAAAATCCTCTTTCTGTTGTTTTCCATCTTGCTGTGCAGTCGAGCTCCAGGCCCTCAGCTCCTAAACTCCTGGGCCTTTGAAGTGAAGGGCCTGAAGGGATATTGTTAGTGTCAAGGAAAACAAATCAAAGCCCTAAAACCTGAAATGAAAGTCCATGTGTCTGCCTGTAAGGCTCTGCATCCTTACTCACTGATGATTCAAGAGTCAGGCTTGGGCAGCCAGGCAGGGAGGGGCTGATTTCTATCACATGGTTTGCCCTGAAGAGTTTTCCTAAATTATGCCCAGGCCTTCCCTTCTCCCTCCTTACCCTGCTGAGAATATGGTAGTCTGTCCTCTGTTACCTGTGGTTTCACTTTCCATGGTTTCCCTTATCTGTGGTCAACCATGGTCCAAAAATATTAACAAAAGATTCCAGAAATAAATAACTCATAAGTTTTAAAGTATGCTCCATTTTTAGCAGTGTGATGAAATTGCCACTGTCCCACCCCATCCTATGTGAATCACGGTGAGTCAACCTTTGTCCAGTGTATCCATGCTGTATATACTGCCTGCCTGTTAGTTGGTAGCCATCTTGGTTATTGGATCAGTTGTCCCGGTATTGCAGCGCTTATGTTCAGATAACCCTTTTTTGCTTTATGACTCCAAAGTGCAAGGGGTGTGATGCATTTCAGATAAGCCAGAGAGAAGCTGTGAAGTACTTCCTTTTAGTGAAAAGCCAGTAAGATACTTTGAGAGACAGAGAAAACACATTTATATAATTTTATTACAGTATATTTTTCTGAAAATAATTCTGTTGGATTAGTCAGTATTGTTAACCCTTACAGTGCCTCATTCATAATGTAAACTTTATCATAGATATGTATGTATAGGAAAAACATGGTATATATAAGTACAATTCTTATACTTGGTACTATCTGTGGTTTTAGGATTCTACTTTGGGTCTTGGGACATATCCCCCTTTGAAAAGGGAGTACAATTGTATCATGTATTTCTGTTGTTTGGACATTGGGATTGTTTCCATTTTTTAGCAACATATAAAGCTGGTAGGATATTCATTCATGAAATCTTTTTTTGAGCATGTTTTCATTTTTCTTAGGCTAACACCTGAATAGAATTGCTTGGTGGGTATATTTTTACCCTTTTAAGAAACTGCCAGACCATTTTCCCAAGTGGTTGACCAATTTTTCACTGTTGTCAAGAATAAATGATAGTTCTAGTAATTCTATATCCTTGTCAACATTTGAAGTTATCAATCTCTTAAATTTATATATCTGAAGGATGTGAATTATATCTCATTATGGCTTTAAATCAAATTTTCCTAAGGTGCTAAGCACCTTTTAGTTTGCTTATTGGCCATTTGTATATATCTTCTGTTGAAAAGTATTTGTCCAGTTTTTTATTACTTAAAACTGTTAAACTGTCTTTTTTTGAGTTGTAATAATTCTTTATGAATTTTCGGTAAAATTCCTGTCACAGATATGTATTGTGAATATATTCTCCTGATAGTAGCTTAAATTTTCATTCTTTTCATGATATCTTTTGATGAGCAGAAATTTTTGATATTGATCAAGATATATTTATCAATATATTATGGTTAGTGATGTCTGTGCACTACCCAAGAGACCTTTGCTTCCTCTTGCCTTCTAATGCTTACTATTTGTGTGGTGTGGCTTTTCACATTCATTTACTTTCAGTCTTATCTGTGCTTTTGTTTTTAAAAAGCATTTCTTGATGCCAGCATATAGTTGGTTCATGGTTTTTATCCAGCCTGAAAATCTGTGCCTTGGAGTTTTAGATTGTTTAATCTATTTAAATTTAATATAAAAGCATGAAATTGCTGACATTGCTAGCTTTGAGTCTACTGTCTTTCATTTTATATTTGTCCATATTTTTGTTCCTTTTTCTACCTTCTCTACAATTATTTTTAGTATTCCATTTTATCTCCTCTGTTGGCTCTTTTAGCTATTCCTATTTGTTTTTTATGTAGTGATTGATTTATGGAAACACAATGCATCCTTAACATATATTGCAGCCTATTTAGTGTTAATACTGTATTAACAACAACAATAAAAATACTGTATCAACTTGCATATGAGAAATTTACAAGTTATTTTCACTTAACACTACCCATTTTTTGTCATTACATACTTTTCTTCTACATGTTATAAATACCACAAATTACTATTGCTTTTGTTTTATTTATTTGTTTATTTATCTGAGAGAGAGTGGACGATATCTTGCCACCACTGGTTCACTCCCCAAATGCCTGCAACAACTGGGATTGGGCTGATGCTGGAGCCTGAGCTGGGAATGCAAATCCAGTTCTCTCACAGGGTGGCAACAACCCATTACTTGAGTCATTGCTGCTGTATCCCAGGGTCCACACTGAGGGGAAGCTGAAGTCAAGAACCAGAACTGAGAACCAAACCAAGGCATTCTGACTGTAGGACATGGTTGTCTTAATAGCTAGGCCAAATGCTTGCTACTGCTTTTATCTTAAATCACCCATTATCTTCAAGAAGGGATGACTTGAGCTGCCTTTGTTTTGAATGTGAGGAACAGTTTTGTTTTCTTTGTTGAACTCTTTACTTAACATAGAGTCAATTGAAAATAGATTTCAGGCCGGCGCCGCAGCTCACTAGGCTAATCCTCCGCCTTGCGGCGCCGGCACACCGGGTTCTAGTCCTGGTCGGGGCGCCGGATTCTGTCCCGGTTGCCCCTCTTCCAGGCCAGCTCTCTGCTGTGGCCAGGGAGTGCAGTGGAGGATGGCCCAAGTGCTTGGGCCCTGCACCTCATGGGAGACCAGGATAAGTACCTGGCTTCTGCCATCAGATCAGCGTGGTGCGCCGGCCACAGTGCGCCGGCCGCACCGGCCATTGGAGGGTGAACCAACGGCAAAGGAAGACCTTTCTCTCTGTCTCTCTCTCTCACTGTCCACTCTGCCTGTCAAAAAAAAAAAAAAATAGATTTCAGTAAAAAATAAGAGTGGGAATAAGAGAAGGAGGAGGAAGTTTGTAATTGTAAAACTGTATAGTTCTGCATACATTCCCATGGACTTACTTCTAAGGATACAGTTTAAAAACTTGTCATGAGATTCCAAATCCCATTAAGCTTGGTGGTAAAAAAGCCATCTTAATTGTTAAAGAGATTATATTAAGTGTTAAAGTGAACATATAGATAGGATTAAGTGTTAAAGAGATCATATAAGTAGGATCAAGTGCCTGGCAATAATAATAGATAGAATTAAAAAGGAGAGAATGTCCAACATGGGAAGCAGTCCACACAGCAGACTCATAGAATGACAATGGCTTTAAGTAACACTCTGACCTCAGATTCAGCCCTTAAGGCTCCCTGGCCTGGCTGAAAAGCCAGTGACAGCATTCTGGCATGGGAAGCCAAGCCACTGTGGCAAAAAAAATGTTCTACATGAAGGATCTGTGTGAGTGAGACCCCAGTGGAAAGAAGTGGCCATCAAAAAAGGATGTAATTTTCTCTCAAGGCAGGAGAATACTTCCACTTTGCTTATGGCCTTGTCCAAATACTGATGAAGTTTGTGAACTCAAAAGGTTTCCATAGCCTAGGCAGCTCATTTTAAAAGCCTTGGGCGGTCACTGACTTCATCCATAAGAGTGTTAATTGTTAAGTTAACAACAGGAGTCACTGTGTACTAACTCCCCATGCAGGACCTCTGTCCTCAATGAGTTGTATTGAGAGTTAACTATAAAACCAGATATCAGTTTGTGTGTGTGTGCAAATTGTTGAAATCTTTACTTAGTATATATAGAGTTGATCTTTTCTGTACAAAATTAACTGAAAATTGATCTTAATGGAGAATGAGACTGGCAAGGGGAGAGGGAGAAGGAGGAAGGGTGGGAGAGCTGATATGGTGCGAAGAATAACTATATTCCTACAGTTTTACTTATGAAATTTTTATTCCTTAAAAAATAAAAAATAAAGTTAAGAAAAATCACCCATTATATATTTTCAAATTAAGAAACGAAGTGGAAAAGCCTTTCATATTTGCCTACATGCTATTTTTTAACTCTTTTTTCTGTAGCCAAATCTGTGTTTCATCTAAAGAACTTTGTTTTTCTCTTGTCATGCAGATCTGCTGATGACAAATCCTTTCCGCTTTGCTGTTTTGAAAAATCTCTTTATTTTTGAAAAGGTGTCCCTGGATATTGAATTCTAGCTTGAAATGTTTTGTTTCATCTTTTTTCTCTCAACATATTCTTTATGCTACTGTATGTTCTTGCTTACATCATTTTAAATAAAAGAGTGGATTATTTTTCAGTATTCTCTAGCAATAATAAATATTTTAGCTCTGGATACTTTAAAAATTTTTTAAATTTATTTTGGGGTTTGACACTGTGGTGTAGGTTAAGCCTCTGTCTACAGTGCCGGCATCTCATATAGGTGACGGTTCTAGTTCTAGCTGTTCCACTTCCTATCCAACTCCCTGCTAATGTGCCTGGGAAAGGAGCAGAGGATAGCCCAAGTATTTGAGCCCCTGCTACTCACATAAAAAACCTGAAAGAAGTTCCTGGCTCTTGGCTTTGGACTGGCCGAGCCTGGGCTTTTGGGGCCACTTGAGGGGTGAAACAGCAGATAGAATCTCTTTCTCTCTCTCTCTCTCTTTCTCTCTCTTTCTCTCTCTTTCTCTCTGCCTTTCAAATTAGTAAATTTTTTTTTTTATTTTTTAAAAGATTTATATATCTCAGAGGCAAATATAGAGAGAGGAGAGAGAGAGAGACTGGCTTTCCCATCACAGATATAAAATACTCTTTGCATTTTTGGTTTAAGCAATTTGACCATGTTTACATTAGTCAAGGTTGTGGAGAAAAATAGAATTGATAGGTTATGTATGAGGGAAATTTAAAGAGCTTGTGAGAAATGAAATTGAAAGTAAATTTATTTTGGTGCAAGAATTTTTAGAATCTATGCATATAAGGAATCTTCAGAAGGCTCATGAAAAATGTATTTTATGAAAGAGAATTATGAATGGACTATAAAAACTTTTGTGCCAAAATAAACTTGTCTTTAAATTCCATTTTTTCCAGAAACTTTTGTGTTACATTTGTTATGGATATATGAAAGGAGGTTTATTTGGGGGATTGGCTCATATAATTTTGGCTGCTGAGAAGTTCCATGACTAGAGACCCTGGGATGCTGGTAGTGTCATTCAGTCTAATTCCCAAGATTTCAGAACCAGGGAAGCCAAGGGTATACCTCTCAGTTTAAGGCTCAAAGCCTTAATATTGAAAGTAAAATGGCCACTAGTGTCAGCCCTGGAGTCCAAAGACTGGTGGGCTTGGAGTTTTAATGTCCAAGGCAGAAGTGTGTGTTCTGGCTCTCAGAGTGAGAGATCAATTTGCCTTCTGTATTTATTCTCTCTAGATCACTGGTCATTTGATGAGCAGTTCTCATCCATCTAATACACTCAGACACACATGCTAATCTCATTTGGAAACACCGTAACAGATATACTCAAAATGTTTCTCAAGACTTCTGAATATTCCTTAATCTAGCGAAGCTGATATCCATAGTTAACCATCACACTGATTAACATATATATTTTTGTGTTTTTTCCTGGTTGGCTTTCATGGCGTTTTGTGAAAACATACGTTGAAATTTTTCAGCACACTTGGTGGATAATTGACAGTTATTTCTTCAAATATTTTTTTCCCTGTTGCCCAATATCTTCTACTTCCGAAACTTAGATGTATTATATTGCTTGACATTACCCCAGTAGTCATCCAGGCTCTATTCATTTTCTTTCTTCCTTTCTTCCTTTCTTCCTTCCTTCCTTCCTTCCTTCCTTCCTTCCTTCCTTCCTTCCTTCCTTCCTTCCTTCCTTTCTTTCTTTCTTAGATAAAGATTTATTTATTTTACTTGAAAGTCATAGAAAAGGAGATGCTGAGAGAGAGAGAGAAAGAGAAGTCTTCCATCTGCTGGTTCACTCCCCAAGTGGCCACAACGGCCAGAGCTGTGCTGATCCAGGAGCCAGGAGCTTTCTCCAAGTCCCCCATGAGGGTTCAGGGGCCCAAGGACTTGGACCATCTTCCACTGCCTTCCCAGGCCATAGCAGAGAGCCACATGGGAAGCGGAGCAGCCAGGACTCAAACTGGCGCCCATATGGGATGCCAGCACTACAGGTGACATCCCTACTTGCAATGCCACAGCACTGGCCCCTTCAATATAGTCCTAATCTACATTTCTCTTATTATGAGTAAGTTTGAGTTTGACTTAATGCAATTTGCCCTTCCTTCCCTGTGGAATGTTGGTATTATTTTCTAGTCCATTTTTCTAGCTTATTGGCTCTTTTCTTCTGCAATTTTAGAAACTCTTTTATATATTAGATATACAAACTCTTTGTGACATAAATTGTAAATATTATTCCCAGTTGTCATTTATCTTTTCCTTCTCTTGTAGCATCTTTTTGCCATGCGAACAATATTTTAGAAAGCTTTTATTTAATAAATATAAATTTCATAGGTACAGCTTTTGGAATATAGCAGTTCTTTCCCCCATACCCACCTTCCCACCCCACTCCCAACCCACCTCCTACTCCCTCTCCCATCCCATTCTTCATTAAGATTTATTTTTGATTTTCTTTATATGCAGAATATCAACTCTATACTAAGTAAAGATTTCAACAGTTTGCACCCACACAGCCAAAGTATAAAGTACTGTTTGAGGACAAGTTTTACCATTAATTCTCATGGTACAACTCACTAAGGACAGAGATCCTACATGTGGAGCAAGTGCACAGTGACTCCTGTTGTTGATTTAACAACTGACACTCTTATTTATGACATTAGTGATCACCCGAGGGTCTTGTCATGAGCTTCTATGGCTATGGAAGCCTTTTGAGTCCACAAACTCCAACATTATTTAGACAAGGCCATAATTAAAGTAGTTCTCTCCTCCCTTCAGAGAAAGGTAACTCCTTCTTTGATGGTCCCTTCTTCCCGCTGGGATCTCACTCTTGCAAACATTTTTTAATCTGATTTTCTCTATAGAGATTATGGCTTTTGAGTCATAGTTTGGAATGGTTTCCTCATCCCAAGACTTTTGAGAAATTCAACTATTTTTTTTCTAGTACATGTATAGCTTCATTTTTTAACATTTACCTTTATGATCATTGGGGATTTATCCTAATGACATGATAGACTGATTCAAGTTTTTCTTGTTCTGTAGCTCTCTAATAATCTGAGTATTATTTATTTATTATTTTTTTAAAAAATTATTTTTATTTATCTGAGAAGCAGACATACATAGGCACACAGAGAAAGAACTCCCATTGCTTGTTTACTCCCCCAAATGCCTGCAACAGCTGGAGCTAGGCCACGTTGAAGACAGGAGCTGGGAACTCAATCAGGTCTGCCATGTGAGTAGCAGGGACCCAAGTATTTGAGCTACCTTCTGAGAACTTTAGGAGGAACATTAGCAAGAAACTAGATGGGAAGCCAGATTGGGATTTGAACCCAGGTACTCTGACATGGAATGCAGGCACCCAACCAGCATCTTAACAGTTAGGTCAAACACTTGCCCCTTGATTCTTGATTATTAATATTTAGGGGCTGGCACTGAGGCAGCCACTGCCTGAAACACTGGCATCCTATATGGATGCTGGCTCGAGTCACAGCTGCTCCACTTCCAATGAAGCTCCCTACTAATGCACATTAGAGAGCAGCAGAGGATAGCCCAAGTCCTTCAGCCCCTTCACTCACATATGATATCCTAATGAAGCTCCTGGCTCTTGGCTTCAGCCTGGCCCATCCCTTGCTGTTGTGGCCATTAGGGAAGTGGGCCAGAAGATGGAAGACCTCTTTCTCTCTCCTTTGCTCTACAACTATGCCTTTAAAAGTTCATTATTTTCCCACTGATTTGAGCTGTTTCCTTTGTAATATATTAAATTTGCAAATGTAATTTTTGACTTCCCTATTCTGTTTCATGTCATTTATGGAGGCTTTATAGAAGATTTTACTATCTGTTAAAACATGTCCTTTATTTCCTTCTTTTTCATGATTTTCTTCACTATTCTGGTGTGTTGTTCTTCCCAATAAACTTTATAATCAATTTGTTCAGCTGCAGCAAAAATCTGATGGCATTTTTATTGGGATTGTTTAGAGTCTGTAAATTAACTTAGGGGAGTTATCATTTTTATGATGTTGCTGCTTCTGATCTAATAACAAAATACCAGAAGATATTTTTGATGACTTCATCAGAGTAGGGAGTTGGTGAAATGCTGTGTGATCCTGTGCTGAAGAACACTCAGTTTTAAAGTCCTCCGAGCCCAATCCTGTGCCACTTCTTCCAGGTAGCCTGCCTTGTTTTCTAGGGACATGATCTCTCCATCCTCTACACACATCTTGTGGCTCACATGCAAACTTCTGACCATAGGTTGTACGTGTCTGTGTGTCTGATTTCCCTCCTCTAGGCTAAGAGTTTTATGGGAACTGGATGTACATCATGACTCATAATAATGCGAGAAAACTAAGCTGAGGTAGAGGCTCTGCACGGGGCCCTTCATGTCAGCTCACAGCCTTTCCCAGGAGTCTCCAACTAGCCCCTGGCAGGCTCAATCTATTCCACATGCTTGATTGGCATGGACATTTAAAATAAATTTTAAAGCTTTGTTTATTTATCTGGAAGTCAGAGTTACAGAGAGAGAGAGGGAAAGACAGAGAGGGAGATCTTCCATGTGCTGGTTCACTCCCCTAGATGGCTGCAATGGTCAGGGCTAGGCCAGGCCAAAGCCAGGAGCTAGGGGCTTCTTTCAGGTCTCCCACATGGGTGGCAGGGGCCCAAACACTTGGGCCATCTTCCCTTGCTTTTCCCAGGCCATAGCAGAGAGCTGGATCGGAAGTGTAGCAGCTGGGACACAAACTAGTGTCCATGTGGAATGCTGGCATCACAGGTGGTGAACAACTTTACCTGCTATGCCACAATGCCAGCCCCAACACTTTAAAATTTTGAATTAGTTGCCAACATTTAAAAATGACAAGATTTCATATGACAATATGGATGTGCAGATCCTTAAAAAGAAAGAGCCACTCTGACCTTGCTGGGCCACATTCCCAAGAGGTGACAACCAGGTAGAGGCCAAGTACTTGCTGCCTCCTCTAGGCCAGGAGTGCACTCCCCAGTTTTCCCTCCACCCCTTCAATTCTGTTACCTGCCTACACCCTGACAGCATTTCAGTCTGTACTCCCTCTCCTTAAAGCACGGGAAAAGGAATGAGGGAAAGCCCTGCCCTTGCACCCCATAGATGTTTGTGGAATGAATAAATCCCTGCTTAGCAGTTGGGCTCCAAGTGTTGGGCTGACTTAGCAAGGGTCACATGACCAGCAGGTGGCAGAGAAAGTGATCTAAAGCTGTTTTGCTTGGCTGCACAGCCCAGGCGAGGCGTTTGACAGCCTTCCCAGTGCTTGCCCACATATTCTTTCTCACCTATTAGCTGGCTAATGGCCGCAGACGTGGTCCCAAGCCCTCGGCTCTCCCGGCTGTTCTCAGCCGGAACGCTAGTAACCGCCCCATTAACACAGACCCTGAGGAAGAGGCCTTTGGCCTGGGGGAGAAATGAGCCTTCCAGACTTTATAGTTTCATACATTCAGGGCCCAGTCTCTTTTCCTTTTTATTTTGCTTTCCACACAGCTCCCCTGGGCCTCGTCAAGTCTGCTGATGCTTGGCACCAGGAGCAATGTGGGACGCAGAGTGGCAAAACGAGAGTCACCCTGCGCCAGCTGGTTGGTTACCTCTTCCGAGGGAGGCGCAAAGGGCTGTGGGTTTCTCAGGCATTACACTCCAATTTGCCCAGAATTTAGGAGCTTCCTCAGAAACTCATCTTAGACAAGAATAGCCAACTGGTTTTTTTTGTTGTTGTTGTTGTTCAACAAATACTGAGTGTCTCCTCTGTGTCACCTGCTGTGCTGTGCCTGGAGAACTCTAGACTAGTGCCTGCATCCTAGTAGGAGAAGCAGCAAAATGGACCTGCAAGAAGAATGCACCTAACAGAGCCTGATAGCACAAGACAGCGGCCTGCAGGGCTTCCCAGCGTATGCAGGGTGCCTCCTCCAGCTGAAATCCGCAGGGAAAAGAGGAAGCTAGGGGAGGAGGGAGAGGGGAAGGATTGTGAGAAGACCCCAAGTCAGACTGAGGAGCTGAAAGCTCAGTGGTCTCTACCCCAGACGGAAAAGCACAAAGAAGGCTGAGGCCAGGCCAAACATCTGACAGTGAACTTGAACTGAGCATCTACTGCCTATAGCATTAAACATTTTCTCTGTGTAATGGGCTCTTGGGGAAATCTATCTTTTATCCTGGGACTAAGGTGCAGGGCACAGGATCAAGACATGCTGCTTTCTCCCTCTTCTGCTGAGGACTGCCAGCAACAGGGTCCTCACACTCTCCCCAGAGTAAACTGGATGGCAGTATAATGAGTCCTGTCACCCCTAACCAGCCCCCAGCCCCCTTTTTAGTTTGTAATTAAAAACTAAGAAGGAAAGAGGCAGAGTTGTGGTCAGGAGAACAGTGTTCCCAGTGACTTTTCTTCCCTCCCTCTCCCCCTCCCCACCACACCCTCATCAGCCTGTCACAGGATGGGAGTCAGAGGGGAATCCCTTCTGTAACTTGGGGAATCCTGCAAGAAGGGAGACTGGCAGGTCACTTTCAGCTGAACATTTGCTGAGTTTGCTGCCATGAGAACCAAAGGTAGTGAGTGAGCTGGATATGGATGGTGCATAGTCTCCCTGCAGTTCTGCGTGAAGGAGCCTGGAGGTTTCCAAAAGGCAGGGCCGTAGTGGAACATGTTGGGCCCAGTGGTTAGTACTCCCCTGTCCTATATCATAATGCCTGGGTTTACTACTTGACTGTGTTCCTGACTCCAACTTCCTGACAATGCAGACCCTGAAAGGTAGCAGATGATGGCTCAAGTAAGTGGAATTCTGCCAACCAGGAGTTACTAGTTCCTGGCTTTGGCTCAAGTGGGAGCCACTACAGGCATTTGGAGAGTGAACCAGCAGATGGGAGTGCACATGCTCTTTATCTCTTTCTTTCTCTCTTACTCCAAAATAAGAAAAAAAAGAGACAGCAACTGGCCAAGGGAAGCTCTAGGTGGGGCTGAGGGATAGATAGGTTGCCCCTCTTTTGGTGGTCCCCAGAGCTGCCATTAAGCTAAGCTACCCCCCAGGAAAAGTAGACATACAAATCAGCAGGGACCACTAGTTACCACATGGAAAGACACTGACCCTGAAGAGGCTAGAGTTACATACCCCCCACACCAGTGGCCAGATGAATAGCACTCCATAGCCCACCCTAACCATCAGATTATAGAGGAGAAAGGAGAGACCTAGAACGGAGTGGGGAGGATGTGGATGTTGCTCCACAGTACTGCGGAGGGAGGGCAGTGATAGGCAGGTCCTGTTTATTGAGTCATGGACCCACCCACACAAGCACGAAAAAAGAATGAGATGTTTAAATCAAACAGTTTTAAGTTGGGCTGAATGCTTAGTGACTAGAGTGTTTTGGCATCTGCTGTGTCATCATCACCAAATGGGTAAGGTAATAAATTTGGGTACAATTGGAGGAAGAAATAGAAGGTGGAAGAAGCAGGCATTGTGGTGCAGTGGGTGAAGTTGCCACCTGGAGTACCAGCATCCCATATGAGTGCTGGTCCAAGTCCCAGCTGTTCCCCTCCTGACTCAGCTCCCTCATAATGCTCTTGGGGAAAGCAGAGGAAGATGTATCAAGTGTTTGGGCACCTGCCACACACATGGGAGACCTAGTTATAGTTCCAGGCCTCTGGCTTTGGCCTGACAGGGCCCTGGCCATGGTGGCCATTTGGAAATGGACCA